>NW_011494867.1:5052726-5079776 GCF_000754665.1 Bison bison bison
GTTTTAAAAAAAGTACAACAGGGAGGCCTGGTGTACTGCAATTCATGGGGTCGCACAGAGTCGGACACGACTGAGCGACTGAACTGACTGACCATTGTTGTTACTGGTATTACTACTAGTACCTACTGCATGGGGATTCTGCAAGGATTAAGTTCCCGGAAGTGAAATACTTAAAACTGTGCCTGGCCCAGAGTAAGCTCTCAATAAATGATGGCTGGGCAGTGACACCTGCCCCCGGTAACCCAGGCTCCATAACCCAAGATACGGGCCTCTTCTCTTTGCCTGAAATGACAGGGGAGCTGTCTCTGGACAGCTGTGTAGACCCGAGATCCAACTGTACTGAGCCTCTCCCTGCTCTTTTCACGCCTAAGAATTAAAACAGAAACATGTACTCTTAGAAAACAGTTACCACTTACTAAATACTTGCCGTGTGCCTAGCTTCCTCATATTTATCCAACAACAAAGCCAGACCACAGAGGCAAACCGTAGCTGCCACGGGATTTGTGAGCAGCGCGGACACCACACAGCCAGGTCAGGGGACCTGAGCCTGGTCCTCGTGTCTTCAAGCCCACGCGGCAGCCACGCGACCCCTTGTGCCCTGAGGAAGCAGTTAGGCCCCTTTGGACATGACCAGCTGTAGGCCTGCGGCCTGGCGGCGGGATGACTTCCCGGTGTCGTCACCACTGCCTCGAGTCGGCTGGCCCCCGTGGGAGAGGAGGCTAATCAGCCACGCACCGAATCTGCTTAGGAGGCTGTTTCACATAGTTTTTATACCCTGGCTCCTAATAAAGGTCCCATTATAAATGATCGTCTCACTATGATATACTGGTTCCTCACCTTCTAGGAACTGATTTAAAAGGAAGCCCCGGACTTGTTGTGGCCACGGAGTTTATTCATATTCTTTGCTCACTCAGCAGCTGAGGCGGTGTTGGGGGACAACACCCCACTCCTGCAAAAAAAAAAATTTTTTTTTTTTTCCAGCATGAGGCGTTTGCCATAATGAGTAACCAGATCACTTGATGTCCTGATACTTCATGAAAAAAACCACTCCTCCTCTGTCTCCCATCTCCCATTCTGATTTGCTTGGGTTGTGTATGCTTCGCTGGCTATGCTGCTGCTGATGCTGCTAAGTCGTATCAGTCATGTCTGACTTTGTGCGACCCCATAGACGGCAGCCCACCAGGCTCCACCGTCCCTGGGATTCTCTAGGCAAGAACACTGAAGTGGGTTGCCATTTCCTTCTCCAATGCATGAAAGTGAAAAGTGAAAGTGAAGTTGCTCAGTCGTGTCCGACTCTTCCTGAACCCATGGACTGCAGCCTACCAGGCTCCTCCATCCATGGGATTTTCCAGGCAAGAGTACTGGAGTGGGGTGCCATTGCCTTCTCTGGCTTATAGAGGAGGGAAAAAGTAATTATTACCTTATGTAAGTGAGAATTCCAGGATTGGCGTGGGTTCAGCCTCTGCTGGACCTGGGTATTCAGATGTCATGAACTTTTTTTCTTCCCCTGTGGGGCTCAGCTTTTCCCTGTATAGATGTAGAAGCATCCTCCATTGATGATGGTAAAGCGAGATGCAACTTTTGTCAAAACCTGGAGTTGACCAGTTGACTAGCATTGATCTTGTTGGCTAAGGGAAGGGGGTTGGGATTCTTGGTTCAGCCTGCAGGAATGTTTGCACAATATAGGTCATATGCCATCACGAGATGCCAAAACACACGGATTGGGACCGAGGATACGACTGTCTCCCTCAGGAATTAGGGTGCTTCATGGGAAGGGCAAATGAATGCCAGCCAGGCACACGCAGACCATGTTGAAGAGCTCACTTCACAGTCTGGCTCACCTCTCTTTCCACCTTGGAGACTGGCTGGTTACTCTGATTTCTTCTGCCTTTCTCCACATTTATGGGCTTCCCAGGTGGCTCAGGGGTACAGAGCCCACCTGCCAGTGCCAGAGACAAGAGAGACTTGGGTTCGATCCCTAGGTCGGAAAGACCCCCTGCAGACTTTCTGCACAAATACATCATTACACAAATCACAGGATTGTAGAATAATGGTCCCTTTTCAACATGTAATCAGATACTTTGCAGAGCACCTTTGGATCTGTTAGGGAAGGAGATAAATTTCAGCCTGCCTTTTTGGCCTAATTTGCATTGCATTAAACCTTCCCTGCTTCCATTCTCTAAGAGCAGGCCTATTCCTCCCCATTTAAAAAATCATAGCTATATTTCCTCTGTGCTCACTAAGCTCTAGTCCCCACACCAGCCCTTAGAATGTCACCTCCCTTCTGCCTCAAAATAATCACAAGTGAACCTCAGGATCACCTGTCTGCTAAGTGGAAGATCCTGGCTTTAAACCCTAGATCCAAAACAGAAAGTTCTAGAACATAGACCAAACATGTATTGGCTAAGGCTGGTGACATGAAACCAAGTTTTTCCTGCTTTAGGGAAATCCCAACTGTTTTCCTCTCCAACTCTATAAAGACCTAGAGATTTTTTTTTTAAACTGCTGTTTTTCTAAAGAGCAACATTAGTAGTCACTTTGGCAGAAATTTCACATGAACAGTGAGCTTTTCTTCTCCATTTGCTTTAGCGCAGTCTTTTCCATTGTTCATCCAGCTTCTTGGACCCTCCTATCCGCACACCGCACTTATTCACCCAGGACAGGTGTGCGGCACCTTGGAGAAGATGAAGGCTGAGAGAAGATCATCAGACAGGAAGTATGTTGAAAGATGCCTGAATAAATTACCACCTCCCAGGAGCGGTATGAAAAATGGCTATTTCTGTAGGACGCCAGAGCACCTTTTTCCTCTCAAATTCACGCGTACCCCCGTGCGAAGGCCGGGGGCGACGGGGAGTCTGTTCCTAGGCTGTGGGGAGTTTTCTGAGAATTCAGTGCCCTTGTGGTCGGGAGGCACTGTGGGTGGTCCAGCCAGTCTCCCTGCACAGGCTGCTTGTGGGAAGAGTTTTCATCACAGTCTTTTTCCTGGACAGCTTTGGGGTAAACGGTTACGGGTCACTAAATGGTCTTGCTAATGAGAGACTGAGTATACAAATGGACAATGGCCAGGCCGTATCTGATCATAGACCTCTGACCTGCAGCCTCTGCAGCCGTCAGCCAGAAATGGTCAGGACTTGGTCAGTAACACCCAGCATTGCTAATTTCTGTCCTTACTTCCAACTTCAGGACCAGCTAGAGAAAACCAGATATGCTCCCAAACCAAGCCCCTAGGATGTCACGCTCCTAGCTGTTCTGCCCCCCGCTTCCCCAGGCTGACGGCCTCCAATCATAACACACTGAAGCCTTCCCTTTTCCTATTAGAAAATGTGCCCTCTTCCTTGTCTGCCTCTGAGCCTCTGCCCAACGCCCCCGATGGTAGCTGACTCCCCTGCTAGAACAAGCTTTGACTAGAAGGCCCCTGTTTATTGTCCTTTGGGTGGCCTTGGCTTATTTGCTAGGCTGACTTTGCCCTGTTCATTTTTTTCACCCAGCTCTTCCCCTGTCTGTCATCACATGACCTTGATCTGCCCTACCCCTCCCACTCTTTTCCTCTCCTCTACCACTGGTCCTTTTGTTTTGTTTCCTGTGTGTGGCCACTTCTGACCTCAATAAAAATAACTTTGTTGCCATTAACACGATCATTTTATCTGTTGAAAGTCCAAAGTGTCCAAGTGGGCTCACCCATCATCTCATCTAACCCGTAGGGAAACCTGACAGGTACCCTCTGTCCCCATCTCACAGGTCCGGTTAATGGACAGTCAGGGGAATTGAGTGATCCTGGCGCTCTAAGGAAGGAGGGAAGGAGGATGAGAAAGAAAAGAAACAGGAAGAATGAATGAATTTTTTAAAAAAAGGAGAAGAAAAATCGTTTGGCTGAGTTGTATAAAAATGATCTTTTTTTGTCCCTTTTAATGTATCACTACATACAGTGACCACAGTGTTTCTTCAGTTTATTCAAGGCATAGTTCGGAGATGAAAAGATGTGTATATCTTCTCAGTACTCTTTATTTTTAAGATTTTATTGGCTTATAGTTGATCTACAATGTTGTGTTAGTTTCAAGTGTACAAAAGGTGATTCAGTTATACATACACATTTGTTTATTCTTTTTCAGGTACTTTTCTCATATGGTTATCACAAAATAGTGAACAGAGTTCCCTGTGCTGTACAGTAGGTCCTTGCTGGTCATTCCCAGGTGGCTCAGTGGTAAAGAATCCGCCTGCCAATGCAGGAGACTCAGGTTCCATCCCTGGGTTGGGATGATGCCCTGGAGAAGGGAACGGCAACCCACTGCAGTATTCTTGCCTGGAGAATCCCATGGACAGAGGAGCCTGGTGAGCTACAGTCCACGGGGTCACAGAGAGCTGGACATGACTGAGCGACTGAGCACGTGTATAATAGTGTGTGTATGTTCATCTCCAGCTCCCAGTTTATCCCGCCCCCTCCCCCCACATTTCCTCTTTAGTAACCATAAGTTTATTTTTCAACATCTGCAACTCTGTTTCTGGTTTGTAAATAAGTTCATTTGTATAATTAAAAAACATTAGATTCCACCTATCAGTGACGTCATATGGTATTTGACTTAGTATGATCATCTCTAGGTCCATTCGTCTTGCTGCAAATGGCATTATTTCATAGGTCCATTCGTCTTGCTGCAAATGGCATTATTTCATCTTTCTTACGGCTGAGTAGTATTTTGTCTTTCAGAAAAACATACTCATTTCCGTACATTTGCAGATAACTTCCTCCTTAAATTCCATCAGCTGGAGACAACACGCGCGTCCCAAGTGAACACAGATTGCAGTTTTGTCGCCTGTGTGAAATCAGGGTCCCGGTACTGTTGCTGCTGTCGTCCACCACGACGGGAGCCGGGCACAGCGGCAGCCCGCTGGTGAGATGGTAGCGTTCTCCCAGTGCCTCAGCCTGACCCTAAAGCCTCAGTGGTGTGGGTCCAAGGACAGCCAGCTTCGGCGCATTCCTCACGTGGAGGTTGTCCGCGCTCGTCTCTGAGGTCGTGCAGTTCGCATATGTTGTCACAGTGATGTACTTAGGACAATGGAGGTAATCTCAGGGACTCGGATTTAGTGGTTTTAAATCAGAGGCCAACATGGATTTTTAGGAATTCCGTTCACAATAAATTTCAGGCCTGGTGAAAGGTTAGGGAATGGGTTTCCAGGCCACATCTCGCCCGCCCCACAAACCTCACCTGGCCTGCAAAGGTGCATTTCTGCCAGCCAGCCACCTGAGGCACACAGGAAGTTTCAGAGCTTATAGCATCACCTACATGACGAGCCTTCCAGTGAGAAGGGGGCGGGGGAAAAAGTGGGCTGGCTGTTGAGTTTATATCCTTCACTGTTGTAACGACGAGAGTCTCCTTAATGGAGCGTCTCCCAAGCCTGGCACTGACGGGGATTTGGCTTTTCTGAGCTCAGTTGATAGACCCTTGGCTGCTGGAGCCATCGCCCATCTGTTCAGCCACCATATTCATGAGCAAGTTGGACGCCACCGCAGCCCCGGTGGCCGGCATCTCTTGGCTGGTGTTAGGATCCACCAAGGTTTCCCACACTGTCAGGCAGCGAAGTAGCCCCATTGTACAGCATCTTTAGTTAAACGGCCCTGCTTCATGTGTATCCCTCCCCAGCACGCTTAAACGGGCACGGTGAATGCGAGAGGGAGCCCCGAGGTGCCGGAAGCCTGCGGTTCCTTTGTGTCTACAGAAAAAATGTAACGATAGAATTAGACTCTTAAATATCTGTGGATGTCAGGTTGAATACAGGCAGCTATTCAGTGTCTTACTCTGGCAGGAGAACAAGTCCCCTGGAGGTGGGAAGCCATGCGGGTCCCTGGAAGTGTGAGCAGATTGTTAAGAGGGTATCAGAGATGGGCTGGAGGGATGCCAGGTGGTACCCCTGGTGCTCGTCCAAGGCCCAGGGCTCGACTCTTGTCTTTACCCGGTACCTGCTGGGCAATTCCTTCTTTTCGCCCACCCAAGACCCTCTGTTCCTCCATCTGCAGAGACCCAGCTCACCTCCCCAGGCCGCATCCAGCCTTCTCTGGTTCTCCTCTTCTCCAGCCACTGGTTCAGGTAGGAAATGAGCTCTGGAATCAGGCCCCCTTGAGTACAAATCGGGCTTACTCCAAAGTGGTGGGAGTCATAACCAACCTTACTCTTCCTGAGCCTTAGTCTTACCACCTTTAAAATGGGAAGCCTTATTTACTGTACCTGATGGAGTTAGATGTTGTGCAGGTGAGATGGCTGGCAGAATGCCAGGCACAGAGATGGTCAGCCTCATCAATCGCTTTCTTCCCTTTTTTTTTTAAATTTATTTTTGGTTGCGCTGTGGTCTTCACTGTTAGCACAGGCTTTCTCTGGTGGTGAGCAGGGTTACTCGTCATTGCTGCGTGTGGGCTTCTCATTTCGGTGGTGTCTCTTGCTGCTGAGTGCAGACTCTAGGGTGCGAGGGCTTCATGAGTCGCAGCTCATGGGCTCTCGTGCAGGGGCGCAGTAGTTGCGGTGCACAGGCTTCCTTGGCCCGTGGCGTGTGGGATCCTCCTGGGCCAGGGGTGGAACCCACGTCCCCTGCGTTGGCAGGAGGATTCTTACCCACTGCTCCGCCAGGGAAGTCCCTCGTCCTTTGCTTTCTTGTGGTGATTATTTCCTGTGGAGATCAGGTATCCGATGAATGTATGGCTGGCTTTCCTGGGACTGTTTTAAAGGAAATACCTCCAAGCCCCTCACGATAAGCCAGGCCCAGAAGGCGACTTGAGAGCAAGGTTCTACTTAGAGCATGTTTGGAAGCTGTGCCCCATGATCACCAAATGCAGTCGCGGATGCTACAAGGGGCTGTACAGGAAGCTGCGATGAATCACGAAGACCGCCAGTGGCTCACCCTCCTCTCTGGCGCCCAGGGCACAGCCGTTTCTCAGCCTGGTCGAGGTCTCCCTTCGAGTCCCCATGACAATTGCTCGCGGGGTCAGCACCCAGCCACAAGCACCAGGACTCCCAGCCCCCTCCCTCCCTCCAGGACTGAGGGTTCATCATGCTCAAGAAGCGGGTGCTGGGGACAAGATGCCACAGTCCTTTTCTTTTTAGATTCTTACTTTTCTGGAATGAAAACAGAGTTCGTAGATAGGCACGTATTTCTTTTATATATGTATGTATTAGACCATGAATTTCTTAATCTTTGTTAACTCATGAGCTAAGTAAATACTTTGACTGGACCCAGGCATAAGGCCTGATTGAACTTTTTTTCCCCCCCTCTCTCTTCTATCAAGAGTCGTGTGTTACTTTGAAAAAGTTTTTTTTTTTGAATATGTAGTCAATAGTACACATGGTAGAAAGAGGAGGAAAAAAAATTTAGGCACTTAGGCAGAAGAAAATTAAAAAGTTCTGTTAACTCCACTGCCCTAAGATGATTGCTCTTAATATTTTGTTATTTTTTTCTCTCCTCCACGTGATGACTTTTTAAAAAACAAATTTGGGTTTAAGCTTTTAAAATGTTTAAAAGTTTAAACTTTTTAAAAAACATAATCTGTGTGTATATGTGTATATATACGTATATATTTTCTCTATATATTTTCTTTTTCTTAATAATTTCTCATGTCACTAAACATTGCTTAGAGAAATTCCTGATTTACTAAGAGTGTACCATATGAATGAATTGTATTTTGTTTAACCATTGTTGGATAGCCTTTTTATAGTTTAAACACTGTATTTTTAAAAAAAAATTTATTACAGTATAGTTAATTTACAATGTTAATTTCTACTGTTCAGCAAAGTGAATTAGCTATACGTATACATATATCCCATATTCATATACATATCCCATGTACATATACATACATATATATCCATACATAAATGGATTTTCTTCTCGTTTGGGTCACCACAGAACGTTGAGTAGAGTTCCCTGTGCTAAACAGTAGATTCTCATTATGAACACTGTATTTTTGATTTCGCATAATTTTTTTTATTTATATATATTTATTTTAAATTTTATTTTTTTTCTTCCAGTTTTATTGAGATATAATTGACAGTGCCTTGTAAGTTTACGGTTGTCCAGCATAATGACTTGACTTACATCGAACATGAGACGGGCAGTGTCCTTTTAAAGATAAGAATTCCAGTTTGATATTTCCTCGTGCCTTGTATATTTTACCACGTAAGCATAGTGGTCATGATGGCTGAATTCCCCAGTATCCTTTCACTTCCACTGAGTAGCCTAAGCCCTAGGTCACACCCTCTTTGGGAACTCAAACTGTTGCAGAAACTTCCTTGTAAGTCATCTCTTTGCTTCTTAAGCAACGTGCCTTCCCTCATCCTCAGATGGAGGGACGTTCTCCAAAGGCCAGAGTGACGTCACGGAATGAGCCCTGGGTGCAGAGTCAGCCAACGTGATTTCAGACGAGCTCTGACCCTGCATCTGGGTGTGTGGTTTGGGCAGGGCTTCTCAGCCTACCTCATTTCCAACCCCCCTACTATTAATAGTAAACCAGGTTAATATACTGACATGAGACTCATGAGGCGGGAATTCCTTCATAGACACAGAATGATCATACAGTTACTCTCACGGTCTACTCTAGTGATATTTATCAAGCACCTACTGTGTGCCAGGCTCTATTTTACATTCTAGCAATATGGTAGTGAACACACAGCTAACTCTGCCCTCATGGTTTTTATATTCAAATGAAGGTGGCAGAAATTAACAGGTAAAACAATACACTCAGTGCTTTGGGAAGAGGGACTCAAGTTCTATCTAGATTCTGACTTTTCCAGGATTTAAATAGTAATTTTAGGTGAGCAATTCTTGTTTTTATCTATCTGTCAGTCCATCCAACCATCCTGCCCCCTGGTTCCTCCCTCTCTCTTATTTATATGTGTATGTAATCACGTATTTTATATTCTAGAGTCTTTCTCCAGGATCTAAGTAGTAATTTTAGGTGAGCAGTTATTTTTTTTGTCTTATCAAACAATCTATTTGCCCATTCCTCCTCCCCGTTTGTTTGTTTATGGCCTTTGAACTTCTTAGTCTCTCTCAACCTACATCCTGAGTAAATTGATTGGACATTGGGATGGAACCTATTTTTGCCATTATCTGGATTTCTGGAAATAGACCAATATTTCTCAGATTGTGTTCAAAGGACCCCTGGATGTTGCGATTGTGTTTTCTGATGTGCCCACACACGTGTGTGTGAGCACGTGTGCACGTGTCTGTCTCGGTGATGACCTAGAAAGATTAACTGAGCATCTACGGTTCACCTGGGCGACCACCTTGAAAGCAGCCGCATGCACGTCAGGGTGCCTGTGCTTGCGCTGGGAGCTGGTGGTGACTTTGGCCTCGCGCAGCTGTCTCCCCGGCCTCTGGCACCTCCGTCCAGTGTGCACTGCTGGTCCTCATCACTTGTTTTTATGTCTCGCTATGTCACCAAGGCGAAACTGAGGCTCAGGGAAGCTTCAAGGCCTGTGGCCACTCAGGCCTCTGGTCGCAGGCGCAAGAGTGGACCCGAGACCCACTTCCCTCACCCCGAGCTTCTGCCTCTCCCCTCTGTCAGCAGCACCCAGCGCCCAGGGACTCAGGCTCCAAAGCTGATGTGATCACTGAGGATAAACCAGCTTACTAGATGCTCCAGAGCTTGCCTTTCCTTTCTGAGAACTTGATATAATAAAGTTGGCTTGATCTCCCCAGCCCGTATCTTGAGGGAACGAGTAAATTAAACAAGTAATTATATCCATAATGTTTTCAGAAGTTAGAAGATTTAAATATATGAATCTCATCTGAGTGTACCGCCTTTTGTCTGCAGTGTTTCCTGCCAGAAGATCTCTTGACAGGAAATAAACATTAAAATAATCTTTAATCCCTTGTCTGGTCTATTACCATTAACAATTGATGCACTTTAATTTTGTGGGATTTTAACTACAAAATGGAACGGCTAAGTAGTGATAATTGGGTTTGGAATTATACGGTCATTTATATCAACAGAGATGCAAGAGGCTGGGAGGGAGGGTGATTAATTATTTACTATTTCCTGGCTGTGGTTCCTTTTATAGAATTTTCTGATATGTTCTGCTGTGAACAATTATCACCAAATGAAAGTAAACAAATCTGTGATCCGAAACCTGATTTAGAGGTTAGACTGGATTTAGGTGATCCGGGCTCGGTTTTTCAGGGACTCCTGGGCTGTCCATGCTCCCCCGTTCAGGGTCCCACCCGCTCTGATTTGGAATATGGTTGTCTTTGCACGTCTTGAAAACTTCACTGTGCACAGCCCTGGGGAGACGCCTTGATTTGCCAGGGGAAAACAAAACCAACATGGAGTCAGAGGTCTGTTCAACACCAACGGCAGGTTGGGAGGGAGCCGTGGCTTATTCTTCCCTAATCCTGATCTGCTTCATCACGGCATGGGGAGACAGAGGAGCAGAAGTACCGCATCAGCTTGAGAGGGAGCGTGACGTTCTGCTGCTGCTTTCCATGTGAGCAGACGTGTGCCCCTGCCTGTGCACCTCTTTGCGCCCCCACACCCACCCCGGATGTGCAGCGGCCCGTGAGCGTCACGTGACTAGGCCTTCTCGGTGGGCGGTCACGGCCCAACACGCGTTTCCTCTCTCTGTCGCCTCTCGGAGACGCGCATCCACAGGGCGCATCCCCGTGTGTCTCCTTGGCCCTCCCTCCACCTGACTCCTTCAGAAGCCAGGGCTGGGCGCCTTCAGCAGATTCCTCCGTCTCCTGCAGACTGGCGTGTTCCGCAGGCAGCAGGAGGGCGCGCAGAGAGAGGATGTGGACGCCGCCCAGCGCAGCGGCCCGTGAGGCAGTCACGGGCACTCGCGGTCCCGGGATGCCGGGGCCTGCGAGCTTGTTTGCTGGTCCACGTGTTCCCTCTGGGCTCCTGCGCGTTTGATCAGCAGATCATCAGGCCTCCTGGTGCTTTCTGAGTATACGAGCGGCACCTCCCCTCGTCCACCCACGCGGCCCAGACGCCGGAAGCACATACTGGCAGCCCCTCACCCCACCCCGTGTCCTGCCGTCACTGAGTTGCGTCACCCAGGGCCTCAGATCTGCCCCGATGGTCATCCCCATCATCACCACCCCGGCTCCGCTCGCCGGGGTCCTTGACCGGGGTCCTTACCGTCCTTCCTCCCTGATGGCTGCACCCCTGGCTGCCCTGGGCCCGCAGCGCACTCACCTCTGCCTGGCGCAGGTAGGGCCTGGGGGCCGGCCGGGACCCCTCCTGCTTTTCCCAGCCTGTGTTTCCCGGAGGATACGGGGGCCACATGGCCTTTGTAGCCTGGGAGGTGGAGCAGAGAAGGGCTCCAGTCCTGCTTTGTTGCTGGCGCTGTTGTTTACTGCTATGGCTTGCTCCCTTTTGCTTTGGTGGGGAGGGTGGATGTTGGTGATCGTTCTCGCCAGGAGGAATCGTGTAGCGCTGGACACTCTTCGGAGGCAGGACTCAAGGGCCAGGCGACTTTGGTGTTTGCCTGGTACCAGAGTGTCTCAGCCTCACACTATTGACTTGTGGTTCTGGTAACTCATTGCCATGGGGGCCTTCTTGTGCTTTGTGGGATCTTTACCAGCAACCCACATCTCTACTCACTTAGATGACAGCAGCCGCCACCTCCCTCCCAAGTCCTGCAAAGCCAGAAATTTCTGTGGAGAGTCTCAAACATCCCTTGGCCAGGGAGCAGAATCACCCCTCCTTGAGAACCCACACTTCATACTCTTCTCTAGAGTATTGATTTTTTTGTTTTTTTTTAATCCAAGGGAAAGTTTTTATACTCTTATAGAACAAAGAAAAGTGTTGATAAAACCAAAAAATGATATGAACTTCAACTTTGTTAAATGTTCACTATGTGCCAAGCCCTACTCTAAACACTTGGTACATGATCGGTAATTTAATCCTCACAAGAGTGATGGTCCTAGGCTGATGTTGGCATAACTCTGTTCTCTATTTCAGACCTCACACCACCTTCTGCCCTCTAAATTGGTGTGTCTTCTCAAGAGGACACCAGTCATTGGATTTACCCCCACCAGAATCCAGTATGACCTCGTTTTAACTTAATTATATCCGCAAAGACCCCACTTCCAGATACAGTCTGAGGTTCCAGGTGGACTTAAATTCTATGGAAATGGTATTTAACCAAGCACAAGCACACTCAGCCTCTGCATGGTGCACAGTGACCCGACCACTTAAAGTGCAGATGAGCAAGTGGCAGAGCTAAGGATTCAAACCACAGTCTAAGCTTGTGACCACTGGTGACTCTCGAAGCCTGGTCCTCGGCCCAGCGGTGGGGGCCCCACCCCCCAGGGCGCTTGTTGGGCTTGCAGGTTCTCATGCCCCGCCCTGCCCCCACCCCACTCCAGACCTCCTGACTTAGAACCTCTGCGGTGGGATCCAGACAGTTTATATCAGCCAGCCGTCCAGGGGCTTCTCACGCACCCCAAGGTTTGACTAGTCTGGCGAAAAGTGCAATGTAAGAAAAATATCTTTCAAGCCCTCGTTTTAACCACTTATCAAATGGTTCTTGAGTACAATTATGCATCACTTACTCCAGAAGGTTGGGCAGGAGAATTCTGTTTATTTGTCTAAAGGGATCTTTTCTCCTAGTTCCCCAGCACCCAAAAGCATCTGAAAAAAAATCACACTGATGTGATCTTTGCCTCCATGAGGATGGAAAGCACCGAGTCAAAGATACATTGGGAAAAGTATTTTCATTTGTCTAAGTCTCTCTGCTTATTTAGACGTACAGCCTGACTCTTCTCAGATGTTTATTTCAAGAGAGCAAACCACCAGGCCTCCAGCTCCCTTTCGTGAGCTGCCTTCTCCTCCCCAGGGCCGTCCCCACCAGGAACTCAATGCACCGTTTGTGTGTACAATACAGTTGCCTCATTTTAGGCTCGCTGATACATCATTAATTGACCTTCATCTCCTATTATTTCACCTCAAGCAAGCACATCGTTCTCCATGGTGACATGGGAGTTCTTGAGCTTCTGTGTGCCAGCGTTTACTCTTTTTAGCAAGCGTTATTATCCTCTGTTTCGAAGGCCCTTTCCCCCATCTGTTGCCTTTTGTATACTCTGCTTCTTCTTTTTTGTTGTTGTTATTTAATTACAGGTTATATAAAATAATGCCATCAGCAGGAGGGAGCTTATTACCTTACAGGGAAAGTATTGAAAGTAGATTGGCCACCGCGAACCAACCCCTTACCATGCACTTCTGCACACGGAGGTCCCACATCTGTGGCAGAAACCCCTTCCATTTATTTGAGGAGGTTTGGGGTGGGCTTGGGGGAAACAAAAGGAAATCCTAGGCACTGATGTTCTCCCTGGGGGTGGAGGAGGCCCCTGAGTGCAGGAGGCGGCTCCAGATGGACTTCTCGGTTTCTGGCGGGAGAGGTCCTGGGCTGGAGATGTAGTGATGAACACCCAGAGCTCCCCGCATCTTCTGTCACGAAACCAACCAGGGTTTCCAAATACTGGGAAAGCATTTCCCATCACTTTGTTCTTATTGCCGCTTGCCACTCCACTCGGGGGAAGTAAACAGTAAAAGCAATAGAAGCTCATGGTGAAATTTCAAACCTTTGATAACATTTTAAAAACAAAGTTTTCCTTTGTCCCTCATCTCCTAAGCTTTCTCCAAAAGAAACCAGCTATTAAAGGTGTGCTGTGGATTCTTCCAGAAACTTCCTACATGTTTACCATCAGGTACAAATATGTGTGCTGTATATATATGTGTGTGTGTGTAGATATATATATATATATTTGATACTGATATGTGTGCAGATATAGATACGTGTACAGAATACTAGAGTGGGTAGCCATTGCCTTCTCCAGAGGATCTTCCCAACCCAGGGATTGAACGTGGGTCTCCTGCATTGCAGGCAGATTCTTTCCTGTCTGAGCCACCAGGGAAGCCCATAATACATAGCTTTTTAAAAAGTGCATGCAGCCAAGACCACTGAATACCATTTGTTTATTACCTTGCTGTTTGCGTGCGGTGACGTCTTAGAGCTCATTTGGTTCCCTGCATAGGTAGCGTGGCCGCCCGGTGTGCCGTGACTGCATAATAGTCCCCTTTATGGGGTCCTGTCATTCCCTCATCCACTCCTCTCTCGACACATGTAGGTTGAGTCTGTTTTGCTTTTCAACATGATTTGGTGATGAGCACGCCTGCGTATGTGTTTCTTATCACAAGGGTGACTTTCCAGAAGCAGATGCGCTGGAGCACAGGTCGTGAGCATCTTTGACCTGATGGGTTTCATAGGAATTGCCACAGTGTCCCTTCGAACAGTGGCACCAGTTTCCTCTCTACTGCCTCCCCTGAGAATACGTGTGTCACCCCAGGAATTGTCTCCAGCAGGAGCAGGAGAAGCAGAAGAGAGGGCTGAATCACAAATGACAGGTCAGCAAGTCAGTAATCAGCACCCTATTTTTAAAAATTTATGTGGTCATCATATTATAAGCAATCTCTTATAAAGCAACCACTTCATAACACCGTGTAGCCCAATCCCCAAGCTTGGCATTTTTTTCCCCTCCCTTTTCAATACATCACATTGATTTTCTGTATGACTTTATCTGCTTAATACAAAGTGGGATTGAACAGTTATTTGTCTGGATTTGACCATTTCTTATCAAACATTTATGATTTAGCATTCTCCACAGCGTCTTCTTGTAAGGTGTTTCTTATTTTTATCTTTTTCCGTAAAGGTAGGATTGTGTTGACAGCGCTGTAATAAATCTCTCTTGAAAGAGATGGGTGGCAGAGGGTGGGGAGCGGGTGGGAGCCATGTGTCTGGGCTGTTTGAGGGAAAGCTTCAAGAAGGGGCAGCACGGGTTGTTTCTGGACCAGAGTCCTCATCTAATCCTTATTAACTGATGTCCTGACTTCGGGGTTTGCGACATACAAGAATTGGGTGCTTCTCCCAGATGGTAAAGAATCTGCCTGCAATGAAATTGAGAAGGGGAATAACTACCCACTCCAGTATTCTTGCCTGGAGAATTCCATGGGCAGAGGAGCCTGGCCAGCTACAGTCCGTGGGGTCGCAGAGTCAGACACGACTGAGCGGCTGACACACTCACACACTAGAAGCGTGGAAAGATGCTGCTCTGACGATGGCTCGTCCGGCATGTAAGTGAGGCTGGTACAGCCAAGGACAGATCTTAGAACCACCTGCTGTCTGCACATGGACTGATGTCCCTGTCAGGGTCAAGGCAGGGTCACAGGCAGTCACTGAAAATCTTGGTCAGAATTTAATCTGCAGACAGGAGATTGGAAAATTGCAGACCAGAAGCCATTTCCTGTTGTTGTAAGGATTCAATGAGTTAGTGCAGGTAAAGATCTCACGGAATGAGGAGTATGTAAATATGGATCATTGCTCTAAGAGTAACTCCTCTTCTTATTTTTATTATCCATATTTTGTTTTTGCTGCTCCAAAACTAGCTGTCTGGCACTGCTGCAGAATCCGGAGATGCTAGGTTAAATTAGAGAAAATCTCATTGCTCCTGGAGCTTACATTTAAGTTATAGAGGGAAACAAATACATGAGATTGCTTCACATGGAAATAAAGGAAGAAAAGGAAGTTGATAGTGATTGTGTATGTGGTCAGAGATGGCTTTTGAGGAAGATGATATTTCAACCAAATCCTGAATGGTGACAGCCATGCAGACAACTTACAACAGAGAATCCCAGCCAGAAGCTCGGCCAGTGCAAAGGGCCTGGGGTACAAATGCCCTTGCCTCGTTCAAGGGACAGAGAACACCTGCTGAGGTTGGAGCCAAGTGATAGACGGCAAGATGGAGAAAAATGCTAGATTGTGAAGCCACCACAAGGAATCTGGCTTTTATCCTAATCATGAGGGGAGTCATTAGAAGTTTAAAAGCAAGAGGGCAACGTGGTTTGATTCACACTTTTAAAAAGAGGTGGTTGCAGTCTGTAGGAGGCAAGAGGAAGGACCAGTCGGGAGGTAGCCCAGGGACCTGAGACAGCAGTGATGGTGACTTAGACGAGGTGAATGAACAGACGGAGGACGGTGGTTACGCTCAGGATCCATAATCCCACAGAGCTCATTTGAGTGTAATTGTCTGTTGGCCTCTGTCCTGCTGGACCGCAGACCTGAACCCTGCTTGTCCACATCCTGATGCCCAGCGTGGGCTGGCCACCCAGCAGGCACCCACTGGTGTCTGCCGCTGCATGTTGCTGAGGACCACCCATGGAGGAAGGGGCAGCTGGAGCCAAAGCCGCCTGGGCTTCTGGCCCCGGATCCTGAGAACTTCTGCCCCCATCAGGCAGGCTCATGCGTGGCCTGTCTCCTGGAATGATGCCTTCAGCCCTGTCCCCTTCCTCTAACGGAAGCTCTGAGCTTGTAAATAATGTTTTCCTCTTAAAATGTGAGCAGCCAGAAGAGCCTGTGGTGTCCCAACTCCACATGCAAATATTTTTTTCTTTCCTTTCACACATGGACAGGGTGTGTCAACACTGGTGCATCTGGGAAGAACAGGCATGTCAGGTGGCCAGCGGAGCAGAATCTCAGCCTGAGGATCCATTGTGTTCTCCCTGAACTAGGCTTATTGAGGCTCTCTTTAAATAAAGTGGGATGTTTCTTAATAAATTAGCAGTTAAAAATAGGAAAATAGACTCCAAGGGCGAAAAAAAAAAGAAAGTCCCAGGCAACAAGAGCCCAATTCTCAATGTGTGCGTGCGTGTAAAACGGAATTTGCCAGACATGAATAGGCACTTACAATGTGACTAGAATTGTCTCTGTCATGTGTCAGCCTAATAGCCCAAACCCCGGTTCAATACAATGAACTCGGGAAGGTTTGCTTAATGAAAGAACTGACGTTTTCTGTGCAGTGGCCGCATTCATCAGCCCGCATCCTGTTCATTACACAACAAAGGGCTGCCAATGGGAATCGGTACGGTCATCTGTTAGGTAAACGTGGTGGGGACAAAAGATAGCCGAGGCCAAGACCCATGGAACGTTCTGAGATGGTCTGGCTACTGGAGGAGCAAGCCCCGGTCAGGGGCAGCGCGTTTCCCAGTTGACGCAAGGGCCTTCAGAATGCTGGGCTGAATTCTAGTGACGCCCCATCCTGACGTGTGCGTCCCGGGGGACCCTGGCAGGCCTTTCTCACTTATCCTCAGCATCTCCCTCCCCATCACAGCGTCAGTAGGGCTGCTCACAGTGAGCGGTATCACCCTGCGTCTGGGCACGGGGGCGACTCTCCCTTCCCACACCCTGACTTGCCTTGGCCGGTGTAGTCTGGGTGGATTGATGTGTCTACAAGACACACTCTTGGAGGCAGAAAGTTTAAGGGTATCGCGCGTGCTGCACCACACCCTCTGCCACGCTGGCCGGCAAGATTTCCGACACCGCTGCCCTGTTAGAAGAAGGACAAAGGCAAGAGCCTCAGCCGACCCAAGATGGACATGGAGACGTGAATCGTGCCTCTGCATTGTGACCTAGGACGCTGAGACGCGGGGGCTTGCTTGTTCCAGCACCGTCACCCCCCGTCAGGCACAGAGGGAGCCCAGGGTGACAGTCAGACCAGGGCGACCGGAGCCCAGAACGGCTGGTCGCTTCTTAACATACCTAAAGTCTATTTTGCAAAGTTGGAATGTTGTAATTTACCTTTTTTTAAAAAAATCATTTTAAAGATCTATGTATGTCAGTAAATTTCAGTTAGCCTCTAGAGTCATTTGTAGGGGGAGCCTGTTGGATGCCTTGAGCAGATTCCTTCTGTGAGTGTGGCCGGAGTCACTGGAAATTGCAGACAACACGAGATCTGCTGATTGGCAAGGTCATCTGGGGAAGGTCCATTGTGGAGTGAGGAGCAGGCCCATTAATTCAAGGCCGCAGTGATGGGGGAGCTGGTTTACATCAGTCCTATCTACCTCTTACTTAATGGGACTGTTTGGTTGTGTTCTTTCCTGGAGAGATTAGTGATTGAAAGGAGGAGATTTGGAAAGGAGAGATAAAAGTTTGCATTTAATTCTCCTGACAGGCAGCCTCCTAAGAAGGCTTCCTAAGGGGGCTCCATAGTAAATTCAAACTTAAGTCAGAGGACAGCATCTCCAAAAGACAGTACTGATGTCCAGGTGGTGACATTTCCATAAAATAAGAGACTTTCAAGGGGCTTGAGGGAAGTCACACTGTCTTCACACAATCTCTAACCCTAAGAACCCCAACCCGTTGGCCAAATTAATATCTCCTTACATAATTATCACAGGATGTTTTTGAGGATAGAATCTGCATGTATTTGTTTGTTGAATTTATTCATGCCTGAGATCATGGTTTCTTTCCTGTTCCTTCTGCCCACGGTCTTCCTTTCCCCGAGTGGGGACTGTGGGCTTTCACAAACCGGCCGCAGCTCCTGTCTCCGTACGGTCCTTGTGGGTTTTAGTGTGAGCTTTGTTAACGGGCTCGGGACAGTGAGCAGCAGGCAGTGTGTGAACGCTCCCTCTGGCAGCATGGGGAAGCCATGGCTCCTGCATGTCCGGCAGGCCGGGGTCTGGTGCTGCCTCTGCCATCCACTCACTGAGCCACCCCGATCGTGCCACACGCCCGTTCTCAGTGTGTTTCCGTTTCCATAAACTGAGGACAGAAGCAGCACCTTAGCACCTTTCTCAGCCCGTAGACTGGGAGGAGTAGACGAGCTCACGCCGCTGCAGCGTAAGGTCCAGCCCCTGCCACTATGGAGAGTGTCAGCGCGTGCTCGCTCCTACTCCTCTTCCTATAGACGGAGGCAGGGGTGGGGGCGTGGCCTTTGCCCTGAAACCCCCGGCAGCGGGTAGGAAGTACAGCACTTGGTACATTGTTGACTGCCAGTCCCAGAGAATCCTGGCTCAGTGAAACGAGGAGGCATCCAGAGTCCTGACTAGGGCAGCTCCAGGTGGGGTGGCTTCAGGGTTCCGTGTGCTTCTGTGTCACCACTGTCCACACAGTGGATGCCCCGAGGTGATTCTGTGATGGGCTCGGAAGTGGAGACACACGTGAGCTACAGAGGCAGATGGGAATTGACCTTGATCCTAGTTGCCAGAGTTTGAAAGCTCTGTATCTCCGTTTTCCCATCTGTAAGATGGACACAGCAGTGTCGCCAGTTGCATCACACAGGGTTGTAGTCAAGGAGCTTTGTGTTAACTGCACAGCCCTGTGCCCGGCACAGTGAGCTCTGGGTATGAAGTCTTCAGGGATCTTAAAAGGAAAGGGATGTTCAGTGTCACTCACTGGCGGCCGGGGGGCCGGGTGCTCAGACTTCAGCTGGTGGTGGACTGACACCGCAGCACGCTTCCTGTGCTAGAATCCGTAGCCTCTGCCTTGGAAAATCGTGCAGAAGGGTCTGTTCTCACCCTTAATTAAAAACAGGTTCACAACAGCCATGGGTTTTTAAAAACCTACGTCATTGCTTAATGCAAACATAATCTGCCATGGAAAGAATTCAGTTTTTCCCACTCTTAGGAAGCCCCTTGCACATGCATTTCTTCGTTCTGTTCAGTGGCAAGATTGCACGCCACTGCTGAATGGATTTGCTAGTATCTTCTCTAAGAATCCACGGGTGACCTTGTCTATAAACCTTTGGCATTAAAACTTCAGGTTTCCGCTCCCCACAGCAGACCGTCTTTCTCAAAGCAGAGCCACATGTCTGTTCTAACAGCATTGTTAGACTTGGGCAGGTTGACACTACTGCTTAATGAATTATCTTGATGTGAATATGCTTTTCTGGGTCTTATTTTTTGTGTAATGTGATAAGGATGGAAGTAACAGGATGCTGATCGGAACACCAATTCCTGCGCTCTTGCGCTCTGACGGCCTCACTGGAGAGCCTCTTTGTCGTGTCTCACTGTGTCACTGTCTCTCCGTCACACTGAGCCTCCTTTGCCCATCCTGAAAGCATCCGTGCTGCGGCTCTGGAAGTGAAGGTGGCTCAGCGGCTTCTCTTGTGCCGTACAACTGTGTAAAGTGAATGGTGGAGCTGTTCTTACACATCTGCTGCTTCTAAATCACCTGATCATCTGGTCAGTGGCTGGTGCCCTCAGATCCCCGGTTTCCTCATCCGTCAGCGGAGCTGGGAGATGTCCCCATCTCCCTGAGACGCAGCATCAAGACTCAGATGAGACAACATACGTAAAGCACACAGCCTAGTCCACCCCAAGTATGCAGTAAATAACGACCCTTATTATGGTTGCTGTTACTTAGAATGCAAATTTATTTAGGAATGCATAGTCAATATTCAGTTACCCTCACTGATAAAGAGGAATAAAGGTATAGATTGCAAAATAGAAAATACATGGAAAGATTGCTGGGTATTTTACAGTGGTGAGGTGAACACACATAGGGCACCAAGTTCTCAGGCACCTAAGTTCCTTCCTACTCAGCCCACCCCAGCAGGGGTCGGCCTACAAAGGGGCAGTGGAAGAAATATGATTCCTGATGTCCTACAGGGAAAATAATTCAAGTTTGGATAGCTGAGAGTTAAATGTCACTTTGAGCTCCAGGATCCTGATTGGAAACCATCCCATCACCCTTTTTCACACCCACCTCTAGGAAGAGTTTAGAGTACTGGCAGGGCAGCAGATACGTTTAAATGACTTTATTCAAATGGCAGATTTCATGAAATCAGTCACCAGAAGACAAGCCAAAAAGAATTTTTCAGGGAGCTTGGAAATGTCTCTTTCTGTCTCCCCATCTCCATCCCCACCCCATGGTGATAACTGTGGACAGAAACCTTCCCAAACACGTGAAAATGCAAACTGGGGCATTTGTCATAACAATTCCGTGCCTGTTGATAGACTTCTGTAGCCAGGTGTGGTGACCAGAATATTCACGCACCGGCGAGGCCACCGATAGTGTGCTGATAGCTGTTTCTGGAACACGTATGCGCTCGTCACCCTCCGGGTTCTGTGGTCACTCGGGTGTGTGTCTGTGTTCTGACAGAAGCAGGACTGTTAGTGCCCCCCGTAAACAGCATAGCACGAGAAAGCATCCCGTCTCCACACCTCACCTCAACCGCCTGTGAGCAGAGGGAGTCCGTTCTACCTCGTGCAACCAGATGCTACCGCTTGCCAACTGAGCAGCCGAACAGGTGCTTCAAATAAAATGGTTCAGTGAAATTGCAGAAACCAGAAAGACCACAGAGATCCCCCAGAAGACCATCGCTGGCCCGGAGCTCCCCCATTTCCTGGTCCCACATTTGTACCGATTAGGGCCTGACAGCTCTTGAGTTTCCAGTGATAACAGCCATCTGACTTGATCGGAGTTCAATGGATTTTCACTAAAATAGAATCATCGCCTCGGTGATGGATAGAAAAAGTGAAGCAGTACATCCTGATAAAGGCTGCGCCTGCCTCCTTCCTCTCCCCAGTGGTGACCTTGGGCAGTCCACGAGAGAGCCAGGCAGAGCCCCGGTCGCCGCCGCCGCACGTCAGGCCTCGGAAATATAAGGAGCTTTGAAACCCGCCATTGGGGTGGATAGGGGAATGGCCTGAGATAGCAATGGATCATGCTTAGAGGGCTCGGAGGGAAGCAGGGGACGCTGAAGGTCAAGGCAGGCATGTCCTCATGGAAAAGATCCAGCCCTCACTCTCATTCACGGGAGGCAGTGGACCTGCCAGGCGAGATCCGGAGAAGAGTACAATAAAACAGGGATTTCCGGAGCATGTAATGTTTTCTCAGAGGCACAGGGCTCTAGAAGATGGTGCAGAGTGTTCGCTGCCCAAAGCGTGAAAGGGAGCCTCACCCCACCCCACCCCAGGCTCTCCCCCTGAATAGCAAGAGGCAGACTGCACAAGGACCCACTCAGCCCCTTGAGAAACCGCCTCTGTTTTCCGAGCTCTCCAGCCCAGTGAGCTCAGCCGACTGTGAGTGTCATGAAAACCCCTGATCATCCTGAAGGACGCCAGCCCCGGAACAGAAAAAGAAACGCAACCAAAACAGGGCATCCAGGAAGCTCCCAGGCCAACTGCATCCTCCCCGCACCCAAGCCCCACGTGCTGGATGGGGTGGGGAGGAAGCTTCCGGGCGGTTCTTCTGGAAGAAGTGAGACGTCGGCAGGCGCCCATTAGTGTTGGTTACAACTTGCTAAAAGAAAATATTAAAATAAAAATGAGATCATAAATTTGGAGCCACAGTCACCAAGCCTAAAGTGCAAATTGCCAAACAAGTCAAGAGACTCATTAGCATTTTATGTAAATCAGTTATTACTGTTCTCCACTTCCTTAATTATCCATGTTATTTCAATACAACCCCTTCTTTGATGTCCCAATTCTATATTTAAATAGTGCAAGATTTCTATCGTTTCCTCCCGCAGAGGTTTGTGCCATGCAAAAAACATGCCAAGAGCAGCTATTTTAGAGACTATAGGGAAATGTTTAATTGGTTCATCCCATTTGAGTTATGAGGGCGTATTACCGAGCACATAAAATCAGAAACACGGAAAGCACTAGCTTGGAGAAGTTGACTAAAACCTTCGAGAGAGAGAGAGAGAGATCACTTGAAATTTCGCCCCCAAGACTTTTTGGGTTCTCCGTGGGAGCTGATTCAAGGGGAAATTTTGCAAACTCCATTGAATTTTGCTAAACGATTGATTTATAATTGAAATATTTGGAAACAAAACCCCAAAGCCCTCTTCCCTCTGGCACAGAGTCTTCCTTTTGGTCCGTTAGAGGGAGCACAAGAGGACAGAGGAGGAGAAGCGTGGTGGATGTGTGAGCAGGGCACGCAGTTCCCACCTCGCTGCTTTTCAGTTCATCTTCAGCGCAAAAGGAACCAGGGACTTCCCTGGCGGTCCAGTGGTCAGAACTCTGTGTTTCTACTGCAGGGGGCACAGATTTGGTACCTCGTCCAGGAAGTAAGATCCTGCAGGCCTCGAGATGCGGCTGAAAGAATTTGTTTTTAATTAAAAAGAATGAGGAACCATCGCAAACTTGAAGATCACAAACTTGAAGACCGAGTTTGCTGATGCCTTGTACTCAAAGTTGTCTAGAATTAAGGCGGGGGGGTGGGGGATCTCAGAAACTCCAGCAAGCAATGTCTTTTCACTAATATATGAGCTTCTGCTAACAGTGCAGCCCAGGGGACTTTCATAGTCACTCAAGGCACCTCCTGAGACTCCGTCCTCTTTGCCACTTGCCTGTGTCTTTCTGCCTTCCAGCCTATAACCTCTCTTGTTTTTAAATACTTTATTTAAAAATAAAAATAGAGGCTCTTCGAATGTGAATTGTAACCGAACATAGAGGTACAAGGGAATTCCCTGGCGGCCCAGTGGTTAGGACTCAGTGCTTTCGTTACAGGGGCACAGGTTTGATCCCTGGTTGGGGAGCTAAGATCCTACAAGCTGCAGGGCACAGCAAAAGCAAAGCAAAACAAACCCTGGAGGTAAACGGATGGAACTTAACTCTATAACCATGTACTTTCTGGATAGTCATTATATCTGATCCCCGCTACCACCCCCTGCCAAGGAAAGAGCAGGTCTGAGAGAAAGCCAGGATGATAAAGTAGGATTTGATGACTGGTAGACGCCAGTATTCCTGCCTGGAGAATTCCCTGGACGAAAGAGCCTGGTGGGCTACAGTCCACGGGGGTCTTAAAGAGTTGGACGTGACTGAGCTACTGACATATATAGAGTCCAGTTCAAGACCAAGCTGTGTAGCTCGGTTCGGATCTATCTCAAAGTCACCCCACAGTGGAACATGACTGACAGTGTTTGTCATGAGCTGTCCTACAGATTAGCATTAATATGTATGTTGACTAAAAAAGATGCTCAACGTGAGAGTTGCGAGTTAAGTTTTATTTGGGGCAAAATGAAGACCACAGCCCATGAGGCAGCACCTCAGATAGCTCTGAGAGATGGCTCCAAAGAGGTAGTGGCCGAAGGTCAGAAGATGTGACTTTGCTGAAGGGGGAGTTCAGTGCAGTCAAGCACTTACCTTACAAAAGGTCTTCTGCTAATCAGGAGAAGCTGATGTCACCATGAAAGGATTTAGTGTTTTTCTAGGTATGAGGAAATGCCAGGATTGGGATCGTGAAATCAGTTCCTGAAAATATCTAAGTATATCTAAAGACCGGTTTCCCTGGAGCACAGAGTGCCTCGTCTCTGCTATCTACCCTGAACTCCTTCAGGGCTATTGAAGGCCAGCAGCTGCAGCAGCTCATGACCTGATCCTTGTAGAGGCAGATGCCATAGCAGGTGCCACTCTGTAGTTGACCTATATGAAGTGGGTGTATACAGTGGGTGACTGAGTGCTAAGCTTGAGCCTCCATCCTAGGGCAGCCACTGTGCCGAATATTTACATAGATGATTGGATTGAAACAAACACTCAGAACACGCATCAAAATAAGTATGATTACTCCTGTGTATCTTTCACAGAGGAGGTTTTCTGGTGCTTAGTGGTTTGACCATGGTCGCACGGACAAGCACAGACACGGGGATCTTCATCCAGAAGTTCTGTAAGCTAGAACAGTCGTTTTAACAAGAACCATGCGCTGTAGTAAGCTTAAAAGAAGGGAAAAGAACCGCAGCATTTCTATATCTTATGTCTACTTAAATGAAGAATATTTACAGAAAACTCAAATCTGTAGACTGAAATGCTTTAAGTCTTTAATCTGACGTACTGGTTATTTATTTAACAGGAACTTTTATGGGGCTCACCATGTTTCAGGCACAGTCCTGAGCACTTACAACTAGTAACTCATTTAGCCATTTAATAAATATTTATTTTGAGAGCAGACACAAGGTTTTATGGAAGAATTCCACAAAGCCGGGAGCGAGGACCCTTCCTTAGGGCTGATGATCTTATAAGTCCCTGGGCTCTGGCCAGTGTATATGCCCCCTTTTTTTTTCTTTTTTTTTTTCAAGATAAATTGCATTTTTAAAAACATGATTTTTCTGTTCAAACATATGGCATACTCATTATAGGAAGTTTGGAAAATATAAGAAGTTGTAAGAAAGAAAAAAAAATTAAGGATTTATAATCCTCTACACGTTGTCAAAATCCATCCAAGATTTTAGGGGAAAGAGGAAACACAAGGTCCGGGACCGGGGCTGTCTTCAGCCTCTCCTTCCCTTTGCTTGTTTAAAGAGTCTCGGAGTTGTTGAGAAGTAACTACTTATCATAAAAGCTCAGTAACTGGAGGGAGAGCCTGCCGGGGGTTCTAATTCCTGAGCCCTGTTTCTTCTATTTACGGCTCGCTGTCTTCTGCGTGGACATGAAAGTACCTCCACCATAGCCTCAAGTGGGACATTTCTTTTCGGTCCAAAACATGAAACCTGGCATGCCACCCCTCCCCGCACCGAAAGTAGCCCCTTCTGTCGCTAACCCCCATTTAAATCGTGTCCTTTGGACCTTGGTTGCATGGACTATTCTCCGCCTTCTGTCTTTACTATTTTCTTTACCCTCGGACTTCCTGTTGTAGAAATCTGATCGCTTATCTGAAAAGCTCCTGTGCACGCACACCGCACCCCCCCACAACCCCTGCCAGTGACTGGTGGGGTTTCATCACCAGAAAAGCACATTGTTCCAACTCTAAAAGTCTGCAGTCTAAAATCATCATCATGTATTTTCATCAGGATGAAATATCGGGCGCTCTGCTCTGTGCAAGGTTTTATTAATGATGTGCTGTCAGGGGCTGGATGTTCTGCATATTTGCATATTAAACAGCTGAGTGAAGAAACATTCTTTTTATTGCTGCAGGGAATAAATCAGTTTAAAGCAAGTTCTCATCATTTATACTCCTTTCAGCTAAGTCTTCTTTTATTGAAATAAATTGTTGAAGTGCTTTTGCTCATTCTTTGAATACTGATGAAATTTACCTTGATAGGACCTCGGGAAAAATAATATTTTCTTAAAGGTGCAGTATTGTTCCATTTCTGAGTATTACTTTAATACATTATTGATAAGATAATTTAGAAATAGCAAGTGAAAGGGGATGAAAAACAGTTTTGAATAAAGAAGGTTTTTCCTCAGGATGATTTTGCAAAATGCACTTTTATTGGTGGAATGTAAGCAAAAAAAAAAAAGCCCATAAGCCACAAAAAGTGCTTGTTTTTTTAAGTGAACAACCAGCTATTTTTGCATTCAAATCCCAGGGGGCGTAGTCCATCCATACACAAGGACATGGTGTTTGCCAGATACCAAAACTCACTGACCGCTGGGCAGGCACACAAGACGTCCCGGGAAACGTGGATGTGTTCCAGTGTGAACTCCGCCTCGTCTCGGGATCCGGGTGCCATGGCTGTGACAGGATCCTCACACATGGTTTAGGCTCCCGTCTACTCTTCACCTCCTATCTCTTCCAGAGCTTGAATGCCTGTGTTCAGATCAACCATGTCCTGAAAACATTAAAATATGTATATATATTTATATATATTTTTTTATATAAATATATATTTTTACATATTTATGTATATATTTGCCCTCATGATGTTTTGAAAACTTTTAATTCCTTGCCATCATTTCAAAACTTGAAATTGGGAAATTTCTCAGAAAAATCCAGATTTCTGGCCTCTCTCATGAAGACAGAAGATCAAACTATCTGTTGCTGGGTGGCACGGCGCTGGGTGGGATGGGCCCTCCGGGACACTTCCATCCCCACCACTCCCTCTTGTGTTCCACTAGCAGTAGCCTTTGTGATGCCTTCTGAGCATCATTTATTTCTTCCATGCCCGGTCCATAGCTTTTCTTTTGGCAGTGAACTCAGTAATATAAAGTCACTGGGCATTGCCTGGTGTGAAATAAGCACCCAGAGAGCATTCAGTGCAGTTCAGTTCAGTCGCTCAGTCATATCCGACTCTTTGTGACCCCATGAATCTCAGCACGCCAGGCCTCCCTGTCCATCACCAACTCCCGGAGTTCACCCAAACCCACGTCCCTCAAGTCGATGATGCCATCCAGCCATCTCATCCTCTGTCGTCCCTTCTCCTCCTGCCCCCAATCCCTCCCAGCATCAGAGTCTTTTCCAATGAGTCAACTCTTCGCATGAGGTGGCCAAAGTATTGGAGTTTCAGCTTCAACATCAGTCCTTCCAATGAACACCCAGGACTGATCTCCTTTAGGATGGACTGGTTCTATC
>NW_011494867.1:5079876-5100148 GCF_000754665.1 Bison bison bison
CAGTCTCAAGAGTCTTCTCCAACACCACAATTCAAAAGCATCAATTCTTCGGTGCTCAGCCTTCTTCACAGTCCAACTCTCACATCCATACATGACCACAGGAAAAACCATAGCCTTGACTAGACGGACCTTTGTTGAAAAGTAATGTCTCTGCTTTTGAATATGCTGTCTAGGTTGGTCATAACTTTCCTTCCAAGGAGTAAGTGTCTTTTAATTTCATGGCTGCAGTCACCATCTGCAGTGATTTTGGAGCCCCCCAAAATAAAGTCTGACACTGTTTCCACTGTTTCCCCATCTATTTCCCATGAAGTGATGGGACCGGATGCCATGATCTTTGTTTTCTGAATGTTGAGCTTTAAGCCAACTTTTTCACTCTCCTCTTTCACTCTCATCAAGAGGCTTTTTAGTTCCTCCTTAAAACAGATGTGGACTTCAGAACTGAGCTTAGTCTATGAAATAAGTGTATTCTTTCATGTATGATATAGCTTTCTGAATATAAAACCAAGCATTTCATTAGCTTGCAATTTTTATTTTCCAAAATTCAACTCATTTCTAGGATATAGCCCTCTCAGCTTCTTTAAAACTGTGTTTGGATATCCCTTCTGGGACAGTCCGTGGAGTCACAAAGAGTCGGACACGAATAGCGACTTCACTTTCCCTTTCTGGTGGTCCCAGTAGTTAAGACTGCACCTTCCGTTGCAGGGGCTGCAGGTTTGATCCTTGGTCAAGGAGCTAAATCCAACATGCTGTGGGGCAGAAAAATTAAACAGGAGCAATGCTGAAACAAATTCAATTAAGACTAAAAAATCTTTTAAAAAAATCCTCTTCTCACAATTTCCTTCCCTGACTGTTGTTCTTGTTTGGTCACTCATGTGTGACTCCATGGACTGCAGCATGCCAGGCCTCCATATCCATCACCAACTCCTGGAGTTTACTCAAACTCATGTCCATTGAGTCGGTGATGCCATCCAACCATCTCGTCCTCTGACGTCCCCTTCTCCTCCCGCCTTCAGTCTTTCCCAGTATCAGGGTCTTTTTCAGTGAGTCAGCGCGTCTCATCAGGTACTCAAGACTACCTGGCTTAAAATGGCAAACATCTTTCTGAGTTTTTCCCTTCTCGAATCTTCCCCACTTCCATTTTCTCTGTAGCGTGCATCGCCGGCCCGTGTCACCATCTGAGGGACAGTGTTTCTCTGTTTCATCTTTTCATTTGGTAATTGTGTCGCCCCTTCCCCCACTAGCAGGTGACGTCATCAAGGCCCAGGGTGTTGTCTCTTTCAGTTTCTGTCGTGTCCTGAGTACCAGGACCCCTGCCAGCCACTTAGTAGATGCGGTGAGCACGCAATGAATGTTAATTGAGTAAATGACTGAGTGAGCGAGGGCCTGCCTGGCTGGATTTGCTTATTACAGATCGGCCTTGGTCTCTCTAGAAATTCAGTTCAACAGGTATTTGAGGACCTCTTGTGAGTAGGGCCATGTGCTGGCTGTAGCATTGAAGAACAAGTCGGATGTGGCAGAGATCTGAAACTTAGGAAGCAAGTCCAGGCCAAGGGTCTGTGCCAAAACCATGGTGGTTGTCTGCACATCTGTGAACTGGTGTAGGCATAGATTAGGATCTATAAAATACTAAAAACATGTAGACTTGGAGACCAAAGTCCTTTGAAGAAGATGAGATCCAGGGCGGGCCTAAAGGAGGATCAGGATTTGAATGAGAGCTAAAATAAGTGGGGAAACAGTGACAGACTTTATTTTCTTGGGCTCCAAAATCACTGCCGATGGTGACTGCAGCCATGAAATTAAAAGACGCTTGCTCCTTGGAAAAAAAGCTATGACCAACCTAGACAGCATATTAAAAAGCAGAGACGTTACTTTGCCAACAAAGGTCTATCTAGTCAAAGATGGTTTTTCCAGTAGTCATGTATGGATGTGAGAGTTGGACTGTGAAGAAAGCTGAGCGCCAAAGAATTGATGCTTTTGAACTGTGGTGTTGGGGAAGACTCTTGAGAGTCTATTGGACAGCAAGGAGATCCAACCAGTCCATCCTAAAGGAAGTCAGTCTTGAATACTCATTGGAAGGACTGATGTTGAAGCTGAAACTCCAATACTTTGGCCACCTGATGTGAAGAACTGACTCGTTGGAAAAGACCGTGATGCTGGGAAAGATTGAAGGTGGGAGGAGAAGGGGATGACAGGAGATGAGATGGTTGGATGGCATCACTGACTCGATGGACATGAGTTTGAGTAAACTCTGGGAGTTGGTGATAGACAGGGAGGCCTGCTGTGCTGCAGTCCATGGGGTCAGAAAGAGTTGGACATGACTGAGCGTGTGAACTGAACTAAAAAGGAGGGGTGACTGGAAACTTACAGTTTCCCCAGACCCTTTTGTGGGTGAGGCACAGGGTCAAGTGCTCAGAGCTGTTCTGAGAAGAGTTCCTTCTCTTCCCTTTTTACCCCGGAGATCAGTGAGGCTCAGAGGGGGTCATCCACCTCCCCAGGGTGGCATGGCACATTTGGGCACAGTGGGCCCAGCCTGCAAAGTCTAGACCTTTCCCCCCTGAACCACACTGCTTCCCACAGACGGAAGATGGGAGACCAGGGATGGAGGCCAGGTCTGCAGTGTGTTCCTGGAATCTCCTTGATGCCACTGGGTGAAGTTACTGGCCGGGGGGACCAGCATCTCGGATGCAGGGAAGGCTTAGGCAGGATCGTGTCTCCTGCTGGGCTGTTGCTGTGCGTACAGACGTGGAGGTTTCTAGGATCCATTTCTCAGCATGGCGGTGGTGAGGTCGGGGTACAGGGCAATCTTCAGAGAACACCACAAGTGAATACAGATTGGTATAGGCTTTTTTTTTAAATATTCTTTTTGCTCAGTCTTGAAAGAAAGAGTAAAAAGCTCCTTTTCCTGTTTCTCTGCCAGGAGTAGTGTCATTTCCATGTAAATAATTTGTGACAGGAGCTTCTTATTTTTAAGCAGAAAATGCACATGTAATAGAAGAAGAAGAATGTCCGAACGTCCGCTCATTGGCAGCTGCCGAGAGAGTGCCAGTGCTGGTCGTTGCCCGTAGAACGTGATGCTCTTATCCAGGGGTCACCTGCTCAGTGCCCTTGCCTTTTCCGGGGCCCAGCTCTGAGAGATGCTCCCCAAACCCACCTAACCTATGGCCGCCGGGTGCTTTCGGGGCTCGGAAATCTGGAGTCAGAGCAGACCTGCGTTAGGATGCCAGCCCCACCGCTGACTGGCTGTGAGACTTTGGGCTCATTATTTTGCCTCCGTAAGCCTCAGTTTTGCCATCTGCAAAATGGACATAATGTTAGCCTCTGCCCTCAGAAGCTTTGTGTGAAGTTTAGGTAAGACAAGGCATCTAGCACCGGGCTATCCAACACCAAAAAAATTTCCATTGGCCACTCAGAACCATCTCATTTTAAATTACTTAAAATTTAAAATTCAGTTTCTCAGGCGTACATATCAAGCGCTCAGCAGCCACACATGTTATATAGCACAGATGGAGACTGTTTCCATCACCGCAGAAAGTTCTCTAGGCCAGCCCTGGGCTAGTCCTCTTAGCTCAGCATCTGGTAGAGAGGACACTGTTGGTCCTTAATTTTATTTCTCACTCCTCTATAAGGAAATAAAGAAGATGTTTTACATACTTGAATCAGAGTCTTTGTAATCATGACTTCAATAATTTAAGGTTAGCAGCATCCAAGAATCCCTGCATAAAGGTGGAAGGAAGGAAGCAGTACAGACAGGAGTCTCCGAGGACACAGGAGAGTTTGAAGGTTCCGAATCCTGCTCCCAGGGGAGTCCCGCGTTATAGGTGATAACCTGGTTAGCCAGAGCCTGGCTCCTCGTTAATTACCCAAAGTGGATGGGACAGTTTCCAACACTCAGCACAACCTTTTCATGTTGACTCTGCCATTTCCGGTTTGGCTTGGAAAGTTGCTAAGTCGGTGCTTCTTCTCTTAAGCTCTGGTTGGCATGAGAGTCCCCCAGAGGGCTTGTTAAAACCCAGTTCTTGGGTCTCACCGCCCGCCCCACCCCAGTTCCCCTAACTCTCTCGGTTTAGGCTGGGACCCAGGACTGGGTGTTTGTCAACATTCTCAGACAAGGCTGAAGCTCCCAGCCCTGGACCATGCTTGAAATAGCTATTTTTCAGGCCTCTGTTGCTTTCTGTTTTTGTGTGTGTGTGTGTGTGTGAAGAAACATTCTTTGAGCTCTTATTGTGAGAACTGAAAAAATGAATATATGTAAAGTCCACAGCCAATGAAATTACAGAAACTTAGCCAAGAGGATCTGATGTTACTATCATTTTATTTTGCAAGTTATTATTTTTACATCCACAGATCAGGATCTGCTAGAATCGTTTCATATTTGGCAATTTGTCCTGTGCACCATGCTGCTGTCCTCTCATGAAATAATACTCTTGGATTTAAACCTTTCAACCCAACGTCCAGTCATTCTGGACCCTTGAGGACAAACGTATCTCAGTGCATGCAGTTGCTGTCACTCTCAACCAAGCACTCCTCCCTTTCAGGGTAGTTTGCAATCGGTAGAGCTCACCCCACTCATTCTTCCACAGCCCACAATAGCGAGAGCAAGGACATTGTCAAACCTGCTCGCCCGCTGCTAAGAGTGTGCTGCATACCTCGCAAAGTGAATGTTTTAGAAACACACGCATTATTTTTGTTTGGAAGCAAAAGCATTGATGAGTATCAGCTCCAAGGGGGAGACGGGTCTTTCCCAAGTGAAGGATGCTATGACGATAACCTTTTGTTTTCGGATCAGAAATCTTCATTATCAAATCTCCAGATTCTGTTTCCATTTTCCAAAATGGCAGCTCAGGAGAAACGTCATGCGTTCCTGACTCGGGTTTTTTCAGTCTCTGTGATCAGCCACAGTCCTTGAGGACTTGAGGGAGTTTTGATATTAGATATCAAATGGTAGTGGTTTGAGTTTGAAGAGCTCATCACAACATATAATTCAGGTTTTCTGAGTGTCTTAATTAGGCTGCTTTGGTCACGAGGGACAGAGAGTCCTACTCACGTCACCTCTTTGAAAGAAAGATTCACCGTAAGAGATGTTGGCATGCCAGGAGATGAGGCCGCTTCGGGTCCCCGTCTCTGATGATTCCCTCCGGCACATTTGCTTTGTTCTTTTTCTCTGGCTGCCTTCTCGTGCCAGATGCCGCCAGATTTCTCTCTTCTCCTCCCCCGCTCTTTTGGCTCCCCACTCTTGGTTTTTGCTCATGGCAAGGCAGCTCAACTCCACCCCATGGATCAGCCATCTCTGGTACAGAAGGCTTAGTCTGTTTGCCAAACCCCAGTCCAGGAAGCCACTGGCCTGAGTCACCTTTTGCATCAGTAACTTGCAAACCACACTTTTGGATTGACTGCCTTTGGCCCAGGTGTACCTGGGCCTGTGATGTCTTCAGCTGTCATCAGAGTAAGAAGGGAGTGGCGTCAGGGGGTGGGAGGCATGCCCACTCAGTGGGAGAGCCCGCAGGCCATGGGGGTTCTCTTGGGAAGGGCAGGTGGGTAGGCATGACTGGTCCGGTCCATGGTCCTGAGGTGTTACAGTTCAGGCCCAGCTGAACTGGAAGGGCCGCTGTAGCATGTTGGGTCAGATCAAGTTCAGCGTTCCTCTCCGCCCCACCCATCTGCAGTTGTCAGATTTATTATGGGACCTCACTTTGTGCAGGCCTGCCTGCCGCCTCCATCATGCTGGGGAAGCGCGTGGAGTCGCTCAGGAGCCCCCCACCCTCCCTGCGAGTGGTTCAGAAGGACCCCGTCCAAGTCGCTGACTTTGGGGTGAGGGGCACCAGTAGGCTCTCTCCAGCACAGTCTCAGTTCCAACTGGCTTGAACTCTTAAGTACCATGGACCCCCTTATACTGAGCTACAGAAAGGCTGCTGTCAACACTGCGCTTCCGTTTGTTCCTACTTGTGTTTAGGGAGGCAGTCACATCTTCCAGAAAGAGGGAGCCTGAAAATACACTGGTTATAAGCTGGCCTGGAGAAGCTCACGAGCAGGTACTAGCGCGTGAGGACACGCCACGTTTCTGTCTTACTCCAGTGTCTGCAAAAAGCACGTCACGGGCTTCCTTTGGGAATGTCCCCACTTTGATTGCTATTCTGGGCTGCTCTTGCCCACGGTCCTTGCGGGGAACTTTTTTCTCTTCTGCATGTGTCATCACCTGGCCCACGCCCTGAGATACAGCCCTTCAGCCCGGCAGCAAGATGACTTGTCAGAGTTTCCATCCTGATTTTATGACCCCGGCAGGGACGGAAGGGGTCTGTGAGGCCATTGTGTCCGTCCTCAGCCCAGGGAGGATTGTTCCTAGTGCTGCAGCCAAGTATTTGGTCCAGGTCTCATTTCAAATGACTCAAGTGATGAGGTCCCCAGACCCCACCTTGGGACACTAATCTGCAGCCTAATAACTCTCACTGTAAGATTTTTTTTTTCTTTTTTGGTGTGTGTCTAATATTCAGAGTCTGACGCAATAAGGCTATCAAGAGCTAAGTCTGTTTAAAGTAACTCTTCACCTAGGAATGATCTCATAATAGTCACTGTTATTATAAATCTTCATCTTGCATGGGAGCTAAGTGCAAGTTACAAGGAGACCTAGGGACTGTTGATCCTAAAATGTAAGAATAGCCCTCAAAATGAGAATTAATGCTGAAAAGCAGCTCCATTTACCAATGATAACTGTTCTATGTATGCTATAATATTTCACATAGTGATTTTTTTTTCTGGCTTATATGTTGTTAAGTGCAAAAGCAGAAGAGCTTCTGCTATTGCGTGCTTAGCACAAAATTCATAGCTTCCCTCTTTGAAACCACTCTGACAGTTGCTCTCAATCTGCTTGCCAGGGAACGAGCTCTTGGCCTGTGTCTTTCTCCCGCGTGCGGGGTCTGTCTGTAATCTCAGTCACTGCTGAGAGCCTGGTGGGAGGTTAATTTTTGCTGGGAGTAAAGATCTCAGGGTAGAGTTGGGGAAGGTAAGAAAGAATGAAAGGGAGAGAGAGAGATTCAAAAGGAGGAAGAGGAGCAAAACGAGAACTAGCAGTTGGGAATTAGAAATGTTAAAGAAAAGAAAGGAAGGGAGGAGGTGGGGAGAGAAACAAAGGGAACTGGGTGAAGCAGGAAAGGAAAAGCGGGTGAAGACAGGCTTGGGAACTAGACTGGGGGTGGACATCGATACCGTCAGTACCAGACGTTCCCTGCAAGTGTCTCCTTGCGGATCCCTCCTTTGCTGTAAGAATTGAGTTTTCCAAGGGTCATTTCCAGACCAGCAGCCACATCACCTGGGGGTTTGTGAGAACCGCACACCCTCTGGCCTCTCGTCAGACCTCCCGCATCTGAAAAGCTGGGGAGAGGTCCAGCCAGGGTCTTCCCAAGCCCTTCGATCTTAAGGACCACTGTCGTCAGACGTTCTTCTAGGACTCAGACTGTCTGTAAGGATGGTGGTTGGAAGGCCTTTGTATTTGTAGGGAACTACACCTATCCTCCACATGCCGTCTCACCCTGTAACAGGAGCGAAGGCTGGGGCACCCCCTGCCGATCCGGTGGTTAAGACTCCAGGCTTCCAACGCAGGAGGCATGGGTTCGATCCCTGGTCGGGGAACTAAGATTCCACGTGGCGTGTGTCATGGCCAAGAAAAGAAGAAACAGAAGTTAATGAACAGAAGCCATTATTTCTTCATTTCTGAATTTCACCCAGGACCACTCGCGATACCCTGAGAATGTGGGACAGACTCCACATCCCCAGCAGCCGAGGTGTGAGCCACACGAGTTTGGCGGAACATCACGACACGTATCAGCTCTCTTTATGTTTCCCCCGTTGAGTCATCATGGCCAGCGAGAGAGCAGGGATCATTAAAGAGTTTGTTTTCATCTTTATTTTATCATTTAAAACATATTTTTCCAGCAGGAGCACTGAGGACATAAAAGGTTGTGTGTTGAGTAGACACCCAGATTAGCGCGGTTTCATTACCATCCACTCAGTTTTCTCGTCTTCGCTTCCCATGCCCTAGTAAATCGGAGTCATTTTAAGTAGATGTTGGAAATACGAACCTAATACGTTCTTGACATTCCCATAGCCTACTCAGAATTTAAAATCAAAGTCCTCATATGAAATCATCCGTCTTAGGCGAAAGGATTGCATTTTTCAAAAGGGGAAAACTGAAAATGTAAAAAGCCCTCCCTCGTTTTCAGCCCTGGTTGTCTCAGGATCCTTCTCCCGCTCACCAATAAATATTTATCATGGTTAAGTGAATAATCATGGGGAGTCAGACCCCACTTTACTGACGCAGCTTCTCAGGGCATCCTAACTGTGACTCTGCCTCCTCGTTTTATGTTTCATCAGAACACGCAGGCGTATACTTTATGAGGTTGGGTAATGAAAAGAGAGAGACCCCAGTAACCGTAGTTACAAAGAATAATTGTTGCCTATAGCTCCTCCACCCTCCGTGGGAGTAGCCTCCACTGCACAATCCAGGGCCAGCAGTCCACAGCTCAGTTAGAGCTAACTCGCTTCATTTGGGGGCATTAAGTTATTCTAAATTAATACTGTATTTCACATCCGCAGGTCTGACTATTAACCGGATTTGGGACCCTTCAGGGTTTGTTATTTAGTGTCCCTGAAGCTCTCAAGGAGGCATTTTCAAATTCCTGCATTAGGACAGATTAAAAATTGGTTAGAAAGGCATGTTAAATAGTCTAGTCCCCTTCCTGTGCCCCTTGTGCCTGCAGAAGCGAAAGAGAGAACTTGCAAATGAGGTTAGATGTGGCCTGGCGCACGTGCTGGCTTGCCTCTGTTTGCTGCTGAAATAGGGCTTCTTTACCCTAGAAAATGATTTCTGAAATCTCTGTAGCCTGTCCCAAAGTCAAAATCTAAGCCATACTTACCAGGAATCATTATATGTATTTTTTCTTTATGCTTTAAAATTTTCTGCAGTAAAAGTGCATTTTGACTATAAACCAGAAAAGAAAAGAAAAAAAAAGTGATGCCTCACTACAGGAAAAAGTGACGAGACATGAAAATGTTTTGAAAATCGTGACTAGTTAACCCCTAGAAAACAGTTGTCGGGTTCTTGCTTCATTATCTCCATCTTTAGTTATTCATCAGAAATCAGATTTACCTGAAAACCTGACTTCTTGAAGGTTATTCTCGATGAGTCAGTTGTGTGCTTTTTTTTTTAGGAAAGATTCTGACAGATTCGTCTTTTCCAGGTCCCCACGCACTAACCCGTTTCACTTCCATTGCTGCTCTGTGTTTAGAGCGTAGAGACTTGCTCTCATTAGATGAACTCTAAGCTTTGTCCCCTGTGTCATCCTCGGCAAGGCCGGCTGCCCCCGCGCCCTGCTCACACCAGCCTCAGGGTTTACTTCCAGGCCCCCGCTTGTCGCCCAGGGCCGGTTCCCTCCCCACAGCCCTCCGGGGCCCTGAGAGCACTGGCCCTGTCGCAAGGTCAGGACCTGGGGAATTCGGGGGGTGGGTGGGGAGAGACCGTGGATGCTGCTGGGGATCCCCTGATGTGAGGGGCTGCACCCCCTCCCCAAGAAAGAATTATCCAGCCCCCAGATCGCAACAATGTCGCTGTGGAGAAACCCTCTTCTAGCCACTCCTAATCCATCGGCAGGCCATCATCATCTGCACCTCGCGTGCGCTCTGCCGTCCCACTAACCTTGAGTTTGCCTTTGCTAATTCCTGCTCAGGCTTCCAGAGACCTCCTTCCCCACCCCACCCCAAGCCTCATGTGTCTTTAAAAAGCCTTTGCTCAGTCCTACAGTGTCCTGGGCCAAACTCTGCCCTCCCTTCCCCCCAGACAAAGGCTCTTCTTGACCAAACTTGAGCCCGGTCCTCTGAGCCCACTCCTCAATCAGAGCACAGTGTTGACAGGGGCCCCCGCCTGGCCAGGTCTGCGTAGCTCAGGCCAAGCGAGAATCCCGAGTCAGGTTAGAGAGGATCCCTCCACCCTTGGTATCTGATTCCCCAGGCCTGTCTTCAGCAAGAACTCCTCTACCTGTAATGTCTTTTCTTAGTAATTTTTTTTTTTTTTTATCTACCAACTTCACCCTGCCTTTCCCAACCCACTCCTTGGTGTCTTTACTGTATTCGGAGTTTAATCTGATCGCTCCCCCTCTTGCTATGGTCTTGACCCCTATATCCCTGAATAAAACCTTCCGTAACATTTTGACAACCCTCAGAGTACTGCTTTCTTTATAACACCCCACCCTGCATGGCCAACTCTTCAGGGTCAGAGCCTTGTTGTGGCCTAGGGCCAGGTGTGGACACAGTGGTCACCTAAGGGATGTTTGCTGAACGAATATCTGAAAGCATTTGACGGAAAGAGAACACAGATTTCAGTGCACCCATAGCCTCAGACTCCAAAGGACACACCTGGCCTGGTTCTTTGTCTTCCTCCCTCCCTCCAGGCGTTTTCCAGCTGCCGGCTGGATGTGTGTATGAATAAACTCTACCATTAAGTCCCTGAATTATTTAAGCCCTACCAGCAATTCTGTGTGAACTATAGAATGGGATGTATTGCATATGCGTGCACTTCAAGAGCGCCCGTCAGCCTGTCCAGGATGGCTTGATGTTTCTCTTAGCATCGCATCAATACTCAGGTATTCTCAGATATTGCAGGTGGCCAGAGCCTTTGTGTTCAGGCTTTTGCAGGCGTTCCACCAGGCCCTAATCTATATGTCCGATGCCAGCTCTAGACCCCGCCTTTGATAATTCTCCCTGAGCAGATGCATTCGATAACAGCTTCACTAATGGGTTCTGACTTCATCAGATGTATTAATGACTTCTTTTTCAAAGTCAGAGTGCTTTGAATACAAGTCTTCACTGCTTTAGAAGTTCATAAAAGCGAAAGCACAGTATTTCCCCTGGTGTCTGTACAACAGAGGAATAGCCTGACCCCCAGGGCCTGGAATTCTAGCTGTTCGCCTCTTGTTTGCAATTCCAGAGTCCAGGCTGCTGGGCAGAACATCTCCCCCGGCCTCCCCCGCCCCCAACCCTGATTCCCTTTTGCCTGTCTGATTTTGGTGAACTCCTTTCTTGCAAAAGGCTTACAGTCACTTCATCTGCAAATTCATTGTATCCCATGACAAAGATGGAAAGGAAGACCCAGAATTGGCCTGCTGGCTGTCTTGAAGAGCATCTTCTCACATTACGAGTCCTGCACACAGAGAGAGCCCAGTTTGCAGACGGGGAAACGGATGTGGCAGACAGAGGGTGTGGTTCAACCTGGACCCTGGACTGACTAACTCCAAAGGCTTTACACAGTCCATTTCTCCACGCTGCTCTTAGCCATAGCGGTGAAGGGAAGAAAAGCAGCAATCTCTGCCTTCCAAGGTCTTCTGAGTGCGTGACCGATTTTCTTCAAGAGGCAGAGGAAGCCATGGTTTCCTTAACATTTCCTGACACTGCAATCCTCCCCCAAGTGCACACTGTCTTTATGGAGACCATTGCTGTTCGTCACTCACTGGCTCAGTCGTGTCTGACTCTTTTCGACCCCATGGACTATATACAGCATCCCAGGCTTCATTGTCTTTCACTATTGCCCAGAGTTCGCTCAAACTCATGTCCATCGAGTCGGTGATGCCATCCAGCCATCTCATCCTCTGTTGTCCCCTTCTCCTCCTGCCTTCAGTCTTTCCCAGCATCAGGGTCTTTTCCAGTGAGTCAGCTCTTCACATTGAATGACTGAAGTATTGGAGCTTCAGCTTCAGCTTCAGCATCAGTCCTTGCAGTGAATATTCAGGGTTGATTTCTTTTAGGATTGACTGGTCTGATCTCCTTGCTGTCCAAGGGACCCTCCAGAGTCTTCTCCAATACCAGTTTTCATCAATACTTTGGTTCACAGTGAGGCATCATAGAGCCATGCCCATTCGCTGCAGAGTTGCCAACACCTGGCTGACATCTGGTGTTGAAGAATGAGGGGACTTTGGGCTCCAACACATAGAATGAACCCTTCCAGGTAACACCTGTAGATTTATAGTTATTCCTCTCCAACTAGAAGGGCCGTAAGCCCGAATCCTTCACTTTCGTGTTTATTGCACTTACAAGTGAGGATGTATTCGGTGCAGGGGCTGAGGTTGCTAGTGGAGCCCCATAAATAAGTTATGTATGCTCCCTGCTCACCACGATGACCATCTTAATTTCATGTTCCTTAAATCGGGGTGTGCATATCCCCAGTTTTCCCTGGTGGAGTGCCTGTGCCATATTTTATTAGAAGTCAAGCTTTCTTAAAAAGTCAAGCTTTTTAGTGACTCAATTCAGTCACTCAGTAGTGTCCAACTCCTTGCATCTCCATGGACTGCAGCATGCCAGGCTTCCCTGTCATTTTAGTGATAAGCCTTATTATTTAGAGGAAAACACACACAGATTATTATCTCACAGAATGCCTCTTTTTTTTTTTTTTTTTTAAGATAGAGCATGGGTTTTCAAACACATATCCCCTCCTTACTTTTGCGGATCTTCTTTGCTATGAAGATTTGCCCAAAGAAGATTCTGAAAGCCCATGTGGACATCATCACGTTACTCATTTTTATCTGTCATCTGGATCTCACCTTTTGGATCTCTCTTTCCTTAAAGTGGAGCAAGATGCTTGCAAATGCATGTTGCTTTGTTGTAGATAGTGTGCCTGTTGAAAAGCAATTATCTGCACCCCGCCCTGGGTTCTCAACTCAGATGTCATTCCTGGTTTTGTTGGCCTGATGTTGTTGACACCCACCTCCTGGGTTTTACTGCCACGGTGGAAGTCCAGTCCCCTCCCCGCCCATACATACATTCCCCTCTCTGCATCACAGGGGAGTGCTTCTGCATCTCAGTGCACTTGGCTTTTATTTATCTGGGTGGCACACGTGTGCTGTAATGGACATGGGCCTTTGTTTACCTGTACATAGAACAGACAGTCACGGGGAGTGTCTCAGGAGGCGGGCAGCCCACTGTGTCCTCTGGGGCCGTGCAGATGGCAGTGTTGCCCCCGTGGGGACATGTGGCAGTGTCTGCAGACCTTCCGGCTGTCACAGCTGGTCAGGAGTGTGGGGACATGGTTGCTGGCATCTGGCAGGTAGGGAAGGAATGCTGCAGACCATCCATGATGCACAGAACAGCACCCCCCCCACCAACCCCCACCCAGAAAATTAGACAGCCCGATGTGTCAGCAATGCCAGTGCAAGCGGTGCTGGTCTAGGAGATTTCATTCTTCTGTAGTCTAGGCGGTGATACCACCTCTCTTTGCCATCTAAAGTCGTGGTGTGAGATAATGCAAAGTTAAATCCTGTGATCTTAGAACCAGTGAGTGGAGCTGGTTGATGTGTAAGAGAAATGCACTCTTTGCAGTTGTCAGGAAGGCAACCCTACATAAAAAACAGGATTTAAAGCCAGCTTAGATTTACTTCACTTAGTATGAATCTCTAGATCCACCCATGTTGCTGCGGATGGCAGCGGTTCTTACTTCTTTGTGGCTGTATAATATTCCATTGTGTATATGTGCCAGGTCTTCTTTATCCACTCCTCTGTCCATGGGCTTTTAAGGTGCTTCCATGTCTTGGCTGTTGTGGATAGTGCTGCAGTGAACCTGGGGGTCAGACAGAAAAAGGCAGATGTATGGTATTGCCTGTACGTGGTACCTCGTGGTCCAGATGGACGTATCTGCCAAACAGAAAGAGCCTCACACACATAGAAAATAAACCTCCAGTTTCTAAAGGAGGAAGGGGAGGGGTTAATTAGAATTCGGGGATTAAAGTATACCCACTACTGTATCCAGAATAGGTCATCCACAAGGACCCACGGTGTAGCGCAGGAAACTATACTGAGTATCTTGTAGTAACATCTGATGGAAAAGAATCTAGAAGAGTGTGTGTGTATATATTATATATATATATGTTTATACTCAGTTATACATATAACTGAATCACTTTACTTCTGTACACCTGAAACTCACCCAACATTGTAAATCAACTCTATTTCAATAAAAATTTAAAGGAAAATAAAGACAGTTGAGAAGCAGGAAGGGCATGGGTTAGGGCTAGGTTCAGAGGAATCCCCAGGAGGCCCATGGGGCATGCGCAGCTGTGATCAGGCCACGGCCGTGTCCTCCAGTGCATCGGCAGCCCTTCAAACATGAAGAGCCTTGTTTTCAGGGGACCTTTCTTCCCGCTCCTCAAACAATACCCTGGCTTTGTCAAGGGAGCAGCAGCCTTCACCGAGAAACCCTGGTCAACACATCAGTCTGACTTTCCGTTGCTTAGCTCCAGCGTCTGTTTGAAATTCAGAGCAAAGCCATAAATCCCACTTTGCTTCTGGTAGCAACCTGCATGATGTGCCGATTGAGCATTAGAAAAACAGTAAATCCAGCCCATTTATTCACATTAACCAGCCAAGGCGTCCCGCGTGCCCGTGTAACGACTGGAAATTACTGGCGTGGCCTTGTAGACCATGAAAAGATGGAAGCATATGGCAGAATTCACATGTGAACAGATTGCTTTTTCTCCTAAGAACGCTTTATTAGAATATCCACTCTTCCAGCGTACGGAGGGTGCTCTCCCTGCCTTTGATTGAAGCTCCAAGTCACCCCACCACCCTTTTTTGTCACCGCATTCTGCTGTGCACCTCACGCCTCCTCCTGCCGGTTTCTGAATGGCCTACTTAAACCTTGAGGTGGGTCCTTCAGTTTCCCATAAATTAATAACACGTCTGTGAATATTTCCTGGCCGATCTTAGAAGCCTCCGTCTGTTCCAATACTGGCACCGCGAAAACGGGGGACAGATAAAGCAAGCTTCTTCTTTCAAACGTCCTTCCCGTGAGAGGCAAAATATTATTAATCTGGACTGCCTGCTACTTTCATTTACCGTGTTGCTGCTCATGGGATTACAGGCACAAAGGTTTCATAAATTTCAAATGAAATACGAACATTTGTTGTCAAAATACTCTTCAGCTATGAAAGCCTTACTAGTGCTAGCTCCATTTATTATTATTATTGTTACTGTTGTTATTGTTATGGTCTTTTTATCCACAGGCATTTACATGTTCTCAGTCCTAGGGAGCCAAGCTCCCCCTCCCCTCTCCTCCCCTCATTCCCTTTTAATTGTCTCTTGCGTCTTTTGAGTCTCTTCCGTCCTCTTGCAAGCAGGAAACAGGAAATCAGTCCGTGAGGGAGTTTTTTTGGTCCCTCCTGCCATACCTGGCTGTAGTCGCTTTGATTACAGGGCACACTCCTGCCCTCGTTTGTGAGCAGAGTCCCTTGTCTGTCACAACGGAGGTAGTTCGTGGGGGTGTTTAGACTGCTGCATCCACGAGTGACACCCAGGTCCCACCTGGGAGGCTGTCGCCGGCCCAGGATGGCTGGGGGGCTGGGTGGGAGACAGCAGAGCCAAGCTGGACAGGCAGTTTTTGTGGAGAGCAGCCAGGTCACCAGCTGCCAAGAAAACAGCCTGTTCCAAATCCAAGGGGCATTGCTCACCTGGATCAGAGAAATGGGAGTGAAGCTGTTAGCTGAGAGACCCAAGAAGCTGACAGAATGGATGGATCCAGGGCGAGAATGAAATAATCAGAGCCATTTAGTGACCTCTGACCAGGTGCCAAACCTTTCAGTGGCCCAGGAGTGTGCCACAGAATGACTGTGGAAGGAAGGGCAGGTGTACTGAGTCAGACCAGGGTTCTCACAGTGGGGTCCCCTGACCCAGCAGCCTGGCCGTCACTTGGAACTTGTTAAAGACACAGATTCTTGAGCCCCCCATGCAGATCTACTGAATCAGAATCCCCAGGAGTGGGGCCTGCTGAAGCCCTCCAGGTGATTCTGACAGTGGTCAAGTTTGAGACGCAGCAGGACGTGCAGGGGACACAGCAGATATTATCGACACCTGGCCTGGGAGTCCGAAGTATTGTGCCGTTGCCTGGGTTACAGGCCTCCGGGCAAGTCTCTTAAACTCTCAGCACCTGGCATCTTCCTCCCCGAGGGGGATAATCGTGCCTGTGGTTCTGACCTCGCAGGGTTTTTCTAGAATGATGCTGGTCCCAGTGACAGCAGCTAAGAACCTCTGTGTTCCCACTACTGTGTACCAGGCTGGGTGCCAGACACGCATTCTACACACTGTCTGTTCTGATCCTGACCGTTGCCCTTGAGGTAGGTGTTCTTAATTACCCCCAGCTTAACGCTGGGAAACCACGTGGCTAGCCGGCCTGCTCAAGGCCAGGCTGCTGATCGGCAGGGGGCACGACAGAGCGCCCCCCTTCCAGAGCCCACGCCGGCGCTGAGTGGCTACGGCATCTCACTGGATCGAGAGAGCGTGAAAGGGCCTGGTGAGGCACAGGTGCCATGCGAAAGAACAGAAAGCAGTGACACCAGTGGCATTCTGTGTGCGTGGCTGTGCACACACAGGCGCACACACATAAACGTGCGTGTGTTGTTGCTGTTCCGTCGCTAAGTCATGTCCTCTCTTCTGCGACCCCATGGACTGCAGCCCGTCAGGCTCCTCTGTCCATGGAATTTCCCAGGCAAAAGTACTGGAGTGGGTTGCCATTTCCTTCTCCAGGGGATCTTCCGCACCCAGGGATCGAACCTCTGTCTCCTGCATTGGCAGATGGATTCTCTACCACTGAGCCAACGTGTTCACGTGTGTATGTCTTAAAATTAATTCTCACACCGGCGTCTTTGCTTGGGGTCTCCCCTCTGTGGGAGCCTTTGGTCTGGCTCACCCCCTCTATCAAATGGACTCACAGTCTAAACTGGGCCACACAACCCAGACCAGGTCTGGACTCGGGCGTCGGTGCCAGCGAAGAGTCAGCTTTGCTGTGGAGTACACGGTCTTCTCTTTCCCACCAACCAGCAGAGGGGAGAGGATTCGAGACTTGGATGATCACTGGGGGTTTCTGCAGGCTTCTAGGGCAGCCTTTGTGAGCGGAAGACAACTTTGAGAGGTTTGCCTCAGTTTTTCAATTAAAAATTCCTTCACTCATGTGACATGTTCCAAATCCTAGCTTTTTTTCTGGGCTTGTAAATTCAGTTTACAATTCTTACTATGTTGCTTGCAAGCCTGAAAAATTTTAGCAGTCATTTTGGAGGAGCTATAGAATAATATTTCAGCTCACTTATGCATTTAAGTGAAGACCTTGGAAATGTGACAGTGCATTACAAATGTAATATTTTGATTTCCTTTTCAAGAATTTTTACTGACAAACTTCCTAAGAATGTAAGTAATTTGCATATATGTATAATAAGCTACACTTCAATTCTGAACTTTAAGTTTACTTAATCTTCTGATATTTTTATAAGTTTTATGGTATTTTTGCCTACACTGTGTAGTGATTACCACTTATACATTTAGAATTGAAACTGTTAGGCTAGTGTGTAATTCTAGAGTAGGGATGAGCAGACTTCTTTCTGTAAAGGGCCACATGGTAAGTATTTCTGGCTTTGCAGTCCCAAGACTGTCTGCCACAACAGTTTAACCCTTTAATATGAAATCAGTCCCAGACAGTACATAAATGAATGGACCTGGCTGTGTTCCAGTCAAACTTTATTTTTTTTTTAAAGAAAAAAATATTATTGCTAAATGAGATAGATAGTTCCTTTGGGAAAAGCAAATATCTAAAGTTAACCAGACCCTGATAGTGGGAAAGATTGAAGGCGGGAGGAGAAGGGGATGACAGAGGGTAAGATGGTTGGATGGCATTACCGATTTAATGTACATGAGTTTGAGTAAACTCCGGGAGTTGGTGATGGACAGGGAGGCCTGGCGTGCTGCAGTCCATGGGGTCACAAAGAGTCGGACACGACTGAGTGACTGAACTGAACTGAACTGTACCTCAATTATACTGTCTGAAAAACAGACAGTATTTCTTTTGACAGCTTTTTGGAAAGAAAGAACTTTAGGAAATTTATTCACAGAGTACATTTCTTTTATCCCTTCAGATTCACTCACCATCCTTCTTAACCATAACAATAAAACTTTATTGATAAAAACAAGCAATGGGCCAGATTTGGCCCAGGGGCCATAGCTGACCAACCCCTATTCCTGAAGGCCAAACTCAGACATTACAAGTTCTTAAGATGCCACATGTGTGAAGCTATGCCAACACCATAGCATTACTGTTCTCATTTTGATTATCTCAATATTTTTGTGTGTAATTCTGTCATATAGACGTGACATTTTTAGGCTTAATCCCCACACTGGCTGTCTGAGTTGGGAGTTAGTCTCTGCCATGTTTAGCTGTGTGGCTTTGGACAAGTGGCTTAAGCTCTCTGTGCTTATTCCACTCATCTTTAAAAGGAGACTGTGATAGTACTTACAGGGCGGTTGTAAAGAGAGCTTTCATCCTTTCGTGTAAGTCTTCCTGTGGGTAAATGATTTCTCTGTAGTAAGGAAGGAAGCAGTGATGTCGTATCAGACAGTGTCGGAGTCACCTGCCATGGAATGCTACATCTGGCTGTCAGCATCCTGAGATTTCTTAAGAGCCCGGGAGCCCCCTGGCCAACGTGTGAACTCATTTCTCCTGGTCTCCAGTGCTTCTAGGACAACCGCCTTTTTATAGAAGCAGCGATTATCCTTCATTCGTATTTCCTAAAGAGGATAACTCACTTGTTCTCTCTGATTACTGAGACTTGCACCCTCCACCAGGTGACACCTCACTTAAGTGAGGTTTGTATTTCCTTGGGCACTTTCCTGAAATGATCTTCTGGCCAGCTCTAAGTCACCTTTGAACTTGATGGAATTCTGTACCCTGTTCCCCTGTGTTCTGTCTCTCCAGACCAGAAAATGATATCTGGGCATCTCTCGGGGATCCTCTGACTTGCAGTCACATCTTCTGTCTGAGACAGCGGTTCTTAGCTGAGGGCGGCACTGTCTCTTCCCCGCGCTTTGGGCATTTTTGGTCACTGGGTAGCAGGGTGCCGTCAGCCCTGGGGAGGGTAGGCGACTGGGGAGCCAGGATGCTGGGCATTCTGCCGTGGGCAGCTCAGGATGCTGGGGACGCCCCCACCTGCCACCCTCTCCTTGGGTCCTCTTTGTGACAGACACCAGTAGGTGGGCCAAGGAGTCTTACAGAAGTGTGCCCAGCTTCACAGTCAGTGCTGCCTGCACGAAGGAGTCTGCTAGGTCCAAGGGCACGTGAGCCCGGAGGATGGGCCGGGCCAGCACCCAGGGGTCTCCCTTCTGACCCACATGACTGCTTCTTACTTTGCCGCCCCATTATGCTTCTGTGCAGGATTTCTTGCGGCATTTACGGACCTGCAGTGAGCCTGGCCGCAGTCACCGCGAGGTCTCGCTGGCTGTGTCCTCCAGGGCCAGGACTGGAGAAGCGGCCGTCACTAGCATGGTACTTGGCACAGAACGGTTGCTTAATGAATATTTATTGAACAGTTTCCAGCTAATGCAAGAAAGCTAAACAGTACAACACCCGGAGGATTGAAGTTTATTGAAAATCGACCCAAAGGACTATGGTGAAAAGACTCTGAAAAGGCGGGAGTTGTGGGGGCGGGGGGTGGCAGAGGAAGGAATCTGTGTTTATTAAGCGCCTTCAGTGAGTGCTGCAGTAGATGGTGCAGTGGGACAGACAGCCTGGGGCCAGGCTGCCCTGGGTTGAATCCAGGCTGCCAGGCTAAGCTGTGTGGCCTTGGCACGTTAATCAGCCTCTCTGTACTTAATCTCGTTATCTTTGAAAGAGTGATCATCTCACAGGGATATTGGAGAACGAAATGTACAGGTTCCAGGAAGTGCTTTAATAGGCCCGGCAGGTAGTGAGCACCACACAGGTGTTTGTGTTGGGTTATCTCCTTAGCTCATTTCTTCCTGATGTTCCCAGGTCATCCCCATATGACAGGTGGGGAGACTCAAAGTCTGGTGGCCTTGTAGCACGTGGCAGCCTCGGACTGAAAACCAGCCACCCGCTCCATCCGACCCCCCATCTCTCCTCCTGCCTCGCTCCATGTTTCCTTCCCTGCATGGGGAATTTGGGGACCAAGAGGAGGAGAAGGACTTGGGGACTCCACACAGAGGTGATGTGTCTGAACCATTTGGTGAACCAGAGTTCGGGTGCGGGCTCCTGGGGACCCGGTTGGGCTGAGCTGAGGTCACTGCCGTGAGATGGACTCTCCTGTGAGCCATCCTCCGGGGCCCAGCACGAGTTGCCCTTGGCGATGGCTCCTCTCCCCACGTGCTGGGGGAGTGGACGGCCCCAGCAATAGGCGCAAAGGAGGAAGCGCAGGGGCTCCTGACACCGGGACCTAGCAGACGGAGGGGCAGGGGTGTGGCTGCGGGG
>NW_011494867.1:5100248-5106957 GCF_000754665.1 Bison bison bison
CGGAGGGGCAGGTGTGTGGCTGCGTGTCCAGGTGGAACGCCAGCGGTGGAGAAAGAGAGCACGACTCAACACATGGCGAGGGAAAGGGAAGAGGCGGCCGGTGTGTCCTGGACACATTTTTCAGAACACGCATGCTGCTGTTTAGTCTCTCAGTCGTGTGCAACTCTTTCCGACTCTGCAGGCTGTAGCCCACTAGGCTCCGCTGTCCATGGGGTTCTCCGTGCAAGAACACCACAGTGGGTTGCTGTTTCCTTCTCCAGTGGATCTTTGCAACCCAGGAATCAAACCCAGGTCTCCTGTGTTGGCAGGCAGATTCTTTACCACTGAGCCACCCGGGAAGCAGAACATGCGTAGAAGAGAGCTGAGTGTTCTGGGGCCATGGGAAACACTTCCTGGGGCATTTGCACCCCTCCACCCCCTTTTAATCCCGCCATATGCACCACAGGAGAAAGGAACCATGATGTGCATTCTTGAGACCTGATGCCCCCCACCGGAGTCCTGGGCTTGAGCCACAGACACCTGCCCCAGAGCTTCCGTCCTTTGGCACAGGAGAACTCTGTTCTTGGCGAAGGGAGTCAGTCTCAGAGGCAAGCGTCTGCTCTTTCAGGACCCTGCGATGACGAGTGGGTCAGGGCAGGCTCCCCTGAGAGTGAGGTGTCTGAGGGCTGGAGGGACCTTGACTTCAGCCAGGAGGGCAGAGGGGAGGGCCTTAACTCTGGCTCTCATTCTCCGCCTGCTCCTCCTCTCAGTGTCGGCACCACCCCAGGCTGCCCTTCGCCTTGTTTGCCTCCAAGGCTAGTCTCTGCCTCTCCCCTGTCTCCTGCGAAAAGTGCCGCTGTAGAGGCATTAAAATCTCTATAAAGGAGACTAGGAAACCCCAGAAAGTCCACATGTTTGAATTGGGGGGACAGGAAAATAAATGTTTTTTAAAAACCTAGATATGTTTCTAACCATCCCACAGATCTTGACCTCCTAAATGGGAAGATTTTTTCCCTTAATTTTAAATTCTCTGAATTTCTAGCACAGCGGGTAAAACATAAGACTGTGACCATTTTCCTCTTCTCAGTCTCAGCGGAAAGGAGGTTTTGAACTTAATTCCTTTTCTTTTTTTTTCACTTGTCAAATTTATATACCATAAAATTTCCCATTTTAACCATGTATAAGCATCTAATTCGGTGGCATTAAGTATATTCACAGTATTGTGCAACCATCACAAGCATCCGTCTCCAAGGGAACTTGCTTCTTAAATCTCCCAGCTGTGTGTTTCACATCGTGATGTCCTTCAACTCAGCCTGGTGGAAAGGGGCAGCTGGGGACTTTTTTTTAATCGCTGACAGTTGTGTTACCCTCCCCCAGTGGTCTAACCTCTCTGAGCTTCAGTTTCCGTCTGTAAAATGGGAGCACATCTCCCCACCTTAACGCCCTGTGATCTGAAGCTAGTGAGATGACAGGCGGGGTGGCCTCTAGAGTCTGCTCATCACCCCAGCTCTCTGGTGAGGCTTGAGAGCGTAACACACCACCCACCTCTCCTTCTCACTGGTCTGCATCGTCCTGAGACGTGGTCCTCCTTTTTCATACGTGGAGCGTATGATAGATGAGGTCCCAAGAAACAGCAGTTCCTGTAAGGACCATGTGATTGCCCGCCGTTGCTCAGGGCCTCGTGAAGGCACAAACGGGTCGATGTGAGGAGCGTCCCGGCTTGGTATCTGCTGGGCTCTCTCCGTACAGTTGACAAAACTCCAATCCATAAAAACCTGTTTGAAATTTCCATTAGGAGATTTGCACAAGTGGTTAAAATTAGTCATGCATTCTTGGTCTCAACTGCAGGAAGGGTGTCTTTACTGTGAAAATGATTATGACATGTTAAAGCTGCGTAATAGTAAGCAGACAGTTTTCCAAGCTGCCGGGCGAGTTCTGGAAATGCTCTATTTATTTTCTCCCTCCTGACTCCTTTCTTTCAGGCAAGACTGCCGGTGCGGTGACTTGGAAAACAACTGAGGCCCAGCAGCTTCCAAGCTTTGGCATCACGTGGCTTCATCTGTAAGCCAGACCAGCTCTTTTATTTTTGTAAGAGGAGGCCTTAAAAACTAGCAGCATTCCCAGTTTGCTCACCTGAGCTCCCCCCTCACTTAACATTTCTAGAAGGACAGCATAGCATCTAAGGCCAGGGCGTGGGCAGTGACTTTTGTGTGCTGAAGACCAGCTGCCTGGTTCAGTTGCTTATTTACTCCTTTTTAGCGCAGCGGTGTTTTCAGTGTTAGAGAAAAGGCTGTGATTTCCTTTGATATTAAAAAGCCAGCCTCTTATATTCTCCAACACCATTTGCATTCAGTCTGACGGCCACTAAACCCATATGTGGATTTTTTCATCTGAAAGCGTTTTCTGTCTGCATGTTGTTTACATTTATCAAGCGTTGTCCTGCCCAGTACTTTACATCTGTTGTAGCCTCTGGGCCTAGCTGACAGCATGGCCCACGTGAAACGCGAAACAAAACAGTGGAAAGAGTCAAAGCGTCTCCTTTAGAGAGAAGGAGAGAACGGGGAAGGCAAACATGGCCGTGAAAATGAACCGTATGCTGAGCGGAGGCTCTGCCTTTGCTCTGTTGTCAGCGTGTCACTCGTCAGTCAAGCTCCCCCTCCCGCTTACACACTCGTTAAGCTAATCCAGGAGCCCAGCTTTGGCTCAGCTCTTAGCCTAAAAAAATCAGGAAGGAGGATTTCATGAAACAAATATTTAAAATAACAGGAAATAACTAGGAATATCTGATGTTGTTTGGGATTATCTAAACAAAAGAGTTTAATAGTTATTTGCTTTTTTATTTGCTCTGGTTCTTTGTCTTTGGTGACTCTGGAATGCCACATACACCATCAGAGTAGGCTACTTTTGTGCACACTAATTAAATATAAGGAAAAAACCAAACCCTTATTCCTGCAATTCGGGCACTTTGCCACCAGGTGGCGGTAGTGTGCCTTGATTAAAGAATCTGAAACAGCCCTTATTTAGTGAGGTTATTTTGTGGTTTAGTGCTATGGATATAGAACTGATTTAGATAGATTTGTCTCCTCAAGAAGCTTACCTTCTACTGTGCAGTCACAGATGGCAGGGTTTTTCTAAAACTGAATTCACTTGTTTTTCTCCTCTCAACCCCATTCCACCCTGCACTCCCATTCAGAGTAGGAGACTTTAAGGGCAAAAACTGTTCTCAGATATCTTAAAAAGTTACCTCAGACTCACCCGCCTGCAGAAATCTCTTATTTTCCCCCAACATTTGTGCAGAACCTCCAAATGTTTGAAAAGAAAAAAAGCACACACTGAAAGATGAGCAACGCACGCGTGCCCCCGCCTCGCCACCTGTAGAATCACAGAAGCACTGGGGTCACTGGACACCTTCACGGGCTCCTTGTTGCAGCTTCTTTCTCAGAGCATGCTGGGACTTTTGCAGAGTCTGGAAGAGTTTGAATCAGAGCTGTCTCTGCCACGTCAGGAGTGGACAAGGAAATGAGGGCAGGGGTGCTCGAAATCAGTGGTGGTTCAACTTTCCAGGCATAAAAGACCCCCTCCCCTCTGTTCTTTAGTTGGTGCATTTTATCTGTTGGCTGAGAAATATGTCCTAAGATAGTGCCATTTGAAGTTAAATAATCACCTAGAGTAATTTAGGATTTCATTGGTTAGTGTGTTTGCCTACACTTAGAAAATATTCTTTTCATACTAAGCATGTGCTAAGGAAGAGGGTGGTGAGGTAATTCTGTATTATGTAATAATTCCCAGTGACTTATGGGAATGAGTTGCTCAAAAGTCTTATGTAATATTCCCAATGACTCTGTCTGGTAGGTCTTCTTAGTACTCTTGTATAAAATGGAGTTCAGGGGATTAAGCTAGTGGCCTGTATCTAGGGAGTGGACAAGCCAGGATTTACACCAAAATGGTCCAAGTGCAGTGTTCAGAACAGGTGGAAATTTTGCAGCCGGAAGTATCTAGCCTCTCCGGATTACAATCGCCGACTCAAAAAGAATGAAAAGAGCAAGTGTGAGTTGCTCAGTCGTGTCTGACTCTTTGCTACCCGTGGACTGTAGCCCACAAGGCTCCCCTGTGCATGGAATTCTCTCAGACAGAGTGGGTAGCCATTCCCTTCTCCAGGGGATCTTCCTGACCCAGGGATCAAACCCAAGTCTCCTGCATCTACAGGCAGATTCTTTACTATCTGAGCTACCAGGGAATAGGAAAGAATAATCAGGAATAGACACAGTTCCTTCTCTGCAGCCCCTCTGGCGGAATCTGGGGCACCTCCCATTGAGAAGCCTCACTGCAGACTCTGAGGGTCAGAGACCACCCTTGGGAAGAATGCTCTCCTCTGACAGGTGCTGTTGGGAGCAGATAGGACTTTCCCAGAGGCACAGTCCTGCTGAGTGCTGCAAAGGTGTGCCTGGGGTGGGGGAGGAAGTGCCTCTGGTAACAGAGGCAATGGCCCTCACCCGCCAGAGAGCCTTAGACAGGGGCTTCCCCTCCCCCAAACTGTCCCCTCTGGAAGATGAACAGCTTCTCTGAGTGTCAAGATGAGTTTCTATTCTAAAGCAATGAGTAGACAAGCCAGAAAGCAAGCAGTAGAGAAGGAATGGATGAGGCTGCACAGTCTGCAGAACATGCTCACATGCATAATAGGACTCTCCCCACAGCCATGTGGATGGGGCAGGGGTTATTCTTACAGTTAACCTCATCCCATAGCTGAGGAAAGTGCACCTCAAGAAGTATACTATCCATCCCTGAGTTTTGTAGCTGTTAAGACTCAAATCCTATATCTAGCATCCTGGCATGACCACATAAAATATAAGACACCCAATTCAATCTGAGTTGTGTCTCTACATGTCTGTGAGGGCTTCCTTGGTAGCTCAGTGGTAAAGAGTCTACCCACAACACAGGAGACCTGGGTTCAACCCCTGGGTTGGAAAGATCCTCTGGAGAAGGAAATGGCAACCCACTCCAGTATCCTTGCCTGGAGAATCCTCACGGACAGAGGAGCCTGGCGGGCTGCAGTCCCTGGGGTTGCAGAAGAGTCAGACACGACTGAGCGACTCAACAATAACAATTTCTTTGTATAAATGTAGCCCATGCAGTGTTTGAGATATATTTATATTTGAAGAAAATTGTGTGGGAGATACTTAGACTAGGAAATAATTTGCTGTTTACCTGAAATTAGAATTTAACCAGAATCTGCATTTTTGTTTGCTCGATCTGGCACCTGCTCACAGCATCTTGTTTCTGCCCGCTCTGCCACATGGTCTGAATGTCATTCTATGATTCAGTAACTGCCCTGGGAAATCACAGTTATTTTGAGGGTAGCTCCTTATCAAGCACGTGTCACCTGCTAAAAGCTTCACTTCCTGTGTTGCATCTCCTCACACCTTGAAAGCTGGGTCTCCCTTTTCAGATGAAAAAACTGGGGCTCAGAGAGAGTAAACAGCTTGGTCAACAGCTCTTAATTAATGAAGGTGAAAACTAGGATTAGGACCAGCATCTGTGCCTCCAAGGGCATTTCTTATAGGCATCCACACTCCAAATCCCACTCCAGTATTCTTGCCTGGGAAATCCCAAGAATAGAGGAGCCTGGTCAGCTACAGTCCATGGGGTCTTAAAAAGAGTAGGACAGGACTTAAGCAAATAAACAACACTCCAAAAAAAAAAAAATAGTTTTGTTTTTTTAATTTAAAAAGAAAAATGATGTTCACAGTCACCCAGAGGTATAAAGCCCCTTGTAGGAAGAACCCAGGGGTTGGCTTGAAGAATTTGTCTCTTCACTGCACCCAGCTAAATGCTTCCCACCTAACAGGTCCTCTGCACATACCTGTTTGCTGACTGATGTTTCAGGAACAGTTCACAAAATAAGTGGGGGCGGGGGGGGTGGGTAGTGGAGAGAGTTGAAAACTCAGTTCCATTTACACGTCTGTTTTGCTCAAGATGTATTTAAAATTTTGTCAGGACCATAAACTGTGTTTCCAAACACGAAGATAGATCGGGCCTCTGACCTCTTCCGAGGTGACATAATTCATCCGAAAGGTTTATCGCCCTGTGTGCCATTTCACGGTTCCCTACGATTCCTCGTTCTTCTCCCTCCATTAAGGGTAGAACTGGCAGGAGGACAGAGGTGAGGGTGAGAGCTGGCCAGTTCTGTGTGCGCGGAATGTGGCCCCCAGGAGCCCCAGCCCTCCTGTTAACACCACGCTCTTATCCCGTAATCACAGCCTGCGGGAGACAACATCACAATTCATCTGGAAAACGAGATTAACTCATTTAAGCTCGGCACTGATCACAGAGAGGAGAGTTGGCTGGTGCCTGGCTGAAGGGCAGCCAGCAGATTCCTGCCCCCGTGGCGCGGGGCCGGGGGCGGGGCGGTCGCGCGGGGTCCTGTGCATCTTTCCGCCCCTTCCTCATCAGAGCACCTCCGGACCCGCGCAGCTGTCCGCGCAGCTCCGCAGAGAACTTCTCGGGTCGGTATGCTGCAGTGTCCCTCACGCTGCGGCCCCCTCACACGTCGTCGAAATGAATCGCCGTGTGACTTGGCGCTGGTCGACTCACGCGGAGATTGGATTTGCGGTTGCGTCAGGCGCCTGCTTCCAGAACGCAGGTGCGCGGTCTCAACGGCTGGGGCCCGGAGCGGAGGCTTATTTTCTTCCATTTCCCACGTTCCCTTTCTCGGGAAGTGACTTCCCGCAGG
>NW_011494867.1:5107057-5110791 GCF_000754665.1 Bison bison bison
GCAGGGATGTCCCCGAGGCTGACCTGCTCTGTCTCTCCCACCGGGAGCCCTGAGTACAGGTTCTGTACCCACATCTAATGGTCCCCCAGATTGCCCAGCGGCCTGTGCGTCTGAGGGACTTGGGGGCCCATTTCCCATAGGTGCAGAGAGGCACCACGCTGAATATGCAGTTAACTGCCCGGAGACTTGCTTGTGGAAGCAGTACATTCAAGGAGCGGGCAGCGGCTCCCGCCCTCTGCACTGTCCGCGCCCACCCCTCTTGCCCAGTGTGCGCCCAGCCTGGCAAGCCTTTCCAGCACTGCCGTACTGCGCACCTGGGCTGTGCCGGAGCTCCCCCGTTCTCTTGACACAGTTCAAGTGAAGGGACCTGAGTGGGTGTGTGTGGGTGTTTCTCTTCTCACTAAACAGTCTTGTTTTCTGCTTGTTCACGTCCTGACATCTGGACCACAAATAACTTAGCTGTTTGTCAAGGCCAGCTGTTAGGACCTAATCACCACTCACCAGGGATTTTAGAAAGGGAAGGGGACACATCACGATAGGAGAGTATTTCGAACGAATTTCTTGAAAACCAGCTGGCTTCATGAGCCAAAGATGCTGTGTGTCTGGCTCTGTTCTTGCCAGGCTGGCCTCTCTGTGATGGAGAAACCAGTAGACCACGAGTCCTCCAGCATTTCCTGTAGATTGTTTTGTAATGTTCAAAGTAATAGAGAGTAATACGCATTTTAAAATATATCACTATTCCTTTTGAAGAAACATACCATTTCTGGGGCTTGTTCAGTAACAATAACTGAATAATTGCTTCAATACACAGGAACAAGATGCTCTTATCACGCAATTGTAGATGCTTTGGAGGGAAGTTTTAGGACTAAGTGGCTGCAGCCGTTCAGAGCTTTGCTGAATATTTAACAAATTTTTTGTGTGGCTCCATCATCTAAGAAGACTATCAATTTTAGAGCATACAGCTGTTCAGGAATAATAGTTTGAAAGACCGGCCCCAAAGATCTTGGTGATTAAAGTGTGAACAGATGACGGAATGATAAACCTTAACACTTAAAACGTGTTTTTATAGTTCCCTCCCTATGTAATAACATCGTCTGATGAATGTATTTGCAGTGAACAGACCGAGTGAAAGAACCTTCCATAAGGGGACCCAACACAGTTTGAATATAAATGTTTGCCCCCAATTCCCCTGTTAGTGATCGACTGTATGTATTGATCAGTGTTAAAAAGGGGGCACCCAGGAGCCCCCTCAAAGTCCTCCTGCGTACACACTCCCACTTATAAACGCATGCCTTGCATGGGTATTGATCACAACTATTCCATAAACACATCTCGCAAAGTCCCTCTGTGCCCGTGCCGTTTAAATTAGTCCAAATTCAGAGCAAAGGTCCCTTCCAGAGGGAAATAGCATCTCTTCCAGCAGCTGCCCCTACCCCAGCCCTGGCATGTAATCTTTTGTAGTCTGTGCCAGGTTGATGAAGACAATACCCTCCCGGCCCTGCAGGGCACCAAGCCCCCAGGTGCCTGTATCCTAGTTGTAGATGTCCCTTTGTGTCGTGTGAGGTGAGGAGGTTCTCTGAATGCAAAGCCAACGTGCAGGTGACTTCAAAGTGTTACATGAATTAAAAGCACGAAGGAGACTTGGCCACCAGGTGTAACGCATGAAGGTTGTTTTCACTTGGATTTAAATGAACCTGCTATCGAAGACTGGAGGAGGAAATGGTAACCCGCTCCAGGATTCTTGCCTGGGAAATCCCATGGACAGAGGAACCTGGGGTCGCAGACGAGTTGGACGGGACTTAGCAACTGAGCAGGCACGCAGTCTCAAAGACATTTTTCTGAGACAATCAGGGAAACCTGAATATGGAGAAGCTACTGGGCGGTATATAGCAACTATTGTTAATAGTAGGATACTATCTTAAATAGAACTCGTTTTGCATTATAGACATAGACTGGTACGTTTGTAATTGAGATGATGTGATGTCTGGGGTTTGCTGGAAAATGACCTAGAAAAAGTACTTGGAAGACAGGGTGAACAAATCAAGATGGATAAATGTTGGTAACTATGGTCGACTATGGATTTATATAGCTGATTTCTCTATTTTGGGGTATGCTTGGAAGCTTCCATAATGAAATACCATATAAAGGTCTCAAGCGACAAACTGCCAGGAAATGACTGTTAGAAATAGCCAGTATCAGATTCCAGGGCCTCTGGACAGGGCATCGTGTGAGCCGGAAGGGACAGCTAATTTCTGGTAACCAGACTGGCAGAGTTCTGTCCTTGTGCAGTTATTATTATCTGGGCCCTATTATGGGTTGAATAGCATTCCCCTAAATTCATACGTGGATGTCCCCTGCCCCGGAACTTCAGATTATGACTGTGTTTGAAGATAGGGCCTTTAAAGTCGTGATTAGGTTAAAGGAGATGACAGAGGAGGAGATGGTTGGATGGCATCACCAGCTCAATGGAGATAAGTTTGAGCAAACTCTAGGAGATGGTGAAGGACTGGGAAGCCTGGCATGCTACGGTCCACAGGGTTGCAAAGAGTCGGACTCGACTTAGCGATTGAACTGAAGTTCAGATGCGCTGTCAGGATGGACCCCAGTCTGATCTGAGTGGTGTCCTTATGAGACGAGAAATCCGGGTGCACATGGAGGAGCCCAGGCTGCACGCTTGCAGAGGAGATGGTGTGGGGATATGGAGAGGAGGCGGCTGCTTGCCTGCCTGGGAGAGAGGCCTGGCCTGGGGCTAGGGGCCTCTAGCACCATGAGAAAGGGAGCCCCAGTGGGGTATTTTGTTACAGAAGCCCTGGCAGACTAATGCTCAGGTACGGTCTGCCTACAAGGCAGTGAGAGAGAAAGACAGACCTGGGACTCAGGGGGCCAGGAGCCGGACTGCGGTCCCCGCCCTGCCTCCAGCTAGGAGGGTAGCATGCCTGCCCATGTGCCCACCTTCCTGAGCTGTCTCCGTGAGGCTGTGTCTGGTGGGATGGGAAGAGAAGTGGGAACAGGAGACAAAAGTATGACTTTCGGGGACTGGATGAGCCGAAGCTCTTCCTCTGTGGGGCCCCCTTCCAGCACGCAGCCGTCTCCCCCGCTGTGCTCAAGTGACGCCCGGCTCCCTCGCCCCACTGGGCCCCGTGTCCTGACGGCCCGCCCCGTGCACTGCCCTGCATCCGTCTCTCGTGAAGGATGCCGAGGGCCGGCTGCACAGAGATGCTCTGGCAGAGCACTTTGGCCAGAGGTGCGGTTGTCGAGACCTCTGGAGATGGGTGAGGAGGAGCCTGGAACGGCGTCGGCCCTCGGGTGGGGTTAGGACAGAGTCCATGAAGGGGGAAAGTCAGGGTGAAGGCTGAGAGGCAGGCGGGGCCACGCCACACAGAGCCTTGCAAACCACAGTGAGGGCTCGAGACGGTCCTCTCGTTGTCACACGGAGCCGCTGGCTGCTGTTGCGCTGGAGGGGAGGCCATGTGAGCACACGGAGAGGAGGTGTCTGACCTGTGACGCGCGATACGCAGCATGTGCACGGCTGACAGCACACAAAAGGCGGGGCGCCGTACGGAATCTGTGTGTATACGCCATGTCGTGTGGCTGATACAAGATGTAACACATGAAACGCTGTGATAGGACTCACGCCAACGCCACAGCTACCGGGTAGGGAATGGGTGCGGACTGGAAACGCAGAGACCGATTTAGAACAGCCGTCCCCAACCTTTTAGTACCAGAGGTTGGTT
>NW_011494867.1:5110891-5135612 GCF_000754665.1 Bison bison bison
TGCAATGGTTCAAGCACATTCCTTCAAGCTCCCCTGGTGGCTCAGCTGGTAGAGTCTGCCTACAGTGCAGGAGACCTGGGTTTGATGCCTGGGTTGAGAAGATCCCCTGGAGAAGGGAAAGGCTACCCACTCCAGTATTCTTGCCTGGAGACTCCCATGGACAGAGGAGTCTAGTGGTATGCAGTCCATAGGGTCACGAAGAATCAGGCATGATTGAAGCTACTTAGCACGCACATATTGTTCCTCTCCTTCCTCCTCACCATCTCTTCATATTTATGCTTGCCTCTCTGTAGCTTCCTACCTCTTTGTGATGGGAAGCTGTGTGCTGGTTTGAAACACAGTGGACTCTACACCAAGTGGCTTGTTGTAAATGAATCCACTCTGACTGCCGTTACTTTAATGGCACCTAAATGATAAATGTTAATAAAAAAGCATTTTCGCTTGAGAAAGCACAATGGTATTTGTTGCCAGACTGCCAAAGCTGTTTGCTTTATGGGAAGGGATTTGAAACAAGGGGTTTTGGTGGTTGTATTTTTGCTTCAACAGTTATTTATGGAGAAAGTATGGGCCATTGCGTGTTTATAGTATCTCTTCTTTATGGATGCCCAAGTTATTATTTTTTATTGGTTTGGGTACTTATTTTGCACATTTGTAAACAATTATGTAGTTACACAGCTGTTGTACCACAGAGGCCACATGCATTCCCTGTTAAGTTAAAATTCCATGAGGGCTTCTCACTGGATACCGCCATAAAAGAATTACTGCAGTTCCAAAAAGCAAGAGAGAGACAGGCTCAGGAGCTATCATTGGGTTTTTACAGTGTTTGGAATTAAATAAATGTCATGCTCTTTTGCTAACTTTAGAGTTGGCATCAAACTTGATAACTTTATGAAGTTTCTTTTTTTACAGTTCTTCACTGGAAAAGTCCCCGATGCTGGGGGGGATTGAGGGCAGGAGGAGAAGAGGGCGTCAGAGGATGAGAGGGCTGGATGGCATCACCGATGCAGTGAGCATGAACTTGGGCACACACTGGGAGATGGTGATGGACAGGGAGGCTGGTGTGTGCAGCCCACGTGGTCACAAAGAGTTGGACACGACTGGGCGACTGAACAACATGAATTTTCTACCTTTATCCACACTTGAATAGAGAGCTTCATATTTGACTGTTTGCCACAATATTAATGAATGAATGACTATTTTGATAAATTCTGTACCCTTCTCCATAATCTTGATGGGGAAAATGCATAGCTTAGGAGACTCCCTGTTTATCTAAGAAAAGTTTTTGAACAGAAAGTATTTATTTAAGGTGACAAATATTTATGGAGCCCCTGATTCATGCCAGGAATTGTTCTGCTGACTCAGAGGAGAAATGCAAAGAGGGATGGAGAGAGCTGAGGAGAAGGGAGTACGATGGGGCCACTGGTCCAGGGTCTCGGAAAAATACATAGCATCTGGGGCTCTTTTCAAATAGATGGGACTGAAACGTCATTCATTTAAGAAAACTCTGTAGGGTCCCAGGCACTGTAGAAAGTTGTAGAATTGAGGGTGTGAACGAAATGAGCAGAATCCCTGCCCAACAGAACTCGGGGGGTTGGTGAAGACTGTGGTCCTCCCCATCGCACATCCTCTGCTTGGCTGGTAATCTCTTTCCTCTCCCAGCCCGTTGTCTAGCGGATGACGTCATCACAGAAGCAGTCAGTGCACTTCGCCATTGACTCAAAGCCAGTGATCGTGGCCAGTGGGCTATTCTGGGGAGACTCCCCCATGCCCGTCTCCTTAACCGTCTCTGCTCATTCATTCTTATGAGACCACTGCTTGCTGAATCTTCTGTTGGGGGTGTCAGCTTAAAGAAAGAAGAAAAATATATCAAGCTTGCCTGAAAAGAGTACACAGCCTCATTGAGGAGACGGTCACATATGAAGTGAATAGGTCTACAGATGTTAATACAGGAATCCAAGGAAGAGCATCAGGATGAAATGCTGACAAATGGGAGACGCCTGTGGTGTTCATTAAGAAAATGAGTGGCAGCGGGGGCAGGTGTTAAATATGACTTTTTAAAAAGGAAAGAAACCCTGGGGCACATTGAAAGCATCTTTTGAAATAAGCATCTTGATCGAGATAAGTTAGTTTTTCCTATCTTAGTCTGGCTCATAGTATTTCTGTGTACACTTACAGCGTCTGAAATGTATTAGTAATGTTTGTAATTGACCGAATGGAAAATATCAGTTAACTTCAAGCAGTAGTTAAAAATGAATCCGTAGGTGAGAGTTTTATCTGTTTCTCTCAGCCTAAGAGTCGTCAATCAAAAACAAAACAAATAAAGAACAAAAAAAGGAAAGAAGAACGTAGTGTTTACTTTGCAGTATTCTTCTGCAAAATATTGTTTCACTGTGCCGTTTTATTCATTTGAAGCACGTTTTCACCAAAGTGTTCTACTCTAAGCCAGTCTCAGTTCAATTTACAGTGAAAGGGTGTTTTTTTTTTTTTTTTTTTTGAGTTTAGATAATTTACATATAAAAGCGTTACTGTACATTTTATAGAACAACTGTTCAGAAAACAACAATTTCAGTTTAATCGTATTGTTATTCTGCAAGTTGAAAACGCTTCCCTCTTGCTTCTTAGTCTTCGTAACAACATTCCTTCTTGTCCTAATTTAAAATTGTTAGTGTTTGAAAATTGATGTGTTCCTGTTAGGCCCCACCAGTAAGACTTCAGGCCCACTGTGACTTGTCTGATGGACTTGAAGATCATGTGCACCAGTGAGACACAGAATCTTCATAATGATCTGAGCATGACAGGTACATAGCTCTTTCTAAATTATTTTCTTTCTTCTCCCAAGAAATTTTGTTTGCCAGTGGCCACATCTGTTTTAAAAACAAACAAAAATACAAAAAAGTACTTACACCTCCCTTTATGTTTTAAAATTTGCCATGTTCTTTTTCCCCTTTTCTTCAACCCCCTCCCCCGCCCCCTGCCTGTTTTTTTTTAAATGACACCGTTGTTCTGGAAAAGTCCTCAGGAGTCAGTTGCTGCACCTCAGAATCTTTTATCACAATGAGCCTTTCAGAAACAGAGCCAGATGTTCAGACCACCGTATTTGTCCTCGGAGGCCTGCCAGTGTTTCAGATTCTTGACCCTGGAATTGAACTTGAGGCTCTGACTCTATAAAGACAACCCTCAACTTTTATGATTCTGAAAGCTTGGGTTACACTATAAATTTCCACCAGTCCCCGCACGTCTGTCTCTTGCAGGATTTCAGGTTATTCCCCAAGTCTATTAGGCCGGCCACATCGGAGTGCCTGCCTCTAAGGCACAGGAGATAATTGCTGGCTGAGAGCGTAATCAGCTGTTTAATCAGGAGCCACAAAGCTGCATTTAACATTTGGTTCCAACCGAAAGATAAGTGCGTCCCCCGACCTCCACCCCAGGAATGAAGCCCAGGGTGTGTTTCCAGGGACAGAGAAGCCGTGCGGACCACTGAGGAGTGCGTGCCCCAGGGGCTCCCGGTCAGCTTTTGGGCTTGCTGTCGCCAGCTTCTGTTCTTACCAGCCCCTATGTTGGAGGGGGTGCAGGTGTGCATCTGTGTAACTCTCATAGCCTCACATATCCCTGTACTGTGGTTCTTGATTTGGGTACCATGTGGTTTGTGTCTTGCAGTAGACAAGGGTCATAAGTTCCTACAGCCTGTTATCCTTTCTGCAGTATCCTTAACTTACGTGTCCCATGGAAAAAGTATTTTCCATAGTGAAAAGAATGGATTTTTTTGCTTCCAGTATCTACAATTCCCCTTTTCCCCTTTAGGTTTTAACTACCGCATTATAATACTGTTCATATTTACTTGCAAATTCCTAGGCCCCATTGAAAAAAAAGCATGTGGTGATAACAATTTTTCTTGTTATTAGTCTATGAAAATGCTTAAGGCCAGAGTTCAGAGTATTTTCCCTGCTTTGGCAACCCACTCCAGTGTTCTTGCCTGGAGAATCCCATGGAGGGAAGAGCCTGGTAGGCCACAGTCCATGGGGTCACAAAGAGTTGGACACGACTGAGCTGCTTCACTTTCACTTTAGAAGTCATAAGTGTTAGGTTCAGGGCAATCTGAACTGTTCATTTCAGAAAAATTTATCAAGGCTTCCCAGGTGGTTCAGTGGTAAAGAATCTGCCTACCAGTGCAGGAGATACAGGAGATGTGGGTTTGATCCCTGGACCGGGAAGATCCCCTGGAGAAGGAAATGGCAACCACTGTAGTATCTGGCCTGGAGAATCCCACGGACAGAAGAACTTAGTGGGCTGCAGTCCATGAGGCTGCAAAGAGTCAAACACGACTGAGCATACACACACAGAGACAGGATACATGCTTGGAGACTGAGGCGCCTGGGTCCAAAACCTGACCCACCACTTACTGGCTGGCTGACCCTGAAGAAAGACCTCAACCCTCGCTGAGCCTTTTCTGAAATACTGAGTGACTGAGAGCGTCCTCACAGAGGTGCCCTGGGGTTGACTAGAGGTGTACGCGGTGCTGAGCGTGTAGGTGATGCTCTCAAGATTCTTCTCCTTCCTTCCTGCCAATAAAGGGGCCCTGCTTTCTGTTCCCATGAAGAGGCCCATCGAGCAAGAACAAATATATGTATAGAGCCTAGAATGTTGGATATCACAACAAAGCCAGGAAACCCATCTATGTACGTGTGACTGTCTCTCGGGGCTTCCTGCCCATTAAGGAGCTATTTATGTAAACTATTAAATGAGTTAGAATCCAGCCTTTTTTTTTCCCCCTTGGGAAGTAGTAGTTTGAATGTTAGTGCTTTTTAAAAATGTATTTATTCCATTTATTTGGCTGCACCCGGTCTTCGCTGTGGCCTGTGGACTCTAGTTCCCCGACCAGGGATCGAGCTGCAGCAGCCCCCGGTTTGGGAGCGTGGGGTCTTCACCACTGGACCACCAGGGAAGTCGTCTTCTGTAAGTTTTAAGTTCCCTCTCCAGCCAGCTCTGCATTAGAATCACCTGGGAAGCTTCTGAACCCTCCCAGGAGCAGAAGGCGTGGTTTCTTGCCTTTGATGTCAGTGTCCATCACAGTGGCCTCTGCAGTTAGGTGTCCCCCCATGAGGACTGAGGCAGCAAGAGTCAGGGCGACTGCAGGGTGCCCGGGGGCCCTGGTCTGTGATTATGGGTGAACGAGCGCCATGAAACACGCCTTGCAGCTTGTCTGGCCTGCGCACGTGTCTCCTCCCAGCTTCCTCTCGCTCTGTGCTTCTCCCTTCCCTGCGCTCACAGAGCCCCAGAGCTGCCTTCCAGTGTCCGCAACCTCACTGCTTCTCTGGCCATTGAAGCCCCCTCCGGGGTCACTCCTGGCAGTTGGCTCACTGCTTTCCCATCTCTGCCAAGGTCAGAAATAGACCTTTACTCCTTGGCATCAGACTGAGCTCGTTCATTTAACAGATAACCCTAAAATTTCCATGACTGAACTTTTAATTCATAATAAGGATGTATTTATCCCTCTGGTCACGGTCTGCTGTGAGTGCTTTGGGGACCTAGACTTTATCCATCCGGGGTCCTCACCTTCCATTCTCGGAAGGTTTCCATGGTGCCCTCTTCTCCAGGCCCAGCAGCAGAGCAGGGAAACGAAGCATCAACTGCAAGGGACGTTTCTGGGCTAAGCCTGGAAGCAGCATTCCTCACATCCACGCTCATCCTCTGTCAAGAATTAAGGGCATCCCAGAAGAAGGAAGAAGTGAGTTTAGTGAAGCTCTAAGCAGCCTTTGCCTCATTCCCCTGTTCTGGATCTCAACCCTTCATTTATATCTATAATTAAATCTTTTGGGAGTGCCCGTCACAGTTGGGACATGCTTCTAGGGGCTCTGGGTACCAGCAGTGAACAAAGTCCCTGGTGATAAAATAAAGTAGTTGGATTGTATTATCTTGACAATAACTTGCAACTTAGATTTTTCACTGCATTCTATCAACATTAGAGTTTCTATCAACATAACTTTTAGCAGCAACTCATGAGAATAACCATCCTTTCTGTCATTTATTCATACGTCTCCTTTTTCTAGAAGAAATTATGGCACATGGTGTTTTTTGTTTTTGTTTTTTTTTTAGCACATTGTATGTACTACGAGGCTCATCCTTATACAAACTGGTAGAGTTACTGGCATGTCCTGCTTTATCCGTTCGGTCAAGTCAGAGCCCCTTGGTCTGGGGAATTTGGAGGAGCAGACCCACACATGTGAAGTTCCCTGGTGAAATGACAAGGAGCTAGGAAAACATTTCCATGTCCTTCCCTCTTGGCTTACATCAAAATCATCTCTTTGCCCTTGAGTTTGAAAACCAGTTTCCATAAGCTCTGCATAAATATCGCATTGCCACTTTTTCTACCCTCCAGGAGACACTTTCTGGGGAGCAGCGAGCATGATTTGATGAGGTTTTATGTGTATGTGGAGTTTTCCAGACATATCTCATCCCCATTTCTTTCCCTTAAGAGTTTCTCAAGGGTAGCAGTGAGTTTTATTTGTTTCTCTTTGCATTTCCTGTGGCTGAGCACCTTGTAAAGAATCCCCGATGTCTAGTGAGTGTTTTATGGGTGCTGGTTGTGTTCACGTGCTATCTTGGTTTCTCTGGGCTGTTGTAACAAAGGACTGACAAATGGGGCAGCTTACAGTAATGGACGTGCAATCTCTCGAAGGCCTGGAGACTAGAAGTCCCAGATCAGGGTGTCATCGGGGCCGTAATTCCTCAGAAGACTCTCGGGAGTGTCTGTTGCATGCCTTTCCTGTAGGAAAGGTATCGCTTCAGGTATTGCTGGCAGCCCTTGGTGCGCCTTGACCTGCAGATGCCTCATGCCAGCCTCTGCCTCCATCATCACTTGCCCTTCTCTTGCGTGTCTGTCTCTTCTCTTCTTATAAGGACACTCACCAGTCGTTGAATTAGGGCTCATTCTACTCTTGATCTCCAAAGACCTTACTTTCAAAGAAGGTCACATTCACAAGTTCTTGGGTCCAGGATTTCATCACGTATTTTGGAGGGACGCAGTCCAACCCGTACTACGCACCACCCCTTCCACAAAGCACCACCACGCGCAAACCCAAGTCCCCATACTTCACACAGTCCTCGAATTCATCCAGGTCTGACGGATGAAAACATGAAGGAACAAGCAACCTGATGAGTTAACGAGGTGGCTGGGAGTTTAGGGAAGGCTCCTGCAAAGAGATGGCCAGGTAGCCCAAAGATTGTGATCCTATCGTATCCAGGCTTGAGTCTCTGGTTGGCATCTTTGGTGGTGGGTTTTAGCAAGGTTTTCAATGCTGCCAAGGAAGATCCTCCCTTAGAACCTTTGGAGCGAGCTTGGCCTTGCCAGCACCTTGAGTTTGGACTTTGGCTTCCAGAACTGTGAGAGAATACGTTTCTCTTGTTTTAGACCACCCGGTTTGTGGTCATTTGTTACAGCGGCCACGGGAAACCCACACCAAGGGTAGAGACTCTGCTCGGTCACTCAGCTGCTGACGGTCAGGGATAGGATCAGAACCCACAGTTTTGCTCGAACCTGCCATGCAAACACCTCTTCCCAGATAGTAGAACCACTGCCAGCCCAACCTCCCGAGACTCTGGTTACATTCAAATCAGACTGTGCATGTGAACAGGCACACAGCAGCCTGACAAGAGCCAGTCACGTGGTGGTTGTTGTTTGCTGTTGTTGTTTTTGTTTTGTTTTGTTTTTGCTCCTTAGCACAAGTTGTTGAAGAATTCTTAGCAATGTTGGGAGTGGAACTACTTGGCTCAAGAATATAAAGCTGTTTTGCCTTTAAGGCTCTGGTTACATCTTGTCAAATTGCTTACTGAACAGCGTATGTATATATGTGCGTATGTGTATATAATACACATACACACACATATATACATCAGGATAATTTCACTGATGAGCCTAGGACCTCAGATCCAGTCTTCTCTCTCTCCTTCCCTCCCTCTCATCTTCCACCCTCCCTTCCTCCTTTCCTCTCTTCTTTCCAACATTTCCTGATAGCCCGTGACCTGGGCTGTGTTAGGCACACCAACTCCATAACTGAGATATGGCTTAGGATTCACTCACACAAGTCCAGGAGAAATAAATCTTTGAGGAGAAAAAGAAACCCATGAATAACCTCTCCCGGCTAATCATGAGGGGTGTAGGGAGTCTGTTCCATCAGGGAACCACAAGGAATCCAAGAATCCCAAGAACTCAGTAGCCGTAAGAGGTGATAGACATGGGGCGATGATTTTGAAATCTGTGCCTGAGGCCGCCCTTACTGATTCCCTTCTAACTAATTGGAATGTGGGACCAAGGGGCACTGTAGGACTTCTGAGTTTAGGTCATCGAAGGTGGTAACAGCTTTGACGTGGTTCTGTCTCACTCATGGGATGCTTACCATCGGAGCTTGGCCACCATGCTGTGAGGAAGCTCAATTGAACACGTGTGGTCACCCCAGGGAGATGCCCACGCAGACAGGAACTGAGGCTGCAGCAACCATCAGACCCGAAGTGAACGTCTGAGCCTGCAGGGGAGTCCAGCCTCCCAAATTGTGACACAGGGAGGCCCACTGTCCCCCCAGCACCCTCTGCAGATTCCTGACTCATGGGATTCATGAACAGAAGTGGTGGCTTTACACCTCTGAGTTTTGGGATGACTTGATGCGCAAGTAGAAGACGTGGAGTGTGTTCTAATCCATATTTTAGCAGATGTTTATCAGAAATTAAGCCCTGACACTTCATTAACCACGTGTGGGCATATCTGAGAGTAAGGAGATTTGACTCAGATTCTGAAGTTAAATAAAATGCAAGGCAATCCATGGAAGTCTGTTGAAATATTCCTGATCTGGCCTGTGTTCCAGTGGGTTTTGGGCCAAAGGCAGGTGGGAGCGATTGTCTCTGTGGTTCTTAGCAAGGGCTTGGGAGTTATCTCCGACAGCTCTGACTTCCTCTTATTCTGAGAATGTGCGTGGTGTGTTTGCAAGAATAAAGAAGTGGCGTTCATTCTCTGGCACTGCTGACACTGAGTGGATGCCTGTTGATTGTCTTCTCATCTTTTCTCGCTAGACTTTTTCAAAACCCATTCCTTTACCACCACCCCCCTTTTTTGTGGTTTTTCACATTTTAATAATGTGAAGCAGTGTTTCCCAAACTTCGTCTTTATGCTCCATTTGCACCTTTTGTCCTGTTTGCTCCTTTCATAAATTGTTTGTTTTTAATCTACCTTTGTGTATACTTAGATTACCAATCGCAGCTATTTATGTGGAAAGTTTTATATGCCTAATATAAATGGAAGACCAGTGTCATTTATCTAACTGTAAGATATTCATTAGAAGTTACTGAGCCCCAAACAGTGGTTTTAAATTCTAGTTGGATAACGTACGCCTGCTGGTGACTCTGAAATTGAAGTGTTTGGTGTTGAGAAGAAACGTCGGCACGAGACTTGTTGTTTTTTCTAGTGAGTAGAGGATTGTAAGAGAATTGAAAAGAGATTTTTTTCCCCCTTCATGTATGTCTCTGGAGTATAGCCTCAGAAGCCTTGAATTTACCTGTAATATTTACATGCCACATTTGCCCAGGGCACCTTTCCATAATCGTCCTAATCAGAACCTCATAAATGTTTGTTGAGTTCATGAACCTGCTTGTCTGATGGATTCTGAAAGAGCTGATGGCTGCCATTTCTAGTGACTGGAGCCATCTCCTTACAGACTTGGGAAATCCGTCTGGCCCTTAACACAGCCGAGCTGGAGGACAGAGCTGGCTTATGTGTGATCGGGCTGTGAGGGTGAATTTTACATGACGGCTCAACTGAGCCCTGGGTGCATGCAGACGCTTAGCCAAGCAGAGTACCAGGTGGTGTTTGCACAGGGGTTTTGGATGAGACTGACATCTGAATCTAGGCTGAATAAATTCGATCATCTTCTCTAATGTGGGTGGGCCTCATAAGATCTGCTGAAGGTCTAAACAGCACAAAAGGCTGACCCTCTCGTGGCTGAAGGGGAGTACTCCTGCCTTAGTGGTTTGATCGCTTTCCTGCCTCTCGACTCACACCGAAACATCAGCCTTTCCTGATCAAACCCAGCAGCTTTCAGACTGGAACCTACAACACCAGGCTTCCCGAGCCTCCATCTTGCCCACGGAAGATCCTGGGACCTCTCAGCTTCCATAGTCTCATAAGCCAACTCCTCATCAGTGGTTAATACATTAACGAGTCCGTGTTTATGTATACCCTGTGGATTCTCTCTCTCTCGAGAAGCCTGATGAACACGGACGCGAGGTTCTGCTTGGAGGTGCTTCACCTCAGGGAGCCATTCAGACGTGGCCTGTGCGCATTCCGGTTGGATGCCCGCGCGTGCGGGCGCTGGCGCCCTCTTTGCACATCGCCTCTCAGTGTCTGCAGGCGCAGGCCCGGTCTGTCCCTGAGGGGCGAGCAGAGGCAGCGCCTACGGCTGTGGATCGCAGCCTGGACGGCCTCTCTCCAAGCCGTCCTTTCCCCTCTCCTGGCCTCCCTAGACCCTGAGGTCCCTGGGGGCCACGCCCCGTCATCCGTGTTTCTCGTTCTTAATCCACGTTCTCCATCCCATGGACGAGGTGCGCCAGGGATTCTGTGGGTTCCAAGGTAACAGGGGCCTTGCCGTCAGAGCCCGGCTGGGCTGGGTGGCTTTCAGCAGCTCCTGGTGGGCTCCTAAGGGGAAGCCGCCATCTGCCGGAAAGTTCGAGGTTCTGACAGCATCTTTCTGAAAAACAGTTCTATTAGGAAGAAGTGATGTTTGAAAGCCCGCACGGATGTCCAGCAGGTTGTCACAGAGAGGAGGCTGTGGTCTTTTGAAGATTTCAGGAGCTGGTGGAGTTGAGTAGGTGGTTTTCCGCCGTCCTCATATTATGTACTGAGTGTGCTCTTGCCGCTGGGTGATGATTTTTTTGTTGTTGTTACAATAGTTCGACATAAAATCGGTGTTTATGTGTGATTTGTCTTCTGAAGATTCTCTCTGTAAGACTCTGGGGTTGACGAGTGAAAATGTGGCTCTGTGTAGCCAATAAGAGGCCCTGAAGAGCATGGGCTTTTTAAATAATCGGACTTGCACTGCTCTGGGACTCTTGGTATATTAAAATGTGAATCTATCTGTGTTTCTATCAATTTTATTAGACGCGTGCACGTCTGCACAGAACAGCGGCTTGTTTGCCCAGTCCCTTAACACCCTCTGGTTCGAGAAGCTGCCTCGCGTGTCGTGTCGCTTGCTGCTGCCCCTGAAATGGTCAGGTGGGGAGCGGGCGGGACTCTGCCTGATGACAGATGTGAGTGTGGACAGAAGGCACAGCTGGGCTCTGACCAGGGCTGCCTGGTCCTGGCGCCCAGGCCCCTAACCGCGGAGCCACACTGAGCTCGCCCCAAGCGAGGTTCGGGGGGCAGAGGGGGACAGAAGCGTTCCCCTAAACAGCATCCCGTCTTCATGCTTTTATGCCCGTGGGACAGTGCTGTTTTTTCACCCTCATCATGGAGACCCCCAAAAGGCCACATCCTGTGTTGCCAGTTTCATCCCAGCCCTAGGAAGGTGTAGCAGTATGGGCCAAGTTCAATGGCCAGAAGCTCTGGCTTCCTGGTTGACTCTGCTTTCTCCGTTGCTGGAGTAAAGCATGGAGTCCAGCATTCTGTTCCTTGGCCAAGAAGTCACGGAAGCTTGAGGCTCATCAACAGGAACCTCCGTAACCTCGGGTGTGTCCCAGCCGTGCTGTGACCTCCCCAAAGCTAAGGCCATGGATTTTCTTCCAGATGCTCAAGTACCTGACTCCAGAGGTATTTGCTGAATGAATGCATGATCCCGAGGACCATTCTTGCAATGGTTTGAGGGAGGATGGCTTGTGCACAGACCCTCCCCTCCACACTTCGACTGTTAGGACCTTGCTTAGGCAGTGATTACTGAGGAACCTGCTGGGTGCTTTCAGAAAGCAGGCTACCTGTCCCCAGAGGTTCTAGCATCGCCCCAGCCCTGGGAGAATGTTCTGGGTGGATGATGCTAGGCCTGACCAACAGAGGACTGAGCTGGGATGGGTGTACAGAGACCCCCTATTACACTCTAAGCAACGGGATATGTTACTGAATAATTGGGGCTTCCCAGATGGCTCAGTGGTAAAGAATCCACCTGCCAATGCAGGAGACGCAGCCTCAATCCTTGGGTTGGGAAGGGCTCCTGGAGGAGGACATGGAAACTCACTCCAGTATCCTTGGCTGGAGAAACCCATGGACAAAGGAGCCTGACGGGCTACAGTTCATGGGTCGCAAGGAGTCAGACATGGCTTAGCAACTAAACAACAGCAAACAGCATATTGACTCTCCTGGGGTCAGACAGAAGAAGAAACCTGTGCATTTCTTATTACACACACACACACGCCCCTCCATAAAGGTAGACAACTCACTCACTCCAAATTGTCTCCCCAAAGGAAACCCTGCTTTAGAAGCCATGCACTGCGGTCCACCCCTTTGTCACCAGCTCCTGCTACTACCTAAGTGACTCTGTCCGGGGCCCCTGCGCCCCCAGCCCCTGTCCCGCCACCCCCAGGCACAGCCAGCGGCCGCCTCAGCCCTCTGTTCCGCCTGGTGCTTCTGAGCCGGAAAACAGTTTTGTCTTCTGAGAACCCCATTTCTTAGAAAGAAGCCCCAGCGCCCCCAGCCTGAAGTTGAAAGAAGGGCTCAGGAAGAGCTGGGTCTTGGGGCACGTCTCCAGTGCTGATCTGACTCAACCCATCGGCCACACCTCTTGTGTTTCTGTGTGAAATCACCCGTCCAGGGGCTCCAGAAGGCGAAGCCCCACAGCCCCATAGGCACAGAGCAAACGCCAATGTAACTTTTGAAGACGGTCCTGGCAGTAGCTGTGAGCTTGGACCTCTGTCCGCCCCCACCGCAGGCTCTAAGGCTGGGGGGGGAACGGCCTTAGGACGTCAGTTTCCAGGCTCTCCGGTGGTCAGAAGGTCACTGTGGAGGAGCGGGCGTTCAGACATCCAGGTGCAGAGGATGCCAAGTGTAGCAGAGGGCGCCCCTCCTCCCGCGCGTGGGGTGCCAGTTACTGCCTCTTCGTGCTGGAAGGGGACTTGGAATTGGTTTGGCACAAAGGTTAATGCGTTCTTATGGCTGCCGGTTGGCCCCTTGAATCGCTGGTAGTTGGGGCAGAGGAAGCGTTTAATCTGACGCACTGAGTGCAGGTCCACCCATGGTTGTATGGTGGTTGCAGCGGTTTCTCGGTGCGTGCGTGTGTGTGTGTGTGCGCGCACGTGTGCGTACACGCACGTGTATACGGTTCAGATGTGCTCCTGCTTTTCCGCCTTTACTTCCCCTCTGTACACAGGGGTTGTCAGTCCCATCCTCTGCCAGCTCACCAGCCTCCACCCCCAACCCCCAGAGAAAACAGAACACGGGCTTGCTGTCTTCTAAATCGTGTCGTTGGAGAAGTGGGTGAAACAGGTTCTTCTCTTTCACAGGCCAGGGCTCTCCTAAAGGGCGTGCACCCGTGATGATATGCTAGGGCGGAGGTCAGGCAACTGCAGGCACGACCAAGTCTGGTTCTTATAAATAAAGTTTTATTGAAATACAGTCACACCCTTTGGGAATTGCCCAGGACTGACGGGCGGGTCATGGTGGAGAGATCTGACAGAATGTGGTCCACTGGAGAAGGGAATGGCAAACCACTTCAGTATTCTTGCCTTGAGAACCCCATGAACAGTATGAAAAGGCAAAATGATAGGATACTGAAGGAGGAACTCCCCAGGTCAGTAGGTGCCCAATATGCTACTGGAGATCAGTGGATAAATAACTCCAGAAAGAATAAAGGGATGGAGCCAAAGCAAAAACAATACCCAGCTGTGGATGTGACTGGTGATAGAAACAAGGTCCGATGCTGTAGAGACTCATTGGAAAAGACTCTGATGCTGGGAGGGATTGGGGGCAGGAGGAGAAGGGGACGACAGAGGATGAGATGGCTGGATGGCATCACTGACTCGATGGACGTGACTCCGGGAGTTGGTGATGGACAGGGAGGCCTGGCGTGCTGCGATTCATGGGGTCGCAAAGAGTTGGACACAACTGAACTGAACTGTGTTCACATTACGGTGGACAGTTGAGCAGTTGTCCCACAAAGCCTCTAATATTTCCTGAGGCCTTAACATAGAATGGGCTTCCCTTGTGGCTCAGCTGGTAAAGAATCCACCTGCAATGCAGGAGACCTGGGTTCGATCCCTGATTTGGGAAGATACCCTGGAGAAGGGAAAGGCTACCCACTCCAGGATTCTGACCTGGAGAATTCCATAGACTGTATAGTCCATGGGGTTGCAAAGAGTTGTACACGACTGAGCAACTTTCACTAGCATAGAATACAACTGCTGACCCCTTAGGGTTGCCGAATTTAGCAAATAAAAATGCAGGATGCCCATCGAAACCTGAATCTCAGAGAAACAAAGAAATGTTTGGGTTTTTTTTAATTGAAACTGTATCTCACATTTAACTGGGCAACCTGTTGTTTTTTCTTTTCTTTTTGATCATGTGGAATGCAGGGATCTTAGTTCCCCAACCAGGAATCAAACTCGCACCCCGTGCAGTAGAAAAGCAGAGCCTTATCCACTGGGCCACCAGGGAAGTCCCCAGCCTGTATTTTTCAGTCTGGGTGCCCTATAACCCTTGTAGTAAGCTATGGGAAGAAAACATTGCAGCTTCTGTTTACATGTTTTAAAATCTTAAACCATATGTAAATGTACAGTTCTTGGGGGGTTTGTTCAGAATTTAATTTTACTGCTAGTGGTGCACGATCAAAGCAGTCTGGAGACCACTGGGAGGAAAAACTCCCACCCGTATGACCAATCCGGGTTTCTGGCATGACCTCAGGTGAAGCCTGGTCGGAGGGAAGGATGCAGATTCCAGCTCTGGCTGGTCCCATTGTTTAAACACCCTGGGCTCTGTGCCCTCGTGTGGATAATGGTCTGTCTCTAGTCGATGGGGTGCTTGTAGAAACCCGTCCGTGTTTGTGTCCCAGTGCTGGCCAGAGCCCACGGAGTGTGGTGGGCGCGCCACGAGTGTCCTCTTCCCAAGGAGTGTGGTGGGTGCGCCACGAGTGTCCTCTTCCCCGTGGCTCCAGTGGAGACTGGCCTGCAGGGGTGGGAGGACAGAGGGCCCCAGCACGCTGGGCAGAGCTCCCTCGCGCCGGACCCTCTCCCACTCGCGTCCTTCTGGCTGCAGCAGTGACTCACGCGGGGTTAGGCTGTTTGTGTCTGTGCTCTGTGCTGTGGTTTCGGTTCACATGGGGTTGGGGGACGCAGTTTTGTTTTCACTTTGGTCGGTTGTGTGAGTTTCCACCCTTCACCTCTTCAGTAGCTGACGTTCTTGTGAAACTCTGCGGGGATTCATTGGAAATTGTCCAGTCAGTGACTGTCGTGGTTCCTGGTAAGAGCTGGGCAGCAGCATCCAGTTGGGCACTGGCCACTTCCTGGGCATCCAGAGACGGCCCTGGCCTCTGGGAGGATGGGAAGGGCCTCACTAGGTCTCCCGAGCATGATTGCCACCCCCAACACACGCTGCCCGCAGCCATGCTCGAGCAGGAAGTACACTGATCCAGCCCCCGAAGGGACCATCTTTCCTCCCTGGACATCCACCTTCCTCCCTGGAGCACCCTCCTTCCTCCCTGGAGGAGGCCCTTGAGCATCGTTCTGTCTCAGTACCACAGTGGTCTCAGCAGCTTTTTTGCTAAGCTGTAAGTCAGCCCCCAATTCCTGTCTGTTCCCAGGGCAAGGTGCAGGCTGGTAGAGGAGGGCCATGCTTCCTGCCCAGGATGGCACAGGTGCCTCCTCCCTCTGAGGGCAAGGTGACGAGTTGAGAAAGAGGCCAGAAGTCCCATCTCCTGTCATGACAGAAAGGAAGTGGTGTTTTCCACCATCCGTTTCTCCATTCACCAGCAAGTTCTTCTGGGGGAATCTACTCCACGTCACACCTGGCCTTACACACCAGGGGAACCAACGTGTTTATGTCTCCACTGCCCTCGAGAAGCATTGTTTAGAAGAGAAATCAGAAGAGTACCCAGTGTTTCTGAGGCAATGTGATGGGTGTCGGGGCATGGAAAAGCTGGGTGTGCTTTCAGAGCACCGTGCCAGGGACATGACACCGATGAGAAGCTGGTGCTTCAACTGGGCTTTGAGGTCTGAGTAGGAGTTTGCTAAATGGAGAAGCAGTGTGGGGAAGGGCATAACAGATGGAAGGAAATAGGAATTCTAAAGCTCACGGCTTTAAATGGTTAGATAGCATCACCAACTCCGTGGACGTGAATTGGAGCAAACACCATGAGACGGTGGAGCCCAGAGGACCCAGGCACGCTGCAGTCCACAGGGCCGGGAAGAGCTGGACTCAACTTAGAGACGGAGCAACAACGAAACTCAGTCTCAGCACCGCAGGGTGTGTCCGAGGTGCTGCGCGGGATTGGGGGACTTGTTTATGTGTTGCAGCGGCTGCACGAGCGTTGCGTGCAGAGGAGGCAGGAGGGGGCCAGCTTGGAGAGAGGCCATGGGCTCCGGCGTGCGTCTAGTACCCGAAGACAAAGCGGAAACAGGAATTACTAAGGAGCTAAAAAGTGAAGCGGGCTTCTTGACCTTAAAAGCCCATTTGACCAAAATCATCAGTTAAGCAAAGAAGAAAAAAACTCACTTTTTTCTCAAAGCCTTAACAGCCCGCAGTTTCCCGCCACGTCCAGACTTATTTCTTACCCGCCTCCCCCCGCCCCGGCAGCCCTCACAGCCTGCCACTGTCCAATTCCCTCCCCACACTGGCGTCCCCAACACCTGCCTGCTCGCAGCATGTACCACTCAACCCCCAGCACCCATGATGCTTGTTGCCACTCAGTTGATCAAGAAACCAGGGTCTCACGGGGCTGAAGAGTTCACCCAAGGAGACCAAGCTGGTTCAGAGCAGCATTTGGACTTGAACCTGTGTCTTTCCGTCAAAACCAGGGTCCTCTCAGCTAGGCTCTCTCCTGGAAGAACCCACCCTAATGGCACTCAGTCAGGTTCTGTCGGGGGACTGATGGATTACAGTCAAATTTCTTAGCCAGCTTTGGCTGAACTGGGCATTTCTCCCCACCTCCAAGTCCCTCTACCACCCACTTGCAGAGCCTGAGTCTCCAAGGCTTCGCTCCACGGGTACTTGGCTTTGAGAAAAACGAGCGTGTTTTTCATGCCTGGGTGTCCTGGCCTTTCCTCCCTGCTCATTTGCAACCGAACGAGGTGTGGGAATGCATGATATAGGGGCGCCTCGTTTCCATGTTCTGTTTTGGGGGGGGGTCCCTCCCCAGAGAAGGTTTGGTGGAAATCTTCTCCCTTTGCCTCTTTTTCTTGGATCTGCTTGTAAATGAAACATTTTAAGGGCTTTCTTGGCCAGAGGATTTTTTTCTTTTTTATTATAAACATAAAACGTTCATTGAAACATTAAACGTTTCACAGCTGTTTTTCAGCACATAAATTTTCATCGGTACCCACCCCTGACTGTGACACCCTCCTCATATACTTCTCCTCCTCCTCCTCCTTTTTTTTTAGCTCCTCACATAGTTCCAAGACCAGAGCTGAGGGTGGGTGGTGGGGGCTGGATCACAGATAAAACAGAACGGCGACTTCTAGTCCAGTTGTTCAGTTCGGGAAAGCACATCGTGTTTGACAGCAGCGAGGAACGTGCAGGGTCCTGAGCCCTGCTGAGGAAAGCAAGGGCTTGCTGCTCCTCCCAGCCCGGACCTGAGCCCTCCGTGAGGCTGAACCCTGCGCCCAGGCTGCGGAGGAGACCGCCAGGCAGGCCTCAGATGCGTCTCCCCTCCCAGCGGGGCAGAGCGGGGCTGCCTCTGAGAAAGCCACGAGATTGCAGAAGGCCAGCCCCACGTGCACAGGCCAGCCCGTGGTGCCCCCTCCTTTACCGTCTGTCTCTCCTGCCCCGGAGAGTCTGCCGTGAGCTTGCACAGTGCGTGGGCCCAGGGCGGTAGAGGATGGACGGTCAGCATCCCAGAGCTCAGCCCTGGTTCTTTTGTAAAGAACTGTTGCTGACGTTTGGTTGATTTGCAGCGCTGTGTTAGTTTCTTCTGTATGCCCGAGCAGCTCAGTTATACATGCGTCTTCACATTCTTTTCCACTGTAGCTTATCACAGGGCACTGCAGAGAATTCCTTGTGCTCTGTAGTGGTTATTTCCCTCTTTACATACACTGGTTTGCTAACCCCAGACTCACAGTTCTTCTCCCCCAACCCCTGGCAACCACAAACCTGTTCCTTCATCTGCGAGCCTGTTTCTCTCTCATAGATATGTTCGCGTTGTCGTTTAGATTCCGTATATAAGTGACGTCATATGGTATTTGTCCTTCTCCGTCTGACTTACTTAGTATGATAATCCCTAGGTACATCCATATTTCTGCAAAGGGCATTGTTTCGTTCTTTTTTATGACTGAATAGTATTCCACCGTGTGTGTATATACATGCATACCTACACGAATACATACATACGTCATCTTTATGCATTCCTCTGTCAGTGGACGTTTAGGTGTTTCTATGTCTTGGCTATTGTAAATAGTGCGCTGTGAGCCTTGGAGTATGTGCCTCTTTTTGAATGGTGGTTTCTATGGGTATATGCCCCAGAGTGGGATTGCTGGATCCCATGGCAGCCCTGTCTTGAAGTTTTTAAGGAACCTCCATTCAGTCCTAGTTCAGCATCTGCTCCATGACCAGGGATAAATTGCAGCCTTTTTCTTGGCCTCCGTTTCCCCACTTGCCAAAGTGGGGGCTGGTCCTTGACCTATTGCGTCCATCAGAGGCTGAACGTCCTGTGGTTCTCAAGCACCTTGCAGCTGAGATAACACTCCTGCAGGGCAGCCTGGTGCACGGTGGCCCAGGACGCTTGTTGTCCATCTGTACCAGAGGGTGTTGAACTTGGACCACAGCACGTGGGCTCTGATGACCCTAGAGGATGACAGAAGAGTTCCCTGCCTGTCTCACAGTATACTTCTCCAACAGACCTCAGCTATTCCTCCCCCAGATGTGATTCATCTATTCCTGTATCTGGCATTTCTCTAGTGTGCTCTGTGTCCTGACCTCCGTGTTGAACTCCTGAAGTGTAAAAGTTGCCAGACCTTGAGCTGAGTAGTCGTTCAGTGCATTTTTAATGAAGGAATGAATGAATGAATCAGTCAATCTAGTCTGCACCCTAATAAAAGCTCACCACAGGTATTTATAAAATAGCCCTAAAGACTATATGCAGATATTGATGGCTGCCCAGTGGTGAACATGCTCAGCGTGTTGGGAGCAGCCATTCAACCGTGTCTACCTCCAACATTTCCTGTGTGTTCCTCCATGTCAGGCCCTGGGGATGCAGAGCTTAATAAGACAGAAGCTTAACCCACCGTGCGGGCTGCAACCTTCACTGCTTGGCACACACCCTCCCACCAGTTTCCTTAGGGTCTTGCCCCCTCTCAGCACCGGGCCCTGGTTCCCCATCAGTCCTCATGCCCTAACCCGTGAGCGCAGGCAGTGGAGTGAAATCCCTGGGCGCAGATAGGCATCAACAAGGGAGATCAGGTAAGCCGCTTATGTGAGGCGCTGTCGGGCCCGTGGCAGAAGGGTTCCCCGGACTCGCAGCATGCCCTCCTCAGTTGTTTTTCTTGCACACTCGGATTCCACTGCCCGGTGATATTACACCTGCATGCACGAAGCCCTCTGTCACGGCAGCCGCGGATGCCGCCAAATTCCTTGTAAAGCCATATATCTTAAGTCGGAAGGAGCATCTTTGAGAGGGAGGTGAATTGATTTGCAAAGCAGCCCGACACATGGGCTCCTATTTCTCCTTGCAATCAAATAATTCATCTCTCTACCCCGAGGGCCATGTGAAATTGGAACCTGGGAGAAAACCTACAGCTGTTTGTAGTAGCGGGATCAGAGGAAAGTAGCCAAGTGTTTTCTAAAACGATTCCTTGCTGATCGCGAGCTTGGGTGTGTTGAAGGTTTTGTGGGATGGGTGGGCCAAAGCTCGGGTGGGCTGGCCCGCCATGACCGAGGGCTGCCTGGTTAGCTAAACAGGTTCCAGAAGCCGTGCTTGGTGCATCAGCAGCTCTTTGTGTGCCAGGCATCGAATATAGATAACCTTTAAGTCCTTAAAATCACCTACAGCACAGGTCGTGGCCCCATTCTACAGATGAGGAAGCAGAGCCCCAGAGAAAGGAAAAGAAAAAAGCAGGATTTTTAAGATAGTTAAAATCATAACAGACTGAAATGTTTAAAAAATGCCACACAGGCAGCTAGTCATTAAAATTCCTATTTAAAGTTTTTTTTGTTTTTTTTTAAGTTAAGACTGGAAAATACTCAAACTTGGGTTTTGGATTCTGGTGGTAGAATATTAAATCATAAAGAAATATTTAACATTTGGGTTTCAAAAAATACATTAGCAGTATGTATAATAGTTAAGAATGTATTTATTTTAGTACAGAAAAAATAAAGGTGAGGAACACACAGATGGATCATCATGGAACATGAGTTAGGCTAGAAGAAATATTTTCTGGTCAAGTTGAGAAATAGCTAAGGAGGAAAAACTCCAGATCTTAAAATAGGTGCAGTATATTATATATCTGTGAAAATGGGCCAAATAGATTGCCGCCATTAAATCCATGTTGGGTGTTGAGATCTCGGGTTACCTGGAAGGCAACTGTACTTCCTATATTTAACCAGGCTTTTTATAAACCATTCCTCTTAACACCTCAAACTCCATCCTGGGTGGTTATTTCATACCAAGTTTGACATTCTTTCACTTGGAGGGTCCTCAAAATAGAAGACCAGAAAGGAGCCTTTTAAAAGTCTGGCACGGTGAGCCGGCCGCTTTTCTGCCGAGTGACTGTGAGCAGTCCCAAATACAAGAGAAAATAAGGCAGTGCATGGAAAGCATTTCCACAAGTCCATTCCACATCTTAAAGTCAAGGAAGAAGGAAAACAAGAGAAAAGAGAAAAATTAGCCATTCCTCTTTGAAAGGGCACATCTCTGGATAGTCGGTGTGTGCTGGTCCCTCAGTCGTGTCCGACTCTTTGTGGCCCCACGGACTGTAGCCCACCAGACGCCTCTGTCTGTGGGGTTCTCCAGGCGAGAGCACTGGAGTGGGTCTCCGCTTCCTTCTCCATCACAATAGCTGAGCCGCCGCCTTATCCAGGAAGAGGAAGAGTAGACGTGGTCCGGGCTGGCTGGCAGGTGGTCGCCGGTTAGTCCCGATCCCGAGTTGGTTCGTGCGAAGGATGGAAGTGCCCAGGAAGGCATATCGTGGCTGTCCTGAGGCTCCTAGGGGCTGAGCGGAAGGGGTGCCGCCAGGGCTCCTGCCTCTGCCACCAGAGGAGAAAATGCCCACCAGGACTGGGAGGTGCCAGTTGGCTCAGAAAAAGCCACAAATGAACAGTGCTGTTTCAAACAACCGATACCACACTTTCTTCCAAAGGAGACTTGAAGTGACTCACAAGAGAATCCTGACTCTACATGGAAAAGGCAATTAGACATATCAGAGAAGGCAATGGCACCCCACTCCAGTACTTTTGCCTAGAAAATCCCATGGACGGAGGAGCCTGGTAGGCTGCAGTCCATGGGGTCGCTAGAGTCAGACACGACTAAGCAACTTCACTTTCACTTTTCACTTTCATGCCTTGGAGAAGGAAATGGCAACCCACTCCAGTGTTCTTGCCTAGAGAATCCCAGGGACAGGGAAGCCTGGTGGGCTGCTGTCTGTGGGGTCGCACAGAGTCGGACACGACTGAAGTGACTTAGCAGCATTTTATGTTTCAAAGAGCGTACCTGAAACTAATTAGAATGAAAAAATGAGTTGAAAATAGCCAAAACGTAATAAATTATTTCTGTCTACCAGCATTAAGTTTAACTGAGTTTGGGACTTCCCTGGCGGTCCAGTGGTTAAGACTCTGAGCTTCCACTGCAGGGGGTTTGAACATCCCCGCCCACTGCTTGGTAAAGAAATTTAAATTTTGAAAATTTAACTGAGCTTCATAGAAAGGAGTCTAAAACAAAAAATTCTCTTTAACCAATAAAAAGAAGCATAGATGCATACTCACAAACCCTTATCCTGGAATAATCCTAAGAATTTATCAGGTAGATCCCTGTTTGTTAAAAAATAAAAAAAAAAGACTCAGATAATGGTACAATCTCTTAGAATAGAGTTTACTAAAGATAGAACATTCTTCTATCAGTCATGCATGCCTTACTTTTTTACCTGGAGTAAAAATAGTATGTAATATTAAACTGTTAGTGAAGGGAGACATTTCTGCGAAAAGTGAAAAAATACAGAGGCCCCTTTACTTCCCAACATTCTGTGATTGGAAATGAAAGGGAAGGAGTGAAGGAGGGTGGAAGGAAGAAAGAAAGAAATTAATTCGTGTATTTTTAGAAAAAGACGAGAGGCATGGTAGTCACTCATATGAAAATGAATAACCTCGTTGGCACTCACCTCTGCTGCCTACCTGGCAGGAGGCTGCCACGTTTCCTGCGAACAGAACCAGCATTTTTCTTTAGAACCAAAGGAGTAGGAAGTAAAATGGGAGAGGGAGGGGCAGGGGAGAGAGAGCTCAGAATCCACTCAAAGCCAACAAATACTGACTAATTATTTAAAACAAATAAAGCCCAATCTCTCTTTTAATTTTAATTTTGTATTGGCGGGTAATTGCTTTACCATATTGTGGGAGTTTCTACCATACGTCAGGGTGAATCAGCCACGGGTGTACATAGCTCCCTTCCCTCTTGAACCTCCCTCCCACCTCCCCACCCCTCCCCTCTGGGTTGTCACTGAGCTCTAGGTGGAGGTCCCAGTATCACACAGCGAAGTCCCACTGGCTATCTGTTTTACACATGATGACGTGTATGTTCCTAGGCTACTGTCTGAATCCGCCCCACCGTCTCCTTCCCCCACTGTGTCCGCAAGACCAAGCTCTCTAATCCATAGAAGAAACACCACCACCACCACACCCGCCCCCACCCCCCCCCCCACCACACACACTCATCTCTGGTGTAGCATCTGTTCTTCGGGGATTCACTTGGATGTACAGTTGAAAATATACCTTTCCATATACTTTTCCGTGACTCTTGGAAATCTTGGTAAATGTTACTTAGTAGTTTTCACGTAAGCGTTGGAGAATATCAGATTAATACAAGGTTGTTATTTCTAATGTAATTTAGCTAACAAGGTCAGCAGATTTTTTAAACCACTCCTAAGGTCCCATCACTTCATGGGAAATAGATGGGGAAATAGTGGAAACAGTGTCAGACTTTATTTTTTGGGGCTTCAAAATCACTGCAGATGGTGATTGCAGCCATGAAATTAAAACACGCTTACTCCTTGGAAGGAAAGTTATGAGCAACCTAGATAGCATATTCAAAAGCAGAGATATTACTTTGCCATCAAATGTCCATCTAGTCAAGGCTATGGTTTTTCCAGTGGTCATGTATGGATGTGAGAGTTGGACTGTGAAGAAAGCTGAGTGCCAAAGAATTGATGCTTTTGAACTGTGGTGTTGGAGAAGACTCTTGAGAGTCCCTTGGACCGCAAGGAGATCAAGCCAGTCCATCCTAAAGGAGATCAGTCCTGGGATTTCTTTGGAAGGACTGATGGTAAAGCTGAAACTCCAATACTTTGGCCACATCATGCGAAGAGTTGACTCATTGGAAAAGACTCTGATGCTGGGAGGGATTGGGGGCAGAGAGAGAAGGGGACGACAGAGGATGAGATGGCTGGATGGCATCACTGACTCGATGGATGTGAGTCTGAGTGAACTCCGGAAGTTGGTGATGGACAGGGAGGCCTGGTGTGCTGCGATTCATGGGGCCACAAAGAGTTGGACACGACTGAGCAACTGAACTGAACTGAACTGAAGTCCTAAATCATGATAAAAAATCTGTAAAATAAGTGTGTTTGTCTTCTGTTTTCTCATGATAACACCGTCTTAGTTAACATTCACTGGAGCACTTACTATGTGCTAAGGGCTTTCTATGCATTATTTTATTTAGCCTTCTTTGTAGCTCTGTAAGTGGCATCTAATAAACTTAATCACATACTCATCTGAACTACCTGGTGAGACAGTCCAGCCTGCTGGCCAGCAATCCCAGGGGTCGGGCTTCCTGATTGTAGTCAGTCCTCTTTCTAGCTTGCTTGGTGCTGCCCACTCCAGCTCAAAAATCAGAGGGGATAATTCTGGGGCCTTCAGTTAGCTGGTGCTTCCAGGAGAGTGGCAGCAATTGTAGGAATCGTCAAGGAATCTCATTTCACCAGCCAGGTGCAGAGAAAATGAGCAGGAGGAGTATCGAGTCAGGGGGACCTTGCATCTCTGCTTCTCAGAGTTCTTCACCGTTGTCTGTATCACTGCAACTGTTACTGTAGCATGTTACTCTGTGACAGCCTTTGGTATCCTGTCTGTATCCACGATATCCTTTATTCCATGATATCCTCCTCCTCACGGATGATAAAAGCATAAAAGAAGAAAACATGGAGTTGAAGGGACTTTTCCAAGGTCACGTGGCTTATGAGGAGCAGAGGTGGAAGTCTGTCTAGTACAATCCGGCTTATCCATCTCAAGAGGAAAGATACACCAAGGAGGATGATTATTAAATTACCACTAATGCAGATGCTTGTAATTACTCCCGTAATTTTCTTTAGGCCCATCCCATAGGGTGCTGTTAAGTATGATTAGATTGTGATTGTA
>NW_011494867.1:5135712-5259399 GCF_000754665.1 Bison bison bison
GTAAATGGATTTGGCCAGGCAATTCTCTTTTACTCTGTGACAGCTTCTTCTCTAGAGGGCTTGGTCCTTGGAGAAACCATCTTTCCCAACTCCGTTTGCTGGAGGTGAACCTCTGAGAGAATCACTTCCCTTCCCAACAGCTGGACTTCCTTGGTTTGTAAACTCAGCTGATGAGGCCCTGTGAGCTTTCAGGGGAGAAGACATGCCCGCTGATTGAAGAGAACCTAAGATCAGTGTGCAAATTACTGAGTAACCACAGTCATATGGTTGACATATGATGTGAGAGCTGGATAATAAAAAAGGCTGAGCAGCAAAGCATTGATGCCTTCGAACTGTGGGGCTGAAGAAGACTCTTGAGAGTCCCTTGGACTGCAAGGAGAGATCAAACCAGTCCATCCTAAAGGAAATCAGTCCTGAATATACATTGGAAGAACTGATGCTGAAGCTGAAGCTCCAATACTTCGGCCACCTGATGCAAAGAGCCAACTTATTGGCAAAGACCTGATGCTGGGGAAGATTGAAGGCAGGAGGAGGGGGGATGACAGAGGATGAGATGGTTGGATGGCATCACTGACTCAATGGACATGAGTTTGAGCAAGCTTCGGGAGATAGTGAAGGACAGGGAAGCCTGGTGTGCTGCAGTCCTTGGGGTCGCAAAGAGTCAGACACAACTGAGCAACTGAACAACAATTGTCATATTTACTGATTGGATGAATGAATGAACACAGGAAAGGATGGATGAATGCCTAGGTCATTAAGACTTCCTAGATAAGTATTTTGAAGAAGCTGGTCCAGAATGTTTAAGCCAGCACTGTCATGACACACACCAGTTTCTTTCTTCTCTCTTCTTGAATACCATGTTCTCATGGTTTTTATTCTCTCCAAATAAATGGTATCTGTTAAAAATCAAATTCATTTCATGTATTAACCAGTGCAGCAGGCTTTGAACTTGTTTTCTGAAAGTGACTTTCCTTGCATTCCCTTTTTTTTGTCCCAGTTTTATTGAGGTATAATTGACCATTCAAACTGTATATATTTAAAGTATACCACGTGATGATTTAATAAGTGTATGCATTGTGAAATGATCACCACAGTCAAGTTAATTCACACATCCATCAGCTTACATAGTTGTGTGTGTGTGTGTGAAAGCTTAAGTTGTACTCTTTTTGCAAATTTGAAGTACACAAAGGCAATGGCACCCCACTCCAGTACTCTTGCCTGGGAAATCCCATGGACGGAGGAGCCTGGTAGGCTGCAGTCCATGGGGTCGCTGAGGGTCAGACACGGCTGAGTGACTTCACTTTCACTTTTCACTTTCATGCATTGGAGAAGGAAATGGCAACCCACTCCAGCGTTCTTGCCTGGAGAACCCCAGGGACGGGGGAGCCTGGTGGGCTTCCGTCTGTGGGGTTGCACAGAGTCGGACACGACTGACGCGACTTAGCAGCAGCAGACGTAACATACTGTTCACTATAGTCACCATGCCGTCCTTCACATCTTCAGAACTTCATCTTATAACTGAAACTTTGACCAGCGTCTCCCCTTCTGCCCCATTCCTCGGTCCTTGGCAACCAAGATTCTACTTTCTATTCCTATGAGTTCAATATATATATTTTTTAATTTCATGTATAAACGGTAGTATCCAGTATTCATTTTTCTCTGGTTTACTTCACTGATGACTGTTTTCATGGTAATCAACAGCCTGAAAACTGGGCATATTAACGTGTGACCACAGCCTTGACCCAAAGAAAGGCCTTGTTTTGGTTATGTTTTCTGAAAGGAGAGAATAGAGATAGTGTCCCTCATGAGCAGGACCTGTGAGTTGGGCAGCATGTGTGAGATCTCAGAGGCCCTTTCTTGGCAGGTCACGACTCGGAGCTGTACTGGCTCTGCTGATGGGCACTCGCTGCTGTGTCCTGCAGTGCCCCTTGCCTGCTGGGGTGAGACTGCTGTGCCCAGGGACAGGCGTGTCCAGAAAGAGCTCACTGTCTCTACTGCCAGGGATGCACGAGCAAAAAGTCCTCCTTCTTGGAGGACTTAACCCTAAGAGTTTGAGGGGAGTATGTTAGACATGTTTTGGAGGTGGTAGCGAAGGTGGTGGGTGGCCCCAAATTCTAGGTTTGGGTAAAGCAGGACTTTTCACTCTACACTTGAACCCTGTCCTTCAACACTGGACGAAGAGCCCTGTGATACCCTTGGTGTTAAGGCTGCATGATGCTGTAGAAAGAGCAGGGCTGGTTTTTGGCTGTTTTTCGGCCAGTATCCAGCAGGGCAGACTCACTGGTCTTAGAATAGCAAATGCCCCATGACTGTTTGATTAGTAGTCCTGCCTCAGGCCACTCAGGTGCCCGCACCCCCCGGTTCACAGAAGGGAAACTTCGGGACCTCTGTCCAAGGACAGGACCAGCATCCCCTCCTGCTGGCCCGTGCCGTCTGTCCACCCGGTTCAGTGTCGTGTCTGATCAGGGCTGTGGGGAGAATTGTTGAAACATACCTGGTTCCAGCCTCACTCGCCTCTGCCATTTAGTAGCCTCAGGATCCCAACGTACCTCCCCAAGTCTTTCCTCCCCTACATTCTAGGCATATGAATAATTATTTCAGCATCATGGGATGATTCTTAAGACTAAATGATGAGGGAAATGTATGCCAAGCATAGCAGTTTTCCAGCATGTCATGGGTCCATCAGAAATGGTCTCCTTTAGATTGTATGATAAATTCCTTCCAGAGGGGGAGGCTTCACTTATAAATGCTTTCGTATTAGAAGTCCCAGAAGTCTCCCCACCTTCAGCCTTCTGTTTGAAGAAGTGGAGGACAGTGTCGGGAGAGAGAGTCAGGGCAGAAAATAAACAAAATAAGGGTGAAGATCACGGGAAACCGGGACCTTGATAGAGAAGGATGCAGAACACGTGTGCTTTTTTTCCAAACCCTTTCCAGTCGGCCCTGTTGCTTCAAGCGGCAAAGCAGATGTCATGTTTTTGGACAGTTCTGTTCACTTGTAAGACTCAGTTTATTTCATGTGGATTTGGAACAAAGAAAAATCAATGAGACGAACAGCTCTGGGAGGCAGAGCGGAGGCAGTTGAGAAAGGACAGAACTGCACAGACTCTCAGACATTATTCAGGAGGCTCCAAAGTTTACTCAGCCTGGAATTCTGAAAAAAAAGATCAGTTAGGCAGTAGTTTACCTTAGACCATTACGAGATGGACTGTAGCCAAAACAGACTGTCAAACCCAGGAGAAAAGTTGAGAGAAGGGATTATTTTTAGTGTTCTAGAAAGCGGTAATATTCCCATGAGGGTTTTGTTAGCTATTGGCAATCTGTACTGATTATGGGTGAATTTTAGAATTTTAACACCCTTCAGTTTCACCCTGTTTTTAAATTCATTTTTCTACTAAGTCACAGTTCAGCAACTACCATACCTAGATTTGAGGTAGGCAGACCAGGAATCACATGTACGCTGAGAAGTGTAGCCCCCGTGATGACCAGCTCTTAGTCTTCCTCACCCACATTGAATAGTCCTGACCCGTAGCCAGGAGGGTCTCGCAGAAGTCAGAACACATGAACTCTGAGGCTGGGCCATGAAGGGTGTTGATGTTTCGGTCTTATTCTCTGAGATGATTCAGTCTGAAAGAAGCCAGCCGTCATGTTGTAAGGATGCTCAAGCAGTCATATGAGGAGAAACTGAGGCCCCCTGCCGATTACTGTATGATGAGACCGCTGAGAAGCTGCTTCTCCAGCCCTGGCCAGTCACCCTGCAGGTGACTGCCGACCCAGCTGCTGTCTTTTTTCAGTGTAACTTTTTTTTTGTATGGTTGCCTTACAATGTTTTGTTAGTCTCTGCTGTACAGCATGGTGAATCAGTTGTACGTACACATATGTCCATTCTGTTTTGGATTTCCTTCCCACTTAGGTCACCACAGGCACTGAGAAGAGTTCCCGGTCCTAAACAGTATGTTCTCATTGCTTATCTACTTTATGTGTACTAGTGTATATATGTTGGAAGGGAGGCTCAGTAAGGAGGGGATGTATGCGTGCATATAGCTGATTCATGTTGTTGTACGGCAGAAACCAGCTGTCGCCTTGACTTGAACTGTATGTGAGACCGTGTACCAGAACCACCGAGTTAAACTGCTTCTAAATTTCTGACCCCCACAAAATGTGTGCGGTGATAAGTGGTTAAAACTGTTTCAGCCCAGTTAGTTCTCTGGCAACTTGTTACTCAGCAGTAGATAACTAATACAATTGGGAAAATAATCTGTAGCTGCCCAGCCGGAGTGAAGACTATTGAATATCCAGTACCATTAATAGTTGAAAAGTCAAAGTCGTTCAGTCATGTCCAACTCTTTGTGACCCCGTGGACTGTACAGTCCAAGGAGTTCTCCAGATCAGAATATTGGAGTGGGTAGCTGTTCCCTCCTCCAGGGGATCTTCCCAACCCAGGGATCAAACCCAGGTCTCCTGCATTGCAGGCGGATTAATAGTTAGTTCCCAGTGAATAAAAAGTAAGTTAAATGTTAAGTCTTTCCCCTCCCTATTTAGAGTCAGACTTGCCATGGCACACGTGACCTTAATCAGACACCGTCCATTGCTTCTGGGCCTCCCCCCTCTAATCAGTTTGTGGTGTCAGGCGTTAAAATGGCAAAGATCATTCAGAATCCTGGCTGTCTTAGCTTGAGATCGCGGAGTTCTACAGATAGTTGAGGTTTACCAGGCTAACAAATAAACAAAGATTAACAGTTGAGTTAACCTTTTAAAAGCACCCTGTTTATACTTAAATTTATCAGTGTCCATCTTTCTAAATTTGGCAGCCTTGATGACTCTCCTGATTGCCGTATTAGGAGGTCTGAAGGGTGACCCTGTAGCCAAAGGTGTGAGCAGCCCGGGGCATAGACACGCCCTGTGCATAGAGAGCGCTGGTGCAAGCCCTGCGTGGCCCTGGGAGCCACACACATGCAGCCCTGGAGCAGCCGGGCGCCTGCCCTTCACTCGTTTCATGAGGGGAGGAAGGCCGGCCTTGTGCCCGTTGGAGCCCCGTGTGCTCACTGGCCCTCTGCTGCGGGGTCCGGCTGCTCCTCTCCAGGCTTCCGTCCGTCTTGGTCCATCTTCACCCTGCTTCCCTCTACCTGTTTAATTAAGATGTAAAGCTCTTTAAGATGTAACTCATGCTAAAATTTATCTTTATATCAGTTCACAGTTTCATTAACTTTGTTTTAAAAGGAAGTTTCCTATCACCATCATAAAGGGGAAATCAATATGATTTGCCAAGGGAAAAGAAAAGATAAGGATAAAACTACATACCATGAAAATAGATCTATATTATTAATGCCATGTAGCTGTTATTACAAGAGAATATCCTAAGCCCAAGGCCTGTCTCCCCTTCGTGCAAAGGAAGTGAGCAACTTGCAGAGAGGCAATGGAGGTAAGCCGAACTACGATGCTTTTCAGTCCGAAGGCTTGGTCAAGACAGAAGGAATAACTGTCTCATCCATCCGAGTGATGTAATGTGGGGTCCGTGAGCCGGCTGTGCTCGTCTTTAGTTTGGTGGGCTTGCTTGCGGCCTCAGATCTGAAGCGGGCTTCCCCCAGATGTGCCTCGTTTGTCTTTAGAGTGTCTTTAGACTTGTCGTCACCATTTCAGGCATCATCTCTGCAGGTCTGCACGGTACATTCCACCTTGGGACTGTCCTCTTTGCTTGGCGATTAAGAACAACTGTGGTTCAAATCCTGTGTCTCCTCCTTGCTGTGTGACTCTGAGTTATTTGAGAGACCACTCTGAGCCCAGTGGTAAGTGGACATGATCATATATATTCATCAGGTTATTGTGAGGATCAAGGGTGATGATGTATAGAGGACGTTGGCATTTGGTATAAAGTACATATGTCTTAAGTTGCCGTAAGTGTATTAGTAATGATTTTGAAGATTCTGTGTTCAAGTTTGGGGGAAGAATTGTCTTCCCAGATCTCTGTTTTCTCTTTCAAGAAAGAAAGGAAAATTTCCTTGTGCAAACTAAACCCAGGGTCACACTATAGGCATGTTGAGTCCCTAGTTCTTGTGGCCTCTAGAAGTTAGGACAGCTTTCCTAGGGATTTCATGTCTGCATCTCCCCTCCCAGAACTGACACTTATCCTTGTCTTCGTCCACGAGCCAGGATCCTGGACTCGGGGTCTGACGTCCACACTCCCAGGTCCTGGGAGTGTCCTTGGTCCGTGTTGGACCTGACACTCGTTGAGATGTGGTACCTCACATGCCTGAAAATCCCATGGACCGAGGAGCCTGGTGGGCTGCAGTCCATGGGGTCGCCAAGAGTCGGACACGACTGAGCGACTTCACTTTCACTTTTCACTTTCATGCATTGGAGGAGGAAATGGCAACCCACTCCAGTGTTCTTGCCTGGAGAATCCCAGGGATGGGGGAGCCTGGTGGGCTGCCGTCTATGGGGTCGCACAGAGTCGGACACAACTGAAGTGACTTAGCAGCAGCAGCAGCTCACATGCCTGGAAAGCACTGATGGACAGATGATAGTATGGGATTATTTCTTGTTCTGTTCTGATCACGATTATTATATTTTCTTTTCTGTGCCCAAAGGTTTTCTACTGTGTTTTTAACATCACTACCCAAGAGGTTAACAGGCTCATCTTTTCCAGACTTGGCTTGTGTTCAGCCATTAGCAGAACAGGTCAGAAAGAAGAGCCTTCATGAAGTTTGATCTGTTTGTCTTTATTAATTTATGTGGATTTTCTTGGCCCGTTCCCCCACCAGTTTAAAAGATGCAGCGAGCTTTCAGGGAGAACTCTTGAGCATCTAGGTTTTTTGATTTGGTTTTGTCTACTTGTCTGATGCCATCTTGGCTCCCAGACCAACATCAGGGAGAAATGTGCGTTGACTCAGTCTGTGGCTGGTCTGTTTTCCTTTCTTCATTCGGCTACCCCCAGAGTGTCTCTGTGGTTTGTGGTGGGCTCTCAGGTTTTGCCCTCAGGACTCTCACTGGTCTAGACAGACTGGTTTGTTTGGAACAGTTTGACACACTTAGGTTGCTTGTGACATCTGGGTCACCCCTGTTTAGTCTAACAAAAGATACTGATCACCTCCTTGGATTTTTGAACTCTCATTTGTTGGCATCTCAGGGTCCTCTTCAAAATCCCACATTCCTCGTTTGATATAGATATTAACCCCCTTGGTATGAGGAGAAAGAGAATTATCAAGAAAACAGGGAAGGAAATACTGCAATAAAGGCAGTCCAAGGTAGGCTTGGGGGCTTCCCTGGTAGCTCAGCAGTAAAGAATCTGCCTGAGATACAGGAGCTATAGGAGACACAGGTTCGATGCCTGGGTCAGGAAGATCCCCTAGAGAAGGGCATGGCAACCCATTCCAGTATCCTTGTCTGGAGAATCCCATGGACAGAGGAGCCTTGCGGGGTACAGTCCATGGGGTCGCTAAGAGTCAAACATGACTGAAGCGACTTGGCACGCAAGGTAGGCTACCTTCAAATTGAAGTCATTACTGTTTTCTTTCTGTGTGTGTTTGTGTGTATGTTATGTGTTATGAGAGAGAAGAGGCAATAGAAAATCTAAGAAAATAAGAAAGATTTGAGAAATTCTACAAGGAAGACAAATCAACAAATAAATGTCAAAGGAGTTTCTCAGATTGAAGAAATATGATTCCTGTTCAGTGTCAAATCTTCACTGGCCTTTTCACTCAAGTCATCTAATTCAATCCCCACAGTAACTATATGTGTTAGTCGCTCAGTCGTGTCCAACTCTTTGTGACACCTGGACTGTAGCCTGCCAGGCTCCTCTGTCCATGGCATTCTCCAGGCAAGAATACTGGAGTGGGTTCCCATGCCCCCCTCCAGGCATAACTAGAAGGTAGAAAGTTGATTAGGTAGGTTCAGTTGTTCCATTGGATAGATCAGGAAACTGAGGCCAAAAGCAGTGAGCTGATTCACCTGGGATCCCAGAGTCAGGAGCTTCTTCTGCTAAGAGCCAAAGGCAGCTGTGTCACTGGGCTCTACCCTTTCGTCTCCGCCCCACCCAGGCCCCACATCCTCCTACTCCGAGCCTGGTCTGTGGACCACCAGCATCAGCCACCCATGGGGATGTGCAGACTCTCAGGCCAAGCCCAGACCTGCTGAGTCAGCATCTGCATTTTCACAAGGTCTCCCGGTGACGTGTTTGCACACTGCAGTTTCAGAAGCGCCGTTCCCCCCACCGCCACCCCCAGCTGAGCCGAGTTCACAGTCCCCTCGCTGAGCACTGCTCAGGCACTGAGCTTCTGGTGGGGCCGCGGAGACACTGAGCCCCGGCCCCTGTCGTGAGCAACTCAGAGCCCGGGGCAGCAGAGCACGGGCCCTGTAAGGCTGGCAGTGCAGTAATAGCAGGAACATGGGGGAGGGGCGCTTTACCAGGAGCACTCTCTGCCGATGCTCATCCCCAACCTGCGTGGGAGGCCACCTCTGCCTGTGGTTGAGAGCAGCAGCTCTGGATTCGCATCGTCTGGTTTCAAGTCCCGGTTCTGCTACTTCCCAGCTGTGTGATGTGGGACAAGTTACTTAACCTCTCTGGGCCTTAGTTTCTGTATCAGTTTCTATATCAGTACAACAAGCAAGCACTATTATGGTTTTATGGGGAATCAGAACAGCACCCACTTGTGCAGCTCGAATGAGATGATCCTCGGGAGGGACCCTACACCGTGGCTGACACTCAGCTGAATTAATGTCAGTTCTTATTGAAGGCTGAGTAGACAGTAAGCAGCGGCAGCAACAACAGAGGGCCCGGAAGGGTTTGTTTCTGAGGTGGGACCAGATGAACGTAACTCTGCGTGCAGAAGCATGGCATCCGGGGAACACACTGGAGCGTTTTTGTTCCATCAAAGGACTGTTTCCCACGCACCTGCTCTGTGCCACGTACTGTTCTAGACTCTGAGGACGTGAAGCTAGATTGACAAAAAACAGTTCCTCCACCTGGAAGCCTCCCAGACAAGGGCCAGAAAACCCTGGGTCATCTGGCATCACCCGTGTATTTACTACCAGGCTATACGTTTCCCTCTAAGCACCGCTTCAGCCGCATCCCACCAGTTTCAGTATAATGTATTTTCATTCCCAGTCATTCAAGATGTTTCCCCTGTGATTTCTTCTCTGACCTTCACATATTGATTGTAGCATTGACTCACTTGTTCTCAGCCCTGCCACCACTCACTGAATATCTGCTATGCGCCAGACCGTAGCCTGCAGACAACTTCTGACCTCAGATCATTACCCAAAGAGGCATCCGCCATCCACCTGGGGGAGACGGACAGGAACTCAGCTCTTTACACAGAATACAAGAACTCCTTGTTCCAAATCTCTCAACCCAGCTTCTCTGACTCCCAAGGTTCTTTTCACTGCTCGATAGCAGCCTTTGAAGCCCAGCCTGTCCTGGGAATCACTGTTCTGAGCACTCAGCACAGCGCCCTGCCCACAATAGGTACTCACTGCAGTATTTTCTCAACACAGGCGGTGTTTGGTACTCATGAGTTTTGTCTCAGTCATTCTGGCCACTCTCTAAACCCATCTAGTTGCGACTGGTTTCCCTAATTTTCAGTTACTTTGTTAGGGCAGTTGAGCTGTCTCCTCGCTCTGTGTTCCGCAGAATGGGGAGTTGTCCGGGCTTGTGCAGACCCCAGCGGCCCTGGACTCACCTGCCTTTCCTTCGCCCCCCTCGTTGCGCAGGGAAGCCCTCCTCCAGCTCTGCCTTCTCTCCCCTGGGGGCTGGGGTGTGTGTGGAGCTCCTCCCAGATCGTGCTTGGAGTGTGAAGTTTGCTCCGAGGGATCCCGAAGTGGTGGCCGAGTCGGATCAGCCGGCGCTCCAGGATAAACACCAGTCCACCATCTCTGTCCCGCATGCCCGCCTTTCTCCTGCTCTCAGCAGTTTACGGGGTACCGTATTATCAGTCTTCCCCGCCCTCGCCTCTTCGGAAATGCGACCAGCGGCCATTAAATAGCTCCCATTCCTGCCAGAAAGGGTTGTTTCGGAGGGAGGGGGGCTGCCTTCTACCCCAGCCAGCAGTCCCTTTCAGTCGGCATTTCCAAGCTTGGCAAGTCCTGATTCCTCAGGGAGCCTGACCCGGGATGCCTGCTCCTCCGGCCCCACATGGCAGACATCCTTGTCCTCTTGGGGGAGGAGAATTCATCCTTCCGGGGAGATGGTTCTCGTGGGCATGGGTTTAAAGGGTCACAGCTGCTTCCATCCAAACCATTTACCTGATTCTCCAGAAACTGCCTCCTCTCCTTTCTGCCTCTTAAATTGATGTACCATCCGTTCGTTTATGTACCTTCCATTCATTGTTCATCTGTTGACTTAATCATGCTTGCAGTGTAGACTGGCGATTAACAGGGCGCATTCCAAAAAGCCATGCTGCCTGTTGTGATTCCTGGCTCCCCCATGTTACCTATGACGACCTTGGGCAAGTTGCTTGCGTCTGTTCAAGCCTCACTTTGCCCATCTGCAAAATGGGTGCAGGACTAGTGCCTGCCTCCTGAGCTTATGAGGATTTGGTGAGGTGATGTCCTCAGAGCGCTCAGCAGAGTGTCAGGAATGTGATAAATGTTGCACCGAGGTCTGGGCTCTGGTTCTGGTTGTTCACAGCAAAGATGTATTGGGCTGACTCTGGGCAGAGTTCCTAAAACATTTACTTTCACCGACACCCGTGTCTTAGTGTCTAAGTTGTGCCTTCAGGACATGAACAGCTGCTTACTGAGATCTAGAGACACTGAAGGTTCTTAGTAAGACTTGGATCACAGTTTTCACTGGCAGTTACACTGAGGAGTGACTGACACGGAGAGAAACCAGAGGCAAAAATAATCAGTTTTGTAGGGAAAACCATCCCACTGTACTAACCAAAAAGACCTGGGGTTGTGGAGCCAAAGGGAATGGGTGGGGGAGATGGAATTCAAGGAGGTAGAAACTCTCCTGACTTGGATACTAGTGGGTTACAAGCAGTGAGGGATGTCTGGGAGTCGTGATGATGTGAAAGCGTGACAGAAGTCTGACTCGAAGCAAGAACCCATCTCTGGGGGCAGGCCAGCCGGAGGCATGCTAGTGTGCGAAGGAGAGCTTAGGGGAGCATAGGTCCAAGGTGTCCCGAGCAGTCACAGAGAGGTGGGCTGGGAGGCAGGGCCTCTCTGCTCAGACGTCCAGGACTCTTGCTGTATGGACTGGACTGCTTCAAATGGAGCATCTCAGAGGCAGTGAGGAAACCCTTAGGGTGAGGGCTCAGGTTTAATCAAGAGGGCAACCCTGAGGACACTTGGTAGCCTCAAAAACCCCTGGGACATCATTCAAACACTGTCCCCAGAGATTCTGATTCAGAAGAGGTCAGAAACTTGCCTTTCTAACAGGCTTCTGGGTGGTGCTGAGCTGCGGGTCCGCAAGGATTCCGTCAGGGAAACTCGAGTCACCTTGATTTTCTTCATTCCACTCAGGTATCTGCCATCCTTACTAAAATATGCAGAGGCCTGAGGAGTGAGTTTTCTGTCTCTAAGCTGTAAGAAGAGGAATCCAATTAATCAAGTTTATTGGCATTGTTTGCAAAGTAAGAGTTAACAGGTCCAGAACCAGGGCCTGGCAAGACCTCCTGTGAGCTAGTACACAGTGCTGCCTCAGGGCTCCTGTGCCTGGCGCCCATTCTTTTCATTATGGTAAAACGTACATAATATAATACTTATCATTGTAACTGTTTGTAAGTGTATGAATTAGTGGCATTAACTACATTCAGAGCTTTGTATAACCCCTAACTATGCCTCAGGCTTTTTCATCATCCTAATATAAACACTGTACCCATTAAGCAGTTAACTCCCCTGTCTTCATTCCCAGCAGCCCCTGGAAATGTCCATTCCACCTTCTGCATCTATGAGTTTGCCTATTGTAAACATCTCACGTAGGTGGGATCACACGGTGTCTGTCCTTCAGTGTCTTATTCTACTAAACACGGTGTTTTCAAGGTCTATCTGTATCACAGCACATATCAGAATTTCATTCTTTTTATGGCTGAGTAATATTCCACAGTGTGTGTGTGTGTGTGTGTGTGTGTGTGTGTATAATATATATATGCCACATTTTGTTTATCCGGATACTTGGATTGCTTTCGCCTTTTGGCTTTACCTGAATAATCCTGCTGTTAATTTTAGCATACAAATACCTGTATGAGTCTCTGATTTCAGTTCTGCTGAATATGTATCTAGGGGTGATTATTGCTGGGTCACATGGAAGCTGTAGGTTTCACCTTTTGAGAAACTGCCAAACAGTTGGCCCCAGCATTTGTACCGTTGTATGTTCCCACCAGCAGTATGACCCCTCCATGCTCACCGGCCCTTACTTTCTGGTGTACTGTGCTAGCCGTCCTAGCAGACGTGAAGTGATGTCTCGCTGTGATTTTGATTTCCAGTGACTGATGTTGTGCAACATCTTCTCGTGTGCTTTTGTGTGTGTCCTCTGGAGAAAGTGACACCCATTTTGACCCTCAGATACCTTGTTGGTTTTGCTGCATTCCAGTGCCATGAGTCTCTACTCTGCTAATTTCTTCTAGTCCTATTTAGAATCCGAGGTAAAAAGAAAGCAGTAATTGGAACGGACAGTTGTTGTTTGCATGGGGGTTTGGTATTAAATACCCTTGTGTTCTCTCATTAGCTGTATTATATTCTTATTATGTGTTTTACTAGGCAGTTGTAAGTCTTGGCTTTGGAATTTTGCTTGCTTTCTTCTTGGTTTATTTTGCAAGCAGACAGGTATGGCCACTGTGATTCTGAAGCCACTGTGCCACAGTGGAGAAAACAGAGGAGAATGAAATTGTAAGCAAACCAAAAATTGATCGATGAATCAAAGGGGAAAAAAAACCAAAAAACAAAAAACCTTTAGAGCTTTCTAATCTCCAAATAGTTTTTCTTTATAATTTTCTGAGGTTATGAAATGAACTCAGTAGATTGGAGTGTAGTTCATCGCTGTAATTGTTGAGCATTTTAATTATCAGGAGCTTTTTGTGCTTTCGTGAAATGCTTATTTCACAGCCTACTGGTGGGCCTTTTTGTCCACGGGAAAATAAATATTCACCCCAGAAATTAGGTGGTGAACCCAGCCAGGCTCTCCAATCGAGGAGAAAGGAGATCGAGACCAGCCACCCCTGTCCAGGGGCAGGAGGCCACGCGGGAGACCGATGCCGTGCCAGCGGGGTGGGGGTGTACGCACGTGTTTCCACCCTGCTGTGATCATCAGCCTGAAAACAAGCCCCAGAAGTTCCAGATCCAGGCCAAAGACGCCTCCTTTCCTCTCTCTGCTTCTGTCTGTATTGTTGTTACTGTCTTTCCTCCAGAGTCGCAGGGCAGGCCCAGACCCTCGGCTCTGGCATTCAGTACTGCGTGTTCTCAGCCTTCCAGATAGTTGGTGGAGGGTGGAGGTGTTAAGTGGGAGTCAGGGAAGGGCTCGGAGATGAACTGGCAGCCCTTCTTCCATGAGTCCTTCCCGCATCCCTGGCCCTGTTACGGGCCATGGTGTCATGTGGAGTCAGGGGTCACCATCCTGACATCCCACCCTGCTTCCTTTTTTCTCCTCTCTTCCTCACCTACCTATCAGGGTTTATCAACCCATCAAACACACACAGAAGCGAAGATAAAACAAAGTCTTCAAAAAAGAAGTGAAACCCGAGGACGTGAAGACTCAGACTCTCCCGCAATCTGATGGCTGTAAGTCAGGTTTCAGTCAGCAGGCAAAAGACACAGAGACTTTAACAGGGATTTCAGTAGAAAGATGTAGGAGGGCATGGCTGACCACTGAGGGATACAGATGAGGGTAGGGGCTACCCCGAGGGCCATGGCAGGCAGCACAGCCCAGGAAGGGGCAGAGAGGGACCGCTCTCCCCAGGACTGGGGTCAGCCGGCCGCAGCCCAGTGGGTGGAACCGGAGTTTCCGGCAGGGCTGCATGCGGCTGGGCTGGTGGGGCCCGGGAGGGCTGTCCGTGGGAGGTGCCCCACCGTGGGCGTAGCTGGCAGTCAGCCAGCGTGTGCTGGGAAGGGGCCTTGGGGTGGGGCCCTGGGGTGGCAGGGGGAAGCTGCCCACAGAGGGGTGCCTTCTCGGAACACAGGCCTGGACTCCTCCAGTGTCCCCCTGGCGCCCTCTGCTGGAGATGCCTAACATGGTGCCCTGTCCTGGGGTGGGGAACCTCTCCTTGGTCTCAGGCAGGGCAAGATAGGGGGTTTGGTGCTCAGAGGTCATCTCTTGAAGGCTGGAAAGGATGCTCATAATCACAGTAGGAAAATAAGTAGAGTGGGGAGGATAAGGAGCGCTGGGTGTGCTGTTTGATACGGAATGTCCCAGGAAGGTGACGTTGGAGCAGAGGTCTAAGGAGGGGACAGCCTGGTGGCAGAGCTCTCCAGACAGAAGGAACAGCAGGTGCAAGGGCCCTGGGGTCAGAGGTGGGGGGGCAGGTCTGAAAGGCAGCGGGGGAGGCAGCTGCTGTGCACTGGAGCTGGGGCAGGGCTGACGGGGTCCCTGGCATTAGCGTCTGGCCGGGGCACACAGGCTCGGGGAGTGGGCCTCCCCTCGCAGAGTCTCCAGCAGAGATATGGTGTGAACGGACTCAGCCCTTGGCAGGATCACAGGCGGCGCTGCGCTGGGAGAGCACAGTGAAGGGTGGGGGGCCAGGACCCAAGCAGGGACCCCGGAGGCGGAGAACGGTGGCTTGGGCAAGGGACAGCAGTGGTGAGAAGCGGTCAGAGGCTGGCGGCGGTTGGAGGGCAGCTTTTTTTTAATGGAATAGAAATGGATTGCAGAGAGAGGAAGGGATTGGCCATGTTTGTGAGACCTTGAACTTGAGTGGCCGAATGAATGCTGTTGCCACCAAAGCGTCTGTTTGAAGAACTTCGGTGTCCAAACGTAAATCTGTGTTCATAAGCAATCCCCATTCTCTGCAGGGGTGATGAGAAAGTTTGGGAATCAGTCGTAATGGTTACATAACATCGTAAATATATTTAATGCCTCTGAATCGTGTACTTTAAAATGGTTGAAATGCCAGGTTTTCTTATGTGTATCACCACAGTTTAAAAACCTACAAACAAGGGTATTATGAAAATTATTCTGTTGTCTTCTCCATATGCCTTTTCAAAGGATTAATAAAGTGCCAGTGAGGTGATGTTGACCTTGATCACTAGGTTAGTTGGATGTCTGATGAGTCCTTCTCTGTACAGATACTCACTTTTCTCTTTGTAGGTAATAGATACGTTGGAGGAGATTTTTACCTAAGAAAAAAAAAAGGAGGGTGGCCGCTGTTACCACCACAGCTACTGCCAGCCCATTCCAGGCTTCTAACAGCTGGAGCCTACACACGTTTTTAGTCCATTTCCTAGGTGGGACACTGAGGCTCGATGGAATTAGGTAACATGCCCGAGGTGACGTAGGTAGGGAGTGGCTAGACTGTAAACTCCATGAAGACAGGGTCTTAGGCCACTGGGCTCGCCAGTGCTTACCCCAGGCGCTGTGCACAGGTCCCGTGCATGTATTAGATGCCATTCATTGTAGGCATACGCTGGAGTCTGGAGACACATCTGTGGCCCCGCTCCTCCGCCCTCTGCAGCTGCTGGTCTGTCATTAATGAGCTCTACCCAGCCCAGAGATTTCAGGAATGTCCAGCTGTTTGCTTGTGTGGAATGAACTGTCCTGCAGCCCAGCCTAGGACAACAGAAGTCACATGGCCCCAGACAGACAGCCAATAGCTGACCCACCCAGAGGCCTCCCTACACTGTTCGTTTTTTTAAGTGTTTTTTTTTTTTTTTTTTTTTTAACGTGGACCATTTTAAAGTCTTTATTGAACTTATTTTACCACTGCTTCTGTTTTATGTTTTTTGGCCGCCGGGCATGTGGAATCTTAGTTCCCCAAGCAGGGATCGAACCTGCGTTCCCTGAATTAGAAGGTGAAGTCTTAACCACTGGACTGCTAGGGAAGTCCCCCTACCCCGTTTAAAATGCCGGGGCAATGGGGCACTTTGTCCTGCATGGTAGCTGAGGTCCTGTGATTGCTCTGTTGATGGGAAAGCGCTGTTCCTATTTTTAGACGGGTGGTGGTTCTCACTTATTCATAGCCCAGTGCTCGTGGGTGGAACGTGGAGTTATAATAGAGTGCAGGTGCCTTTCATTGCTTCCCGCTACTCACTGGATCGTGTTTATTAAAAAGGAAATCACAGTGGTATGTCTGGAGCTGAAGTCTGAACAAATAACCCGAAACGAGGAGTCCCAGGAAGGTGGGCAGCGGGCGACAGAGAAAAGCACAAACAAGTTTGAGCTAATTGGGCTCAGCCCGTAGTTTGCATGTGAATTAGGAACAGGGAGCTAGGCCGCACAGGCACCATCGCGTTCAACCTTTGCTGGCAACCTTCACACGCCAGGCCGGAAGAGCCGGAATCCGAACTGAACGCGTTTTACCCAGGCCTTCCACGGAACTTGAAAACGGGATTCTGAAAGCATGTGGTTGAAATGAGAGCCTTTCAAATGTTGATAACTCTGCATGGATGGATTGGTGTCTGCACACATGTCCTCCTTATTGTTTTTTTCTCCCTGTCTCTGGAAAGAGGCTACCCCCGGGCTTCAGAAAAGAAGGGCTGGGGTCTTTAATTCAGAAAGAGTTCTGAGTTACAATAGGTGTTAGAATCCATGTTTCCATGTATCCTATAACTCTTTCAGTCAGTTCTTTGAGAGGCCAGTGTGTGTGTGTGTGTGTGTGTGTGTGTGTGTGCGTGCGTGCATTGGTACACAGTGTGCGCATTGGTACACAAGTATGCACAGGCCATAGAAAAAGACAGTTCCTAGAACATGCATCGTTCTGGATTGGATGGTATCCCCGAGGTACTGTGCCTCGTATCACACAGACAGCCGAGAAATCTCTTCCTTCATTCAGCAAGTATTTACTCCCTAGTGCAAGGAGAAATCGAATGTCACCCTTGGCTGTAAGCACTCGTGGCCCAGGGTCTTGTGGGAGAGACACACCCGTGTGCAGGATGCTGGGGTCATGTGCTGTCGGGGCGCAGAGCATGGAGAGGTCAGTGCTGATGGGGAGTTTGGGAAGACTTCACCTACACCAGGGAGATAGGTGGATTTTTCTTCCGATCCAAGAAGGGAGGGAACAGGCTTTCCAGGCAGAGGCAGGAACACAAACTAGCTCAGGGACCCTGAGTGGATATGACACATCCACGGGACAGGGCCTCATCCCTCCGGGCAAGGGGCGAGGGATCCTGCAGGGTGAGGACCCCAGGTGAGGCTGGAAAGACGGATCAGCTGGGCAGGCGACCGCACACTGGCATCCCAGCCCTCCCCCGAGGCAGCGGGGCCATCTCAGGCTGCGGGGAGAACATCCCTCCATCAGACATGGTTCTGTTTGGGGCAAGTGTTTGGTTTTCAAAATACCTCTGCTCGCTCGCCTTGCCTCCCTGAATCCTTGCCCCTCCCCTGCCTGTTCGGCGAACTGAAAGGTGCTATCAGAACTATATTTCTCCCTCTCCAGTAATATCATGAAACAAAAATATCTCGTGGGTTTGCACCCTAGGAGTGATTTGACTGTTGACAGCGGAGCCTTTGAGAGCCTCTGTGTGTCGTTTCCCGCCCCACCATGCCCCTCTCTATGGAGGTCTTTGGCAGCTTTTTGATGAGTAAACCTGGCCTTGACGTTTGCCCCAGCATGATGTTCTTTTGTGGCTCATCTGCTCCAAGAATTGAAGTACGCAGACTTATTCCTCATGTCTTGTTGAAACAGAGAAGTCACCGCAGCACCACGGAGAAGGTCAAGGACATAGGCAGGTTCTGACACCGCTCGTGCCTTCTGCAGCTGTGGAGGGCGTGGCTGGGCCCCCCCCACCCCCGCCCCGTCCTGCTCCCATGAGGATGGGGGGTCCTTCCTTGTGGGTCGGACTTGGGCTGTAGCAGTGTGGCACCATCAGCGCTTTACAGGGAGCAGATGCCAGTCTGATGAGGGTATTTAGAGAAATGTTTTTAATTTTGCTGAAGTATAGTCGATTTTCTGTGTTGTCAATGGCTGTACAGCAAGGTGACTCAGTTATATATACATATATATTCCTTTTCGTATTCTTTTCCATTTTGGTTGATCATGGGATATTGAGTATAGTTCCCTGTGCTACACAGTAGGACCTTGTTGTTGCTCCATCCTATATATTAATCTGCACCTGCTGGTCCCAGGCTCCTTCTTGGAGTCACGAGCCTGCTCTCTATGTCTGAGAGTCTGCCTCTGTTTCGGGGGTGTGTTCATTTGTGTCAGATTTCAGATTCCGCATGTAAGTGATAGCCTCTGTTTTTCTGACTTACATCCATATGACACTGTCTAGACACGCGCACGTTACTGTAGATGGCATTATTTTGTTCTTTCTATGGCTGAGCAGTGTTCCATTGTGTGTATGTGCCACATTTCCTTATCCATTCACGGGGCGGTGGACGTTTAGGTTGTCTGCATGTCTTGGCCGTTGTGGACAGTGCTGCTGTGGAGACAGGGATGCAGGCGTCTTCTTAACCGATAGCTGTGTCTGGGCACGTGCTCGGGAGCGGGGCTGCTGGCCCACAGGCAGCTCTGTGTCTCGTTTTGCTGCCCGTCCACTCTGTGTTCCACGTGGCTGCACCAGCGTGCTTGCAGTGAGGCTCTTGTTATAGTACCGGGAGCGTCTTTACTGCACTGGCTCTGTTCTTTTCTCCACCTGTTGTTTGCTTCAGCCAGTGGAGCACTGACACTGGGTCCAGCACTCTACTGAACCATCGAGGGGCACACACGTCCCTTTTATCCTGGCCTTCCTGGGCAGGGGTAAGTAATACCATGGCCCTCTTCAGCAGCCTGAGTCCTTTGGTGTCAAGGTCAGTGGGTAGCCACTCACACTCGACTCTCATGGTTGGATCCTGTGATGACGCTTACTCGTTTCCTCATTTACTTTTCTCTGGGGGAACGTAACTGTCTCCTACATGTGACATGGTCTTGGGCCTCTAGGAGAAGATCACGGCTTGAGTCCAGGCTCCAACACTTGCTCACCGTGTGACCAGTGGCCACCCACGCCTCCCGTTCCTCGGTTTTCTCATCTGTGAAATGGGAGGCCCAGGATGAATTGTGAGCGTTAAACACGAGACACGTAAGCAGCGCCTGACAAATAGCACTCAAGATATCTGACCCTGTTTCCCATTTAGCATCAGTCGTGCGTGCTGTGCTGGGACATGTCACCTTCACAGATGGGAGAGGTTTGGTATCCGCCTGGACTCGTCCTGCACCAAATCCTGCTTTCACATAACGAGTGTGTTCTCACACCGTTTGTGAAAGTTTATGGTCAGTCGGAGGGAAATCGGGAAAGCCGGGAGTGAAGATGAGGTCGGTAGAGTCTCAGTGAGTGTTCCTCGAGGAGCGTTGACCCAGGTTCCGAGCGGGGCCGGCCCCTGCTCCCTCCAGCTGCCCGCCTCTGCCCTGGGCCTTGCCGTGTCTACACCACCCCACGGGACTTTGCGGAGAGACGGCAGTGTTCCGTGCCTTCGTAGCCCCCCACGGCTACCGAACACCTGAAAGGTGGTGAGTGTGACTGAGGGACTGACTGTTTAATCTAAGTAAGTAGCCACATGTGGCTCGTGGCCATCACAGAGGGGCAGCTCGTGAGGGGCTCCTAGTCATACCGGGAGCCGGTCAGGGTGCCGTGGGTGTTACCATGGAGACAGGAATGGCGAGCTGAGAAAGCAGGACAGGACAGTCAAGGATGACGTCACAGAAGACTCTATCACAGCCCGCTGACCACTCCCGAAAGACCCCTGGGGGGAGGGAGTCCTCATTTTATTGTTGTTTACTCTCTGAGTCGTGTCCAGCTCTTCTGCGACCTCATGGACTGTAGCCTGCCAGGCTCCTCTGTCCATGGGATTTCCCAGGGGACAATACTGGGGTGGATTGCCATTTCTTTCTCCAGGGGACCTTCCCAACCCAGGGATCGAACCTGCGTCTCCTGCATCGGCAGGCGGATTGTTTACCGCTGAGCCACCAGGGAAGCCCCCTTATTTTGTAACTAAGCACCTTTTAGGGGCCAGATGAGGACAGGCCCTTTGCAGGGGTGCCGTCACGCTTGACCCTCATCATTGCTCTTGGCAGCCAGTGCACGGGTGGGAAGTCTGAGATGCAGACTGGTGACTCCCCACCGGGTCACACAGCTCAGGTTATGCTTAAATCAAGGTCCTCCTGACTCCCAGACCCCCTCCCCCTCAGGCCTCCTACTTCTCGATTGACCCTCTTCCCCCTTGTCTCCTCTGTTGGATTCCTTTCAATATCCTGAGGCTTGGGGGCCACTGGTACACCCCCATCCATCCGCATTCCGACCAAAGCCAGATTTTGCCTAGCTGGCTTACCACACGGTGGCAAGGGAGGGGGCAGCAGCAGGCCTGCCAGCTGGTAAATAAGCTGGCATTCACCCCCGGGACGACTGACTCGTCTGTTGTGGACGGGGGCGCCACATGCTCAGGCCCCGACCCTGGTCCTGATATGACTGTGAGATCGGGTCGAGTCATTTCACAGTTGGGCTGAGTGTTCCAAGTTTCTCAGAAGACAAACACGGTAGCAATTCAAGGTATGAAATTCAAGGTGTGGCCTCAGAGTCATTTTGTTTAACAACTTATCTGCTGTGTTTTCTGAATAAGTAAAGTGAGACCATCACTCACCATCGCAGGTTTGCAGGCTGGTTTTAAAGAAGCCGTGCCTTGAGAAGCTGTCTGATCGAGGGTGTTGCCTCTCCCAGCCCTGACCCCGCTCTGCTCCATTCGTTGAGGGGACTGTGTCACCTGGCTCGTAACCCCCTGGCGTCTCATCCTAGTTCTGGGTCACCTTTCACAGGAGACACGCACATTTACCCAGCACCGTGCAGTTCCCCATAAGATGGCACTGGACGGGCATGTGATGTCCCCCCACGCCCCAGCCCTTGGCAGTCACCCTGTTTGATTCATTTTAAATCTCTAGCTTTTTTGGAGGTCTGACAGGTCTGGATTAAACCAATGAGTTCAGTCCACCTGTGGGATGTTATATCTGGACAGGCTTTATGGAGATCCCAGCATCACCTAAAATTATCTCTTCTACTTCTATCCCATCTCTGGGCAACATCTGCATGGCTCCAACCCATCTCATTTTATAAAAAATGAAATATTGGTGCCCAGGAAATTGTGCTGCTGCTGCTGTGAGGGTGGCTGACATAAGTGCCTGGCTCTGTGCGTGTGCACATCCTTCAATCCTGGCAAGTCTGCGAATAGAGGGCATTACTGTCTCCATCTCAAGGCTGAGGGCACCAAAGCTCAGAGAACTGTAGCCACTGGCCCTACTTCCTGCACTAGTAAGTGATGGGAGAGGTGGATCACACACACGCCAGCCAATTCAGGGGCTTGTTCTCCTCACCAGCCTGTAAGAGTGTCCTTGCCCCACGCAGCCTGCTGTTGACAGCGGTGGATTCTAGGCTGAGGTTCTCATTTTGTACCATCTCTGGCCCCAGTGGAAAAGACTGAAGGCAAGAGAAGGGGATGACGGAGGATGAGATGGTTGGATGGCATCACCGACTCGATGGACATGAGTTTGAGCAAGCTCCGAGTGTTGGTGATGGACAGGGAGGCCTGGTGTGCTGCAGTTCGTGGGGTTGCAAAGAGTCAGGCATGACTGGGCGACTGAACAGCAGAACAACAGCTGGCCCCCCATGGAAAGAGAGGGGAAGAAGAAGGACCCTGGAACTGGGTGGCTTTAGAAAATTATTTCTTCCAGTTCCATCCTTCCTGCTTGACCTTGAAACAGAGGCTCTGGATTGCAGCCCCAGAGTGGTAAACTAGGGTGCCACTGAGCTAAGTCTTTGCAAGTCCAATCGCATGTCCTCCTTGTAAGTAGTTATGGAACAGCTAGTGGCACTGCCCACTGGGATGTCCATGCTTTTTGTCAGCTGTTGAACCAGTGATGTTCCCGGAAGGTCCCGTCCCTCTCAGGCTCCTGAAGCCTGGAGGCAGAGCTCCTCTCACTGTGGTCTCCTCCCCTCCATCCTTCTGGCTGGGGAAATCTGTCGGGCCCTCTTCCTCTCCCAAGACAGCAGGACACCCCAGACATTCTTGTCATCGTGTCATCTCTAGAGGCTGGGAGCCAGGCTCGCGGGTAGATACCAAGAAGGGTATCTGTCTGCCTCAGCTCAGGAGACTTAAGGCCACAGCCATTCATTCATGAACCGACTGGTTCATTCATTCACTGACTGGTTCATTAAGCCGTATCCTTTGGCTGTTATGCAGGCAGTAGAGCTGGATTAATATAGCAAACAAGTCAAAAACACAAAGGCCCCTGCTGTAAGGGGATGCAGATGACCCCAGAGGGGGAAGAAGATGCTAGTGAGTAAACAAGTAAATAGGCAGGACAGGGTCTGAATGACTGTAATGATGGAATTAAACTCGGCCTGGTGGTAGCAAATGGAGGGGAGAAGGAACATCAGGGAAGAGACCTTCAAGGAGGTGATATTTGAGCAGAAAGGTGGGGGATGAAAAAGAGCCCGCAGTTGGAAGGGCTGAGTGGGAGGGAACGTCCCAGGCTAGGTGAAGAGAAGTGCAAGGGCCCTGGGGCGGGAAGGAGCTTGCAGACGTGGCTACGGGCATGGGGGTGGGAGATAGCAGAGAGTCCCAGCGAGGATTTTATTCTCTAGAATAAAGGAAGTCACTGAAGTTTAAAGCAAGGACTCAGTGACATTTTTCAGAAGGTCTTTGTCTCGGGCACCGTGGCTTCAGAGAGCAAGAGGAATTTGTAGAGGAGCGAGACCATGACCTCAGGGCCAGACTGGGGACTGGACAAGTGGAATACCTGCCCACACCCTTCTGCCGCTGCTTCTCCTTCTAGGGGATTCTTTGCAATTGCAGCCTTCTTGAAAACAGAGCTTCCCAAGTTACCAGATAGCATTCAAAAGCCAAACAAACAAATGCTATCATTTCTGAAAGAAGAATCAAGACGGGGAAACGATGACACGCTCACCACAACTGAAGCGCTTGCTGGGCGTGTTGGGACCCTTGGCTTGTTCCAAAGCCCACGTACCTGGGGCTTTGCTCATGTTTGCCAGTAACTGAGCTCTCAACTGTAAACACGGCTATTTTGGAAATTCTGCATCTCGCTTTGAAAAACCTGGGAGGCCAAGAAAGGGGAGCTGTGTTTAGGTCTCGGAAATCTGCACCCTACCTTGCTGTCTACTGGCGGGGTTCAGTCAACCTCTCCCCACCCTTCCACTCCCACTGTGCCGGGTCTCCAGGAAGGAGACCCATGTCCTGTTTTAAGAACTGCTTTAGTTCTTGACCCTGGTGTTGCCAAGTTATAGATGGCGTAACCCTCTGAGAAGCATGGAGTTGAAACTTGCTACTTTTGTGTGCACCTACTCATAAAACATACTTTTTTCCTTTGTTTTCTCTAAAAGCTCTTTGCTAAGCTGCTAAGTCACTTCAGTCGTGTCCGACTCTGTGCAACCCCATAGACGGCCTCCTACCAGGCTCCTCTGTCTCTGGGATTCTCCAGGCAAGAACTAAAGACTAAAAGCTCTTTAGTCTTTTACATAGACATAAATATCACCTTCTAAATAAAAATAATGGTGATGACGATGGCTGTGGTGGTGGTGGTGGTGACGCTGATGAGCGGCGATGGTGATGACGATGCTGGTGGTGGTGGTGGTGGTGATGCTGATCTTGGTGGTGGTGGTGGTGACGCTGATAACTGTGATGGGATGGTAGTGATGCTGCTGCTGCTGCTGCTGGTTGTGGCGATTATGACGGTCATGGTGGTGATAACAGTTTGGATGGTGGTCGTGAGGGTGCTGTTGACTGTTGATAATCGTGATATCGTGGGTACCGTGTGCTGAACACTTGCTTTGCTCCATCCACAGCTCTGTGGATGTGATGGCTTTGACTCTTCACACCCACCCCATGAAATGCATACGGTCACCATACTGTCCTCATTTGACACATAGACTGAAGCAGGACTCAGAGCTCAAGGATATGGTTCTCGCCAGCACTTCCAGACTTTGGTGAATGATTTGTCTTTCGCTTTTGTAAAATGAATGGGGCTGGTACATGTGGTAACAGATGTAAATCGTCACCTTCATCTGTCTTGATTCTCTTCCCCCGGCCTTCCTGCCTTCACCTTCCCTCTTCCTGCCCTCCCCGCGCCACCCCACCCGCTCCCGTCTCCTGCGTTAGATTCGTCTGCCTCTTGGTTTGCTTTTTTAAATTGAAGTGTGGTTGACTCACAGTATCGTGACTGTCGTGTCAGTTCGGGTGTATGGTTCTTGCGTTCATCTGTCTTCCAGTGACTGCTGCCTTTGCAGTCAAGGTCCATGAGCTTTCCAGTGAATTCTTTATGCTCCGTCTCCATTTTCCTTTCTTTCTTTGAGCTTTGCTTCTGCCATGACCTCCAGCTGTCCCCTCCACCAGCTGTGGGTTAAGAGGGAGCTTGGTGCTCCCCACTCTCATCTCGGGCTAAGGCTTCCAATATTTGTATTCTGCGGCACTCCGGAGATTCTCAATACTCTCCCAGGTTGCGAAGGAAAAGTCATCCAAACTGCTCGGTAATTGAATTCAAGAGTGATGGACCGAAAACTATTAATGCATTTCCTTCCCTGAACCCGCTCAAGAGGATCCCATCTTGGGCCCACCTCCCAAATGCAAGCTCCGTTAACTTTTAGGGTTATTTCTTTCCAGTCTTTCTTCTCTGTACTCTGCTTTATCATTGTTGTTGTTTTGGGGCATGTTCTGAGCTATGATCATCTTCATACTATCCATGCAATTTAAAAGTATTTTTTGACATTTTTACAGCTCTCCAAAGGCTTCCCATAAGGTATTTTACGAATATAAGATGCAATCAACTCTTAAGATTGTGCTGTTCTTTTATGATCCACTCAGAAAGGGAAAAAATGTTGTCTACTAAACAACGATCCAAAGCTTTCTTCTCTCCAGAGCTCGTGATCTCATATCTGTTTTTAAAAGGATCTTTTAAGTTAGACAGTGAATTTGTCATACATCAGATGGCCATTTCCATATGTTTCCATTTCTGAAAACATAGTGAATTTGGGTCAGAGTGCTGAATCGCTGCCTAATCTTTCTGAAGACATTTTAAATGTCAGTTAAACTCAACGCGGAGAGCACCACCAGTGGACTTATTACTTCCACTGGAATGTGGAACGTTTTAGCTCTGACCAAGTTCATAAGGAAAAACATGTTTAAACACACATGAAAGACGGGCCGTCATTTATGGTGGCTGTGTGATGGTGAGATGTTATGTGCTAGACTGTACTTAACTCTTCTCTTCATCATCAGACGTTTAGGTTCCAACAGGCTTCTCCTGAGCCCTCCTTACTGTGTATATGGAATCACACAGTTCAGTGGACCGTGCTGGGGTGGATGGGGACTGGCCTGGGCTGGGGAAGAGGGTCCCCGGGGCCACGTTCTGAGGGGGAGATGCCCTTCGGCACCCCACAGCAGAGAGAGGGAACGAGGGCGTTGGCAACCCCACCCTATCCAGTGCCCCTTGATTAGCCCAAGGGCACACTCACAGCCTGTGACCCCGCCTGGGGGTCAGCCAGGTTGCCCCTCGTCCCCTGGGCAGGAGGGCCCTGGGGTCCATCTGGGTGGGAGCAGGCCGAAGAACATAAAATCAGCTCCCAGACGGCCCTTGTGGCAGCAGCGATTACAGCCAAGGGGAGGCTAAATTCTAGAGGCTTGCACTGTCTCCAAGGAATATACTAATTGAGAAATAACATCCATAAAAAATAATTCAATACTAGTATGTAAAGCTGAAAACAATAACCGAGTGTGACTGGCTGTCTGGAATTAAGCAAAGTAAGATGAAGTGTCTTTTGCCAGCAGACATTCCCGGCACAGGGGAGCAAGGACCTGGGTGAATTCTGCCAACTCCTCACTGTCCCACCATCCCACCTCTGAGGGGCCGGTGCCACCGCTGGCTGCATGGACCGTCATTCTCAGCAGCAGCTTTCAGCGCCTTGCTCTGCAGTTTCTCTGGGCAGCAGCTGCTAGGAAAGAGGGTCACTTAAGTCTTTTTAGAGGCACAGCAAAGCTCGGCTGCGGAGTCTGTGGCCCTGCAGCCAGCCGTGTACCGGTAAATGCTTACCAACTGGCTCTCTGCAAGAAACATAAATTACAAGTGTGTGCATATACACACAAACACACACAGTTATTATACATTAAAGATACGATGGATGTGTAATGCTTAGTTCATAAATGGTAATAGTATACACAGTACTCTTTCTTTTTGCAACCTCATGGATTGCAGACCACCAGGCTCCTCTGTCTTTGAAATTCTCCAGGCAAGAATACTGGAGTGGGTAGCTATTCCCTTCTCCAAAGGATCTTCCTGACCCAGGGATCGAACCGGGGTCTCCTGCATTGCAGGCAGATTCTTTGCCATCTGAGCTACCAGGAAATCAATCACTGCTATCTAATTCGAGAACATTTTTATCTCCCCTTGCAAGAAATGCCATCCCCATTTCCCCGATTCCAGCCCCCTGATAGCCAGTAATCTACTTTCTGTCTCTATGGATTTGTTTATTTGGAATAGAATATTCCATATGATGGCACCCTACAACGTATGACCTTCAGCGTCTGGTTTCCTACACTTAGCATAATGTTTCTAAGTTTCATTCATGGTGCCGCGTCTGGCAGATCCCCGTTCCTTTTTGTGGCTGAATAGTATTCCATTGTGTGGAAGAACCACGTTTTATTTATCCATTCACCAGCTGACGGGCACTGAGTTTTGCCCACTTTCTGGCCATTTTGAATTATGCTGCTATAATAGTTCCCTTTGAATACCTATTTTCTATTCTCTCGGGTGTAAACTCGGGAATGGGATTTCCCGATCATATGGTAATTCTATCTTTGACTTTCTGAGAAGCTACCACTGGCTTTCTGCAGTGTCTGCACCATTTCACATTCCCACTCACAATGTGTGAGGGTTCCAGTTTCTCTCCATCCTTGCCGACACATATTTCTCTCTGCTTATTTGCTTGCTGCTTTTATTATGGTTGTCTTAGTAGACGTGAAGTGGTATCTCATTGTGGTTTCGATCAGCATTTCCTGAGTGACTAATGACACTGAGCCTCTCTTATGTCCTTGTTGGCCATTCGCATCTCTCCTTTAGAGAAATGTCTATTCAAGTTATTTGTCCATTTCTGCATTGGATTGTTTGTCCTTGGTTGCTGCCTTATAATATTCTGGATGCTAGACCCTTATGAAATATGTGATTTGCAAATATTTCCTCCCACCCTGTGGGTTATCTTTTTACTCTCTAGATAGTATCCTTTGATGATGAAGTCCAATATATCTCTTTTCCCTTTTGTTCCTTATGTTTTAGGTGTTGTCTCTAAAACTCACAGCAAGCCGTATGGTTGTGTTCAGGGGTAAGGAAATAATTCCCACCTAGACTGGGGACACTGCAGATTTGCATGGCAGCAGGCATGGATAAGGCTGTAGTGAAGAATCGGGGATGTTAATACAATTGCATTGTACTTAGATTGACTCCAATTCATTCCCCCAAGGGCTTTGCCACCCAAACAGAATCACAGTTCTGTTAGCAAGGGAGGCATAAGGATTTGTCTGAGGCAAGCAAGTAACAGATCTTAGAACACAAGTGCGTGAGAGCGTCTCACCTTTAGAAATCTAAAAACAAGGTTGGCCAGAGCAGTGTGGGGGGTCTGAGGATGTGTTTGGTGGTTCTCCCAGAGCAGTGTGGGGGGCCTCAGGATGTGTTTGGTGGTTCTCCCAGAGGTGGTCAGGGGAAGAAACACACAGGAAGGGCAAGGATCCCTCAGGATCCCCAGCAGGAAGCTGTAACTGTCCACCGCTCTGTTCTCTGCTCTGCCTGGATGCTTTGAGGTTTCACAGTAAACCGATCCCTGACTTAGAAGGGTGGAGAGATGTGTAAAGAATAAAAAACATAGCTGCAGACCTCTCTAGTGATGCTGGAGCTGAGAGCTCTTCATCCTGTGGATGCTCAGTGACCCCAGTAAGACCCGTATTACGCAGCTTCCTTCCTGCATTCAGTTCAAATGCGCATGTCCTTTCGCTACTCAGCATCAGTCTGATACAGCACAGACTGACTGCTCTCAACTCACAGACACTTGCCTCATTTTGTATCCAGTTTTACTTTCCAGAAGCCCAGCTACGACTTTATTTTTTAAATGAAATTTTGCAGGTCATTAGCCCATAATGATTGAACGATTCTGGTTGTTAGCATAAAACACAGCTGTATACACACGAGGTAACCTTTATTGTTTAAATATCATTCAGTGCCTTCACATAGCACACAGGAAAATTGTATTTTTTCAGACTCCTCAGCCATTATGGAAATGACTTATAATTTCATTCAGAAATGTTACAAATGCAGTTCATTGTTTCACTGCGGCAAACTTGGCCTAGGGCTCCAGGTCAAGAATACTGACATTTTTTATGTGGAAGAGGGGCCTACAGCAGGCAGAGCTAAGAAAGGTTTAAGCCATATGGTCAGGTTCTTAATAATCCAGGCTTGTGATAGCAATGACCTGGATTCAAATCCCTCTGTGTGTGTACACAGAGGCCCAGATGTCAATTTCCCCATCCAAAAAAATAAAATGCGTAAATGGCATCTACTTTTTAGAGTTATGGGCTTTCCTGGTGGCTCAGTCAGTAAAGGTCTGCATACAATGTAGGAGGCCCGGGTTTACTCCCTGGGTTGGGAAGATCCCATGGAGAAGGAAATGGCAGCCCACTCCAGAGTTCTTGCCTGGGAAATCCCGTGGACAGAGGAGCCTGGGGGGCTGCAGTCCCTGGGGTCACAGAGAGTCAGACTGAGCGACTAAACACTTGTTCTTTCTTTTCCACCTCTTACGGTTACTGGCAGACTTAGGGAAATGAGACCTTCACGAGGTCCGCACGGTGCCCGCCCCGCAGCGAACCCTTGGTGCCTTACAGCTGCTGCCATCATTTCTGTTGTTGTCGTCACTGTTCACACGCTCACTGTTCGTATTAGCACTAGTGTCACGGTGACACTCTGGCCGGGGGGATGCAGACCCCCGTCTTCAGGCAGCGAGCCCAGGCAGGACCTGTCGCAGAAGGGGCAGGATGAAGGCAGCGGGCTGTCTGTCACCTGCGGCTGCTGGAACCTGTCTGTCCTTGGGCGAGTCAGCGACAAAGACATGACTTTCCTTTTGTGCATTAACTCTTCGCCTGGCACACTGCACATCTCCACGGTTCATTATTTAATTCATCGTCGTCATATAAGCATTTGAGAAATCTGTACATGATATGATGTCTTCATATTATTGTAATCTGTAAATAATTGATGTCTTCAGGCTGGCTGTTTCTTCAGTCAGCCCGTTTTGTGTGTCGCTGGTTAAGGAGAACGCTCTTTGAATGATGGTGCCGATGGTGGTGAAGGCAGCGGTGATGTTGCTGATGGTGGTGAGAGGAGCCTGAATTTGCTGCGTGCTCAAAAGATGCTAGAGAGCATGCTGAGCACTTTCCAGACAGTGTGCCATTCACACTTCACAGATAGTCTCTTTCTACATACAAGGGCCCTGAACACTTTAGTTAACTTACCCATGACCTCAGGTAGAGGGTCTTAAGTCCAGCAATCTGGCCCTGAAAGTTGGCTCTGTACCACTCTGTGGCTGAGTACAGATGGGGAATGGAAGCCTTTCAATTCCAAGGGCCACTCTTAGACTGCAGCAGAGTTTTCTCCAAAATGGGTCTTGATGGAGTGAGTACTTACAAGGTCTTGGACATCAAACTGGGATTTTAGGACACTTCTCGGTCTTCCTGAATCTAAAAAAAGAATTTGAAGTACAATTTTCCTCACAGATTTCTGGAAAAATACCATCTGAGAACACCAAGCTTCACTGCCAATGAACATTAATTTCCAGGCATGATCTTGAGTTGTCATTCTTTGATTCCATGAATACACAACTTGCCTTGCACTAGGCCCTGGGGATATAGTCTAGTGGGCAGGACCTTTATGTTCCTAAACCTCTATTTTCTTATCTGTAAAATAAGGACTATAATGACATCTGTTTAATATATTTGAGGATAGAGTGAAGCATGGTGCATGAAGTATCTAGTTGAGTGGCCTGCATACAGTAAGTGCCCAATAAATGCTGGCTAATTACTATCATTATCATCATCATCATCCTTGTTATTGTCAAATGAATGCAAAAACGTGAGGTTCAAGTAAGTGAGTAAAATGAAAGACAGTTGATGAACAAGAAAATCAGGTGATGTCTAAGCTAAGACAAAGAACCTGTTATGAATGTTTAAACCTTCAGGATCCAAGAGCCTCCAGGACAGTCCTACTGGTGCTTGCTCAAAGAGTGGATGGTGAATACTTGAGGCTGGCGGTGGAATGGCTCTGAAGGTCTAGTGTTGTGTGCATGCGTGCGTGCGTGCTTAGTCGTGTCCGACTCTTTGTGACCCCATGGACTGTAGCCTGCCAGGCTCCTCTGTCCATGGGATTTTCCTAGGGAAGAATACTGGAGTGTGTTGCCATTTCCTCCTCCCGGGGATCTTCCCGATCCAGGGCTATCAGTTCAAGAACACTCTTTGCATCTTTTCTGGAACCTTCTTCTTAATTGGGATTGGCTAACTGCTTCAACAACTAGTTGCCGGAACTGAAGTTGATTTCTTGTTCACACAGCATAGTGTAGTTCACACAGTATAGACATGCAGCAGCTGGCGTCCCACACAGTGATTCAGGGACCCGGGCTTTGACATTTGGGTGTGGTCTGACCATAGGGCCTCCAAATTCTCTGCTAGATCCTCAAAATCCAGATTTTAGGAAGAGGAAGGTAAAGAACAAGGCTTCTAGGAGGTTTTCAGTGGGCCAAGCCTAGAAGTGGTGAGATCACGTCTACCTTCTTTCCATTGGCCAGAACCCAGTCATGTGGTCACCAACTGCAAGGCAGGCTGGGAAATGTAGTCCAATATGCCTTTGATCGACAAGAGAAATGTTTTTGCAGACTGATTGCTGCCTCTGCCTGGCTCTCTGGTGTTGATTACTTACTATATTACCTTTTTTTTTTTTTGCCTCTTGGGAAAAAATTAATTATTGTCCATATTCATCCCAAATATATCTGTTGATTAGTGTCATTTTGTGTTTCAGAAAGAGCACTGCCTGGGCTGGGGGCCAGAACTGCGCTTTCATTTCCCTGCTTGGCCACTCAGCCGTCCTTTGCTGGGTCAGCTTGGGCTATGCAGTGAGCATCTCTGTCTTAAATTTACTGATCAACAGGATTGGAGAAATTGTACCTGCCCATGGATGGTGTTGGCTGAGGATGACTCAACATAATCCATGAAAGTTCCTTGTAACCAGGAGTGCTGGCCAAAAGGAAGCAGTTGTCTCAAAACAGACCCTCCCCACCTGAAGAGGAAGACAAAATTAGAAGAATATGTTGTATAGCCACGCATTACTCAGTGTGCATTTTTGTTCCTAACTGTCAACATGGCAAAAAACAAAAATCAGATATAAAGAGGCGGCCCTGACAGCCACAAGCTTATGCTCATTTCCCCGAATCCCTGAAGTGGGTGCATGGTGATGACCCTGTTGGTAGAGGTGTTCAGCCCAGTGAGAGAGCGTGCCCCACCCCCATTCACTCTTGATTCTGCTGCTCCAGCCTAGGACCCCCTTAGTCAATTTTCCTGAGCTCCTGCTGGCTCATCTGAAAACTGGGAACATCTGTCTGGCTTCATGAGATAGGGAGGAAGAGCAAATAGTGTCATAGGAAAGTCACCAGCACCCCCCCACCCCACCCCCAAATCCCTGACTCTTTGAGGGAATCTAGGTTTTTTCAAGTCCAGTCTTCTTCTCTCCTTTCTGAGGAAACTGAGGTCCAGAGAGATGGGTGACTTGCCCACATTCCATAAGAAAAGATGGATGGAGCTTAATCCGGAAACCAAACACGGTACCAGCAAGACTGGCACTCCTGTAACTCCACGGCATTGTCTCCGTAACATCCGGCAAAACCACCTTGCGGAAGTTAAGCCACTGAAGGCAAGGACGCCGTTGCCATTTTAAATCCAAACGGAGGTTCTGCCCGGTGCTTGTGGAATCTGGTTCAGAAAGAGTGAGCATCAGGTTCAGATTGACACAGCTTTTCAAAGCGGGGGAAAAAAAAAAATCTTGCCTTTCTCTGGCTAGAGGTCAAATGTCCAAAAAAGCTAATAACAGTACGAGAGGGACCCAAGGATGTAATCAACACATGAAAGAAAAAAAAAAAACACAGAGATGAGGGAACAAAAGGTATGTTATCATAATATGCCCCTTTCTGTTAGGTAGTCATACCCTGGAATCACTGTACAGCCTGTACTTGCGTCCTTAGGCAGAAAGCACCTTATCATTCCCAAGCTTAGCCATATATTTTCCCCACCAAGGGAGGTTTTTTCTTTTTTTTTCTGGAGGTGGGGGAGCAGTTTGTTTGTCATTTTGTTTCTTAAAGAGATTTACAGTGATTCTCTCTATAGGTTTTTCTCGATACATATATATTTTTAATTTCTTACCGTCTCAGGGGTAAATAAATATATTAAAATAAGCTATGGGATGTACAGCAGAGTATAACAATGATAAATGATGTTGTGTGTAATTTTTCTACTATTAACATAAAGTAATATAAACTGAAGGACACTAGTCTATTGAGAGGCTTAGAAGCTAATGTTCCATATCAGATGTGGCCAATGTCAGAACTGCATACAGATTAGGCAGTGTCCTTTTCTCCCCAGGGGAATTAAAGTTTGAGACACCACTCGCTGCCAGTGGTTTTACGGCATTTTGTTGGGGCCGGTGATGTCTTTCCTGGTCTATTAATTCAGGAGCCGTAAATGACAGTGTGAGCAAAATGCTTTTCCAGTGGGATGCATTTCATTTATGTGCGCTTGTATGGCCCCCACCTCGCCAATCCGTTTTGTCACAATAAGTGTTTTTAAATTGTCTACATTACCTCCACTTCATCATGGCCCCCCACGTTGGTGTCTTCTTCAAGGCTATTAGGTAAAGGCTGAAAATACGGAAAAGTCTGTTTCTAAAGAAAAAGGGAAGCAGTGCAGAAAAGTTCATCTGGAGTGAGTCTTCTCTCTGGCTCTTTTTTTTTTTTTAACCGGAGAGTTCATGGCCAGGGTACCCTCTACCAGGAGGAATGAAAACCCCAGGGCGAATGCTTACAAAAACCTTTTTTTTTTTTTTTTATTTCCTGGTGTCCATCTGGGTTTGCAGACACACATCCCCACACATGTGATTGCTGAATTTGTTAGAACTCTTCAGCAAGGCAGATTTTCTTTTAAACGTGATTTTCTCACCAGTGATACAGTCTTGAAAGCTGGAGGTGTTTTGTATTATTTTAGATAATCTCTTTGTGACATCTCACTGTAGAGCTCATAAATCCACTCCAAATCCTTTTTCATGTAGGTGAGGAGAGCAAAAGCCCAGAGAGATGAAGGAAACAGTTCAAGGTCACCCAGCTCCCGGTTGGCCCAACAGAGCCCTGAACCCCGAGTCCTCTAGTGCGTCCTCGCTGGTCTTTCTGCCACCCCGTTCTGCTCCATCTCTTTACATTCTCCGGACACGCATGTTAAAGGAAACGTGAAGAAGAGAAGGGGAGAAGTGGATGAGTCATTGAGAGAACAAATCTAGTGAGATACCTTTGGTTGTGTCGACAGAATTACACCCCACAGAAGAATTGAAAATACATGTCAATCACAGTTCCAGCTCTAAGCGTAACTAAAGAAGAATTTTTGTGTGAATGAATGCATTTCCTTGAAGTGCATCCCAGCTTTGGAGCAGGAATTGGGAACCTCCCCCCACGCCCAGATTTCAGGCATTGGAGTTGGGGTTGATTCTCCTCTCCTACTCATTAAAGTGGCAGAAGGGAACCAACGCTCGGGTTTCGCCATGCACATTGTTCTCCTCCGTTTTGGCTCTGACATGATACGTTTGCCACGGTTCATAAATTTTATCTTTGCACTAAAAACAGGGTTAGAATATCTTCAATGCAATTATAAAAATGTATTAAAACTGAGAAGGAGAAAAAATATGGAGGTAGATGCGATTTTAATGATTGTATAAATGTTCACTGTTCCGTAGCAAAGGAAGAAGTCGGGCTCTTCAGCCAGGGTATTTCCGAGGAATTGCAGGGAAGGGCCAGGCTTTCCATTCAACACAGGCCATGCGCTTTCAGGAGAAAGGCAGATGCGTTGCTCTGAGATGTTACTTGGAAAGCGGTGACCAGATGGAGTGATGTGAACAGATTCTGATTCCGTAGTAACCTCTAGACAGTGTGAAAACCACCCCTGGAAGAGGCTGTTACTCTCAGCTTCTTCCTTCTCCTAAGAAACTGGAGGAATGCAGACCAGTCAGGCACATACAATCAGAACTGGCCTGTGACACGCATCACCATTCAGAAACTGTCATAGGGTCTGTCGTTCGCTTCCTGTGGTAAATGTTTTGCAACATAAGCTGGTAATCAGAGGACAAGTCAGAGACAGCTAAGATTCCACTGCAGGCATTTGGGGTGTGGTACATGTGGGAATTCTCCTGATTTCAGGTCACTTTTGAGAATGGGAGAGAGATTCAAAAACACAAAAGCTTTGTTGGTTAAGGTCCATGTGTCAAGTCTAGATCAGATTTGTTACAATCATAGCAAAGTTCTCCAAAGATGACATTATTTTTTTTTCCCTTCCCTGCCCTCACTTGACTTTTTTTTTCTTCTTGAACAGTCTGATCATTTAGAACATTGTAGCGAGGCGTTCCCTAATATAAACCTCAAGGCAGCAAGCTCTCTAAGGGCAGTTTTGTAAAACACAAAAATTGTCAGCGGAAATTTTGCCCTGGGTGACAGCTGATTTCTCCCATGCTACCATTTTCTGGGCAGTTGTATATGCTTTTCTCTTTCTTTCTCATTTTTTAAAAACACTTCTGAGGAGAGTTGCCAGCATTTGAATGCAGTTGAAATTGGCAAGGAACCTGGGTTTTAACTGGGGGAGGGGGAGTTCTTGAAGTTCTCCCTTGGCAGGTGCCCTTTCTGCCGTTTCACTCTGTCTCTGCACACAGTTCCCTGCAGTTTTAAAGTGGGTGGTGAGTTTGGGGTTGCAGACCTCTTATGAACACGGGCACAGACCCTCAGCCCCGCCCCCGCCTTCGTGTGTCTGGATCAGTCTCATCTCACTTTCTGACAGAGGGACATTTCAGTTTCCACTGAAAAGATTAAAGCTGCCCGGGATTTACGGTCTATACAGGGTTTTGCGATCTTGTATGTTTTTGAAGTCAGATTCCCCTGATCTGAAAGGCTCTGGTTTTGTGACTTGGGGTAAAAAGATCACTTAACCCCTGTCAACCTTCTATCGGCAAAACGGGAGAAAAATAGTGCCTGACTTGTAGATTCAGTGAGAATTTAATGAGGTAGTGCGTGCACAGGGCCTGCCACGGAGTCTGGCTCACAGAACGCTGCTGCGGCCACTTGCTCTCACTGTCCTTGTTATTCAGCAGCGTTGTCGTGGTGAAAATGGCTGAGGGTGTGCCGAGGAGTGGTTCTCACGCTTAGACCAGACGCAGTGGTCTATACGCGTATGTCATGGCTCAGACGGTGAAGAACCTGCCTGCAATGTGGGAGACCTGGGTCGATCCCTGGGTCGGGAGGATCCCCTGGAGGAGGGCATGGCAAACCCACTCCAGTGTTCTTGCCTGGGAAATCCCATGGACAGAGGAGACTGGCGGGCTACAGCCCACAGGTTCCCAAAGAGCCGGACACAACTGAGCGACTGACACTTTCACTTTCACATTATGCACAAAAACCAGCGGGTTTGGCAGGGGGTGGCGGCCAGAGTCTAGAGGGGCTGATGTTTATTGAATGCATACAGCACATTGTCATGCAGGCTCTGTATAAGTCCTTTAGTGTATGTTAATATTCCCAGCAATGCTGTGGGATGTGGCATGATGTAGTACAGAGAGGGAGTGTAGCTCTGTAAATGCAAGGGAACCAGTGAGTGCTGGGAAAACATGGCTGTTCAAATAAACCGGAAGTTAGTGATCTGTGGAAGGCTTTGGAAACCCACTGTATTAGTCTGGAACTTTCTTTGCCGCTAGAGTGTAATTTAGCTTGAGAATGGAGACCATACAGTTCCTCTCCCACCCCCCACCCCCAACCTAGTGCATAACTTTGTTCTCAGCACCTACCTATTTAAATATTTGGGAGTATAGTGATGTTCGGAACTGATAAATGAGTGGATGAAGCAGTGAATGAGTAGGGAAAGAGATGAGTTGACTTTTATTGCCAGGCCTGCCATAGAATCCTGGTACCTCACACTGTGGCTGCTGGCATTGAGTAGGTGCTCTGTAAAAAGAGGAAAAAAAATCATAATTTAATATTAAATACTGGAAAACATTTTCTTGGAGGATCCAACGGTCCTAATTTATTCCTTTCACAGGGTGCATAGCCCTTTTACATAGCCCCATGGACTCCTCCTTAAATAAAAATGTGTGGCCACGCAGAACTAAGGTGCCACCCGCCTTCAAGCCACCACCTTGCTCCAGCATGTAAGTTTAGTGGCTTTGCAGTGCCTTTCTCTTGGCCGAAGAAGCTGCTGTCAAAATTGATCTCCACTCTCAAAAGCACGGAATTTATTTGTCAGGCTCATGCAGAATTCTGTTTTATACGGAGATTTTGCGTTCATGCAGAAAAGCATTACGGGTTTTCCTGGAAGTAAAGTCAGAAGGGATCTATTGGAAATGGGGGCGACAGGGAAACTTAAACAGAATTGAATAAACAAGAGAACTCAAAATTGAATGCTGCCTCCTTCTGCCTAAATCGCCATCAGCGGATTGAGACAGGTGTGTGTGTCTGTGTGTCTGTGTGTGTCTGTGTGTCTGTTTCTTGAGCAACAGTGTAGCATCTCCTTCTTTGTGGACCAGATGCAGAGGACAGAGAGCAGTAACCACATCACCACGAGGTGGAAACTCTTCTCTCAAGACAGCTCTCTCTCCTTCATCTCCCAAGCAGGCATGACCCCGCGTCAGGGGCGGCTGGTGGCCGACAGGTCCGCGGTCGCCACTTTTTAATCAGGGCTGGGGGCCTCTTGGAGAGCCTAGGAGCTCAAGTCCCTCCTCTGTGCGCCTTTCCCGAACACAGCTCACCCTTGCTAATAAATTCCGAGGGCTGACATTGCCTGAGCTGCCTGGTCTTTGCCCTCAATTTCATTGAGATGGGCCATTGAAAACTCATTACAAGCTGTTTAGACTCTGACTTTGACTTTTGCTCGGCAGCGAGCAAAATTAACAGCTCTTAGAGGTAGCAAAAAAAAAAAGGCACTCAGCCAAATAGAAAAAAATAAAAAATGAAAGAATCGAAATGATGAGAAAAGACTTTTAATATTGTCTCCATTAGTCATGCAAACAAGTGCACATCCGAGGCATGTGTGTGCTGTGCCTGGCTCTCATTTGCAGCCTGGTGTGGATTGCAGTTCTCCCACTGCAGACAAATTCATACCCAGGCCTTCCCCCACAGCTCGACTTTTTTTTTTTTTTTTAACATGTGAAGCAATGAGCCTTTGAGTGTAGCAGAATTGCTTCATAAATTTAACTATCACTTTCAAATTTCTGTTTTTTTCTAATTTAGTGCTTGATAGTTTTTTATGTGATAATTTTAAAATGCTGTTTATAGCAAAAGTTACCTTGATAGTACAGGTGTGCATAGAAAATTCACAGCCATCAATAAAAAATAGAGGAGAAAAAAAAACACCCTGTTTATACCTTAGGCATTCTGTGATTCTAAGGATGTTACCGTAGTGGTACTACAGGTTTTAAAAGCAACCCAATTAATCTAAATTTCTTCAAAAGTCACAGCTCCTAAAAGATTTAAATATTGCCACCTAAACCTAGGGATGGTTTCCATCTGCATTTGGGAAGCTCATGAAGAGTGTCTCTTTCTCTTGGTACTGGCAGCACATTTTGAAACTAAAAAGGTATGTGTGTATATGGTCATATAAATGAAGTTAAGAGGATTGCTGACGAAATATCAAAATGTAAGACATAGACTACAAAGTGTTTGAGATAGAGAAAGGAGTCTTCATCCAGAAAGGAAAAATGTATTGGAGGTAATACGTAATGCTCCTTAGAAAGCATCACTACGAACAAAGCTAGTGGAGGTGATGGAATTCCAGTTGAGCTATTTCAAATCCTGAAAGATGACGCTGGCACTCAATATGCCAGCCGATTTGGAAAACGCAGCAGTGGCCACAGGACTGGAAAAGGTCAGTTTTCATTCCAATCCCAAAGAAAGGCAATGCCAAAGAATGCTGAAACTACCGCACAATTGCACTCATCTCACACGCTAGTAAAGTAATGCTCGAAATTCTCCAAGCCAGGCTTCAGCAGTACGTGAATCGTGAACTTCCAGATGTTCAAGCTGGTTTTAGAAAAGGCAGAGGAACCAGAGATCAAATTGCCAACATCCTCTGGATCATGGAAAAGGCAAGAGAGTTCCAGAAAAACATCTATTTCTGCTTTATTGACTACGCCAAAGCCTTTGACTGTGTGGATCACAATAAACTGTGGACAATTCTGAAAGAGATGGGAATACCAGACCACCTGACCTGCCTCTTGAGAAATTTGTATGCAGGTCAGGAAGCAACAGTTAGAACTGGACATGGAACAACAGACTGGTTCCATATAGGAAAAGGGGTACGTCAAGGCTGTATATTGTCACCCTGCTTATTTAACTTACATGCAGAGTACATCATGAGAAACGCTGGGGTGTGAGAAGCACAAGCTGGAATCAAGATTGCCAGGAGAAATATCAGTAACCTCAGATATGCAGATAACGCCACCCTATGGCAGAAAGTGAAGAGGAACGTAAAAGCCTCTTGATGAAAGTGAAAGAGGAGAGTGAAAAAGTTGGCTTAAAGCTCAACACAGAAAACGAAGATCATGGCATCTGGTCCCATCACTTCATGGGAAATAGATGGGGAAACAGTGTAAGACTTTATTTGGGGGGCTCCAAAATCACTGCAAATGGTGATTGCAGCCATGAAATTAAAACACGCTTACTCCTTGGAAGGAAAGTTATGACCAACCTAGATAGTATATTGAAAAGCAGAGATATTACTTTGCCAACAAATGTGTGTCTAGTCAAGGCTATGGTTTTTCCAGTGGTCATGTACTGATGTGAGAGTTGGACTATAAAGAAAGCTGAACTCCGAAGAATTGATGCTTTTGAACTGTGGTGTTGGAGAAGACTCTTGAGAGTCCCTTGGACTGCAAGGAGATCCAACCAGTCCATTCTAAAAGAGATCAGCCCTGGGATTTCTTTGGAGGGAATGATGCTAAAGCTGTAACTCCAGTACTTTGGCCACCTCATGCAAAGAGTTGACTCATTGGAAAAGACTCTGATGCTGGGAGGGATTGGGGGCAGGAGGAGAAGGGGACGACAGAGGATGAGATGGCTGGATGGCATCACCAACTCATGAGTCTGGGAGAACTCCGGGAGTTGGTGATGGACAGGGAGGCCTGGCGTGCTGCAGTTCATGGGGTCACAGAGAGTCGGAGACGACTGAGCGACTGAGCTGAACTGGAGTACCACTAAGTCCACCAGCATTTCCGGCTGGTGGACCACAAGATGACATAGACGGCACACTTCAAGGGTGTGCAGATAGTGGTAAGTTCGACGTTGAAGTCCCGGTTATTCACCATGAAGACACAGACAACCTCTCATTTTGACAAAATGTGTGAGTGTCCAGTAGAAGTCACCATCACGATTTGACAGCCCCCTTTAACTGTGGATTTCCGATTTTCTTTCAGTCCCTCCCAAAACTGTCAGGGGCTGTTTCAGGATCTGTGAATGCAGAAATAATAGGATGCTCTCCTGCCTCGTCGGATCCCTTCCCTAGCATCCCAGCAGCATGTGTCTCATCTTTCGCACGTTGTGCTGTCTTGAAGCCCCCAAGGGCTAGAAGTGGAAGATTCACTGAAACCAAGAAGTTTTCCAGAGCCCAACTAGTAAATTAGTCCAAAGCCATTTGAGACTCTGGATAGATCTTTGCAGTCATCGCAATAAACTTACAATCCCATAAATCTAAGCTTTGCAATGTGTTCATTAGGCATCTTGTCTTTTCTTTTTTCAAATGTTCCATTTAATTCCTGGGTATATAATGTGACTTCCAGATCTTTATCCTTTTCCTCCCAGACTTTCTTTCATGGGAACTCATCGTCTCACCATCGGATGTCTTTGCTGAGGGAATTCATCCATTTGCCTATCTAGAGATTCATTAAAGTTTGACCATTTTCCAGTAGTTAATATATAACAAGCCACACAAAAATGCCACAGTTTAAAATGATAGCATTTATATCGTTCGGGAGTCTGTGGTTTTGGCAGGTTTGGGGTCGCAAAGAGTCGGACGCCACTGAAGCAACTTAGCATGGGAGGAATACCTTGGTCCAGTTGGCATCAACTGGGCATCTTGAAAGCTGGGATCTGGGGCCCTCTGATTCCCCCATGAATCCCGGGGCAGGGGTGCTCCTGCCTGTTGACTGGAGCACCCACACATGGCTCTGTGTAGCCTGTGCTCCCTCACAATATGGCATCAGGGTTCTGAGAGTCAGGATCCCAAGAGAGAGCCAAGCTGCCTCTGTGCTGCCTTCTGTGCCCTAGCCATGGAAGTTACATGGGTTGGTTTATCTGCATTTCTGTTTGTCCAGGAAGTCACCAAAGCCTTGCTAGGCTTCTAGGAAGAGGAAATAGATTCCACCTCTTGCTGGGGCAGTTGGGGCAGGGATCTTGGAAGACAGGGTGGAAATAATGCTCGGCCATTTTAGAAAAATGCAGCCCGCCATAGATCACAGGCGAAAGGTTAGTATCCTGAAGTAGTGTACCGGCCAAAGCACTGTCTGGGAGTCAGAAAACTTGGTTTTGAATCCCGCCCCTGCCCCTGTGTCGCTCACTGCACGAATGGGCCTCAGTGTGCTCATCTGGAAAGTGGGAGACGGCAGTGCTGACCCATGCCTTCATGCTGAAGATTGTGCAGATAACACGTGAGCATGTCCGCCGAGTGCGTGGTGTGAACTGGATGCTCGGTGAATCCTGGGTGAGTCAGTGCGCTGGGTCAGCGGCTGCGCGTCGCAGCCATTGCTTAGGTGCATTGTGTCCTCATCGGTGTCACCGAGTACATCCTTGCTGTTCTCATGAATTTCCCACCGAGTCGCAACCTGCCGCTGGCCGGCGAAGGTCAGGGAGGAAACAGATTAACGGCATCTCATACGACAATGTCAAGATAGTTAAAAGTGTTTACAAAGCCCGATGACACCCCATGAATTTAAAGCAAGAAGACTGGAGCAGAAGTAAACCGATTCCTGTTCTTCTAAGCTTGAGCAGGGACCTTGATGCTTTATGATTGTTTTAAGGTCCATTAATCGTTGAATCATGAGGCCATGTAAAAAAAAGGACAGCTTCAGCATTCAGGGCTCAGGTTGATTTCACATGTTTCTGTTTCTACACTGTTTCTAATTAGTAACAGGAGCGAAAGCCCAATTCCAGCGCTGCCAAGGCAGAGTGCCACAGGGTAGGGCAACTCAGTTTTACCTTGAAGCGTCTTATGACCCCTGGTAAGACATGTTTCCTTAGGTTGCAGAATGCCAGCTTTTAACATCACAGCCTTTAGCAGATTTTCTGAAAGAGAGCTTCCTCTCATATAATCAGGATCTCTTCAAACAGGTCCCAAACAAGCTTTATAACTACAGTAGCCACGAGCCACCTGTAGTTAATTGAATGAATTGAATTACATAAAGAATTTAAAAGCCGCTCCATCAGTTGCCCTGGCCACGTTACAAGTGCTCAGTGCAGTGACCATATTGGGCAGTACAGATATAAGATAGGACATTTTCATCTGGGGCTTCCCTGGTGGCTCAGATGGTAAAGAACCCGCCTGCAATGCAGGAGAGCTGGGTTCAGTCCCTGGGTTGGACAGATCCCCTGGAGAAGGGAATGGCTACCCCACTCCAGTATTCTGGCCTGGAGAACCCCACGGATAGGGGAAACTGGCAGACTACAGTCCATGGGGTCACAAAGAGTGACACGACTGAGCAGCTAAGTGCACAACACACTCACACACGCACGTGTCTCTGCAGAAAGGTTCAGCGGACAGCGCTGCTCCAAAAGTCCTTTCTCCATTGTTTTTCTTCCTGTATTCATTTCAGAAGTAAAATCAGTCAGCTCAAATGCTCCATCTTCTCCCAGAGTCCTACATGTCATCAAAAGGTACTGCCTTCTCCCATTTGGAGAACTTTCTAGAGCCTGGGCCTAACCAGCCTGGACTCCCTACAGCAATTCCCCCACAATTGTGTGTGTGTGTGTTTTTTTTTTTTATCACCCATGAAATTCAGCCTTGGGATCATCCCCTCTGCTTGCCTCTCCAAATCTCTTTCTTCTTAGACACTCGTGAAGACCCCAAACCTGTGGTCCTCCTTGAGAGCAGGGATTCATCTCCCTGGACTGTGGATGCCCTTGGCATCCAGGAATTACTCTAAGGCTGCTTCAAATCCATGGATGTCACCAGTGTTGTGTTCTGTGGGGAGTCAGATCTTGCATGTAGGTGCAAATAGTTTTCAGATGTGGGGGAAAGCTGTTGTGATGTGGAAAGTGGAAACTGTTTTCAAGCATTATTGAATTGATAAGCAGCATTTGACCGTTACATACTTCAGTCAGTGGTTACTGAAGGCATAGGTGTCTGTGAATGCTTGGTGTCCTGAAAGGTGTTCTCCTGCTGGAAGAGTTGGCATCCAGCAGGGTAAGGAGGCTGACATTGATCCGTGGATGTGGGAAGCAGATATCCTCACCCGTGCATCCTTGATTTAAATGTGAGCTTCCAAGAGGCTAACAAGCCACCGCCTCTCATTTCTGGCTTGGAGCCGTGTATCCCATGTCATCTTCCCAGCAGACCTAAGTAAAGTGAAAGTGAAGTCGCTCAGTCGTGTCCAACTCTTTGTGACCCCATGGACTGTAGCCCACCAAGCTCCTCCGTCCATGGGATTTTCCAGGCAAGAGTACTGGAGTGGGTTGCTGTTTCCTTCTCCAGGGGATCTTCCTGACCCAGGGAAAAATCAGTGGTCACTAATAATTTCTCTTGGAGAAGGAAATGGCAACCTACTCCAGTATTCTTGCCTGGAGAATTCCATGGACGGAGGAGCCTGGTGGGCTATAGTCCATGGGGTCACAAAGAGTTGGACACGACTGAGTGATTAACACAGTACTTTCTCTACTTAAAAGATGAGTGCCCTGAGGCTCAGAGGGTCTCGCTTTCCCGGTGCCCTTGTGTGTGGTCCTGACCACCTGCCTACACTTCTCTTCTCTGTCCACCTGTCAACCTCCCCCATAGGCCACTCAGTTGGAACACACACAGTATAGTTGTGTGGCGTGGTGGAGCCGTCTCCATTCCGTTAGGCTCTTAGCCAATGCCACCGTTAGGGGGAAATGTCACGCATCTGATCTAAATGTACTTAGGAGAACTCTCAGGACCCGATGAATTATTATGGGGAGTTTTATGGCCCCACGGGTCACAGGCTTCGTACTAACTATAGCTAATGAGCTCTGGACGCCATGGAGCACTTTGGAAGCGTGGTGTTCCTTACACAGAAGGAGCCTTTCCCCCATTCCCATCTCAGAGGCTGTCTCAAGGCAGAGAAGAAAACGCATACATGCTTCTCCTGGACAGAGTGCTTTAGACCGTGCATCCTTTACATGCAATGGAAGTCTCAGCAGAATGTTCCTACAAATCAGGTGTTGGTGGGGCAGGGGGTAGGGATAGAAACCAAAGCAAAGCCAACGAGGATCTAAACAAATCCACACGATATTCTAGGAAGGGGAAAAAAATAATCTTTTGAATGAAAATGTTTCTATTGTCGCTGATACAATTAGTTTCCCTGGCAGGTCTGAAGGAGGTGAAGTGCAGTATTGATTTTCAGACTGGTGGCTAAAGCCCCCCCATCCTGACTTCCCTGGCGCCCTGCTCACTGCTCCTACCTTCCTTCCATTTGCACTTGGGCGCCTTGCTTTCTCTGCATCCTCCCATCAGTGTTGCAGCAACCCCAGGCATTTGATCCAGTACCAAAGGACTCTCTCTCCCGCTGCTTCCAGGTGCCTTCTAGAGAGCGAACACGAGGGTCAGCTAACAGGCTGCCTCGGCTTCCTTTGCGCCGCAGCTGTGAAGCCACGTTCTTGGGGGAAGGAAGGCGTGATGGAGGCTGTGCATCCAGGTGCCCCACAGGGAGTCCCCATGAACTCCCGGGTGGTCGTCCCGAGGGGCGTCCGCCACGTGCAGTAGCTCTGTCACACGTGGACGTCAGCTTGCCCACTCCCCGGGGTCAGCAGCCCACACTCAGCCCCCTCAAGGCACGTTCCCCCTCTAGCTCCCATGGTATCCTGTTCATCCAGCGAACGTCATAGCACCAGAGAAGCAGTAAAACGCGGGCCTTCCAGAGCAGCGGTCCCCGACCTTACTGACACCGGGACCGGTTTCGTGGAAGACAGTTTCCATGGACTGGGGGTGGGGAGTGACTTCAGGATGATTCAAGTGTGCTGCACTTAGTGTGCAGTTTATTTCTGTTATTGTATCAGCTCCACCTCAGGTCATCAAGCATTAGATCCTGGAGGTTGGGGACCACTGTTCTAGAGGGAAAGGGTTTCCTTTGCTACCAGGTAATCCCTCTGCCTTTATGGAGATTTCCAGAACCTTTAAGCAACAAGTTGAGTGTTAGGAAGGGCGACTCTCACACAGCTTTATTAGGTAGTCGTCTGATACTTCCATTCAGAGCTTCAGGTTCCCACCAACTCGAGTTTTCAAAACCATGCTGAAAGGCAAGAAGCTCCTGTGAGAAAGCACCTTTATCCCCATCCCATTTGCAGTGTCCACCTCGATCTGTTAAATAGCAGCCCACCTGACACACAGAGGGCTTCCCTGGCAGCTCAGCTGGTAAAGAATCACCTGCAGTGTGGGAGACCTGGGTTCCATCCCTGTGCTAGGAAGATCCCCTGGAGGAGGGAAAGGCTACCCACTCCAGTACTCTGGCCACTATACAGTCCATGGGGTCGCAAAGAGTCGGACACCACTGAGCGACTTTCACTTCACTGAGACACAGAAGGGTCTGCCCCATCACGCCCTCGCCGCATGGAGCTAGCTAGCGCATTGGTGTGCACACAGATGTTTTCCCTGTCTGAGACTGGCAACTGCTGGCAGTTCATAACGAGGCATCGACTTGTCGGCATAGAAGACACCCCCACAGCGTATTAGGGGAACCGCTGTATCACCCGGGGCTCCTGGAGGCACACTGTTGGCAAAACGCATTCGTAGTCCACCTTCGCCGTGGTGCCACGTTCTGCGTCAGTGGGGACCTTTACCTTCAGCGGTTCTTCCCGAGTGACTCTTGCCTGCTCAACAGCACGTTCAGTTCTAATTGTTCAGCCTGCCTAATCCTGACTGAAGCAAGCCGTAATATCAAGCGTGGAGGAAGGTGGAGACGGATGTAGACTAGATTTGCTGTCCTCTGAAGGAATAACTAGATTAAGACTTTCTTTTCGGAGATAAATCATCTTATGCAGGAAGGAAGAAAAAAAGAGAAAAAACAAAACTCCATAGAAAAAGACAAATGACAGCCCGAGATCCAAAAAGACAAGTGCTCCGTCATTTTGTCATAAAGCCAGAAGAGACATGACGCGGGCTGCCTGGACTTTGCATCCACACACGTGGACAGACCCCAGGCAGACCTTCTGATGCCCGGAGCTTATTTGGTGAACCGGGGACATGTGGAGGGGCCCCGTGGTTTTCAGCAACGTGTAGCTTATTTCAGAGGTTTGTGTAGACAGGAAAAAGCAAGCGGTGTGCTGCTGTGAAGATTTGGCTTCTCACACCTTCTGAACTACAGAGGATTGCGTGGGAACAGTCGGTTAATAAAAAGTTTGAAGGCACTTTGGTAATCCACAGATTCCCACTAATTTGGGAAAATTCGTGTTCTGTGACGCCGTGAGTTGGAACATACCTACGTGCACACATATGCACATGTACATTCATGCAAAGTATTTATCTTTTAAGATGTTTTTATGTTAATTGATTTATTTTTGTCTGCGCTGAGTCTTCGCTGCTGCGCCTGGCTTTCTCGAGCTGTGGGGCGTGGGCTTCTCGCTGCAGTGGCTTCTCTTGTTGAGGAGCACAGTCTCTGGGTGCAGAGGCTTCCACAGTTGTGGCACATGGGCTCTAGGAGCACAGGCTCAACGGTTGTGGCACACTTACTTAGTTGCCCCAAGGTTGTAGGATCCTCACGGACCAGGGATCAAACCCACGTTCCCTGCATTGGCAGGTGGACTCCCAACCACAGGACCAAGGGAAGTTCCCAAGGTACATGTTTTTCAAGAACTCTGCCATTGCTGATCAATTCATGGCCGTCCATCTTCTCTGTGATTCTCCTTGGGTCAGAATTCCCACTTTGGGGGGTTATATTTCCTGGTGCATTCATGTAACTAGAATGCCATTTAGAAGCCACTGTTGTGTAGGTTCCCTGAATCTGCTACTTTTTCTTCCCTTCTTTCCTTCCTTCCTTCTTTCCCTTGCTTCCTCCCTCCCTTCCTCCCCTCCTCCTCTCCTTTCTTTATGTCTGTATCCTCTAAACTTTTATGATGCAGTAGAGTCAAGCCAACTGGGTTTGAATCTTGACTCTGCTTCCTAAGTGTCCTCTTGGTGGCTTAGCTCAGGCTTCTGTAACAAAGCACCATAGACTGGTGGCTTCAACAACAGCCACGAACTTCCCATAATTCTGGAGTCTGGAAATCCAAGCCCAGCGTGCAGGCAGATTCACTTGCTGGCAAGGGCTCTCTCTGTGGCTTGCAGACGGCTGCCTTCTCTCTGTGTCATTGTGTGATGGTGAGAGAGAGCTCTGGTTTCTCTGTCTCTTCCAGAAGGATGCTAATCCCACTGTGAGGGCTCCACCTTTATGACCTCCTCTAAACCCAATCACTCCCCTGAGGCCCCACCTCTGAATACCATCACATTGTGGGGTTAGGACTTCAGTATATGAATTTGGGGAGGACACAAACATCAGTCTGAAAAGAATCAGTCAGGTGACATAAGCTTTTATGTGGTCTCCTTTGACTTGTTAGGATAATGACTTACCTTGTTTTGCAGAATGCATAGGCCTTTTAAAGCATAGTGATTTAAAGAAGCCTATAAAGAATTTATGCAGTAATGACTGAACAAATAGTAGTTGTTACAACAGCATCAAAGCCATCATTTCCACTGGTAGACAGTCAGGTCCTTGTGAAAGGGACTGGTCTCATCCTCTTTGAACCCCAGGCCACCAGCCAGCGCAGGGCCCAGCATGCAGTGGCGTCAGTGCTTGGCAACGTAGATGGAGCAGGATGTCCTGACTTGGAAGCACGGCTGCCCGTCTCCCGGGGAGGGCTGTCTGGTTAATACCTCACTGTGGAGGGGGGACGTCACTGTTCAGCCCCATCTCTTGGTGCTTCTGGTTACGAGACCCTCCCGTTGACATGGATTCAGAATGACAGGTTTTATGTTTTCTTATAATCTTATGTTTTCTTGTAATCTCAACTTCTTAAAAAAAATATGTTAAAAAGGAAAAGAAAAAAAAAAATTCTCATCCAAAGGCACTAATCAGAGTCAGTGCTAGCTAACAGGTCTCAGAATGAAACAAAACCTTCCTGTGTAGTTTATCTCAATCATAAGATAGGAGAAAATACCATCATTCCGTATGGTTTTTCTTAAAGGCATCTATTTTTTTTAAAGATTTTGACTCACCATTGAATTTGCCTTTAGAAATGGAGGGAAAAAAAATCAAATGTAAGAGTATTACTATGAATTTCAGAGAGAAACACAATTAGGGAATCTACCACAGAGGGTACATTGATGCTAGTCTATTATTTCCATCATGTCACAGGAAAGCACCGAGATGTTGGTGAGTTTTTTGCCATTGATTTGTGTTTTTGTTTGGGTTTGGTTACAATTTGTGTATATATCTTTTGTTCTCTATAATCGGTTTTTTGAATAAAATATTCAGCTACTCACATTTACCTTTAATATCGCCTCTGACTTTTGCTATTTTGCCGTCATAGATTGATCTTCTCCACAAGTATTTCAGGTCCTAAATACTTTCCATGGAATTTTTTTCTCCTGTTCTTTCCCCTTCTGTTTTCTTCCCCCCTAAGCTGTACAAATGCAGCCCTTTTAAGGGCGCTTAGACTTTTAAATCTGAGAATCAGCCTCTGTGCATTTCCTCATCCCACTCAGGTGTTTGATTAATAACAGTTTTATAAGGTGGTGACCGGAATGGAGTGTGATGCTCCAGGCGAGTTTCGCCGGAGTCCAGGATGATCCGTTCTCATTTCTGGGGACACTCACTTTGTCCCGGTTAAAAGAGACATGACTGAGCCCACGTAGCCATGCGTGCCCGGCTGTACTGCGTGTGTGTGAGTGGGATTGGGCGGGGGGGGGTACTTGTGCAAACGCGGGCATCTGTCGTGCTCCCAAGGTCTCATCAACAACCGCAGAAGCCTCCTCGGAGATCAATCACATCCCCTCGGCGGGTGCTCTCTGAGACTTGTTGCGCTCTCTGTGTCGCCGTTAATTCCATTTGTCATATGTCAGAGCGGAGTGAGTGAGGCTCACTCAGGCCCGGCGCGTTGTACATTTTTCCTTCCTTCCTTAGTCACCACCTTTGCTAATTTCAGGCGGTCAGCACATTTGGCAGGTTTGCAGCCGCTCGCCTGAGCGAGCCATTAATCTCGATTAGGAGAGGTAGCGGCTCCCCCCTCCCCTCCCGGAGGCGGCCCTGCCCCCTCCAGCCTGCATCTTGTCACATCTCCCTGGCTTTAGACACCCCCCATCCCACCACACCCCACAAAGGTTTTCTTTTGTCTTCTGGGTTGAAGATCTGCCCTGAAGAACACAGCCCTTGTACGCAGGCTTCAGCTGTCTGTGCCCAGCAAAGTGCCATCAGAGAAATCAAGAACTCGGCTGGACCCTCCCCGGCAGCCAGGGCCAGTCACCCCGAAGGCACCTCGCCATTTCTCCTGGAGAGCTTCAGCAATGACATGCCTTTCCTTCGCGTGTCTTTCAGGCAATCATTTCTCTCCTTTCTGGAGTTGGATCTCCCCTATCTCTCTTTTTCCTTTTTTTAATCCTCCTGTGGAAATCTCTCTCTTTTCCTAAAAAATCTTCAATCATTTTCCACTTGAACTTGAAGGAGCTATGTTCGAAAAATTGGTATGTATTTTCCCCCTGTACTTCAGATCTCCTGTGTCCTGCCGTAACATAAAATGGCAAGATGTGGTGACTTTTCTTGGAAAAAGAAAAAAAAAATTTTTAATTAAGCCTCTACTCCAGAATGTTGGACTCTCACAGTATGCACCAAGCAGAAGGGGTGGCAGCCTTGGTTTGGAGTAAAAAGCACCTGTGCTCTTTGCTAACACGCGTGGTCTGGAGGTGTTCCATGGGCTGTGCTGTGTTCTATGGAATCACACACCACAAACCTGGAGGAAACCAGGGAAGACATCTAGGTTAGGGTTTCCAAATCAGATATTTCGGGGGAAATTTTTCTGCTTTGATATAACACCTAATGTAGCTGGTTAGTATATAAGGCATCACAGCCAAGGTCCCCTGGTTGAAGTTGGGGAATGTGGACAATGAGCTTGGACTTGACCTCTCGTTTGCCCTGGCAGTTAGGCCCTTGAGGCCCCCAGCGGCCCTCCAGCGTGTGGTTTCTGCCCTGATTGTCTTCATCCCTTTCAGTTCCCCCAGCCCTGCCCCAGTGTCCGGGAGGCTGACCTCAGCGGCCTGTGCTGACCTCATCCTCAGGCCAGATCTCGAGATGCTGTGCACCAGTAGGAATGCAGACAAAGCAAGGCGCGGCTGTTCGGTCCCCAGGCTCACTCCCTGCAGGGCGTGTGGGGGCCTCCTGCCTCCAGTTTCAGCTGGCAGGGCTAGGGCGCTCTTCCTACTGTTACTAAACCCAGGACACTGCTCGAAATCTCTCCGGTTCCTGTGATCTGACACCTACCTTTGCAAAGAGCACTTTTATCAAGCGCTCCTCAGATGACCACTTGGAGTGTGCCTCTGTGCCCCTGAAGGACCCCAACCCATAGAGAAGGTCTGAGATCTCAAATCAGGACCCCTTCCTTGTCTAGTGCATCAGCTTCCATCCGAAACACCCATCTCTGGGGGCGGGAGAGGCGCTGAGAGAAGACTTCCGCTGAGTTCTGGCCCCGTCTTTTCCCCCCGGCTTGCATCCTCCCTGTCCTTCCTGTTTTTTTGTTTTTTTTTTTAAAGAAATCTGGAAAAGGAGCTAAAGAGCTCCATGTGTGACTGTCAGTCCGAGGCCAAGGGCAGTTGCCGGCCGCCCTAACTGCCTGTGTTAAATGACCCTCGTCTGCTGCGTGGCCGCCTACAAGTCCGCATGCATGTCTGGCTCGGTCAGGGCCCGCGCGTCACCTTGAGAATGACTTTGAAGGTCCCTTCAGGGTCCGGAGGCCCCCGCCCCAGCCCACACCCTGGCCCCGCTCTTTCCCAGATGTTCCTAGGTCCCCTGGGTGACCTCGTGCGTCGTTCCTGGGATGTTACTCCATCATCCTTGACCCATACAGCTCGGGGTCTCAGCTGGAACCGGGCAGAAACATCCACGCATCTGTTCTGCCTCTCCCAAGTAGAGTCCCCCAGGCTTTAGTGGAAATACTCCCCGAGGTAAAAGCAGAAGCCAGCATTTGTTGCTGTAGTGAAATCCTGAACTTGACCCCTTCTGATAAAAACCTTGGATATAGAGTTGATGTAAAACAGGGGACACTGGCCGGGTCCAAGAAGCAGAAGAAAGAGGCACCCTCTTCTTTTCCGACTCCGAGATCCCTAAGAAATCAAGCTATACCAAGGCTCACGTCGTCTCTCCTGATATCCCATGGCCTCCACGTGTAAGTTCATTGGCAGTCCTGGTGTGTGCTTCAGTATTTGTGCTTTTAATGGATACTGCAAGTGTGTTTAATGTGAAAATAGAAATGGAGGGCTCTTAAAAGAGCTTACTCAAAATCCTGCCAATTACTAAAGTCTACCAGACAAAAAGGAGCCACTTTTTTTTTTTTTTTTTATAAAAGGGAAAAAAATGTTTCTACAAAAGCCTGGCCCTTTGTCTTTAAAAATATTCATCTCTTGGGTACTGAATTATAATAGTAAATACAGATGTAGCTATGTCCCGTTAAAAGCACAGCCAAAATGTAGTACAAATGTTCGGGGCACTGGTATGTCACTTTAAATTGTAAAGTGTCACCTAAAACCATCGAGTTGCTGGGGAGAAATTGGTATTGGCTCTGAGTCTGCAGCTCGCTGTTCTTTGGGTTCCCAAGAAGGTAACATTTGAGGCAAAAGTCACCCAGTGCCAATGTGCCCGTCTGCGTCAATCTGTTTTAACTTCCAAAATTTTTCATTCCCTGGTTACAAACATTTGAGGATAAGAAACAGCCAAGATGCCACTGCAAGTCCTGCAATAGGTTATTGTCAGCCAGAAACTGGCTAGCAAACAGCCTGGACCCAAGACACTGGTCCAAACCAGTTCTGAGCAACTTGGGGGTCTGACCCAACCTCTCTGATGCCAGCGTGGAGTAACTCTGGGGAAATGGCAAAGGTCAAATCGTTCAGAGTCCTCTGCGGCCCCTAGTGGAGCTAAAGGGGCTCTTTATACCTTTTTCCCATTGCCGGTTTTTCTTAAACATTAGCTCTGTTTCTTTTCTTTCTTCCTTCTTTTTCAATTCTGGTTTGCAAAGAATAGGGACGCTTAGCCAAACTGCAATTTCAAAGTATTGCCTCTTAAGCCCAGGCCAAGTGTGGAGACTTGATAGAATTCTGATTAATGCATCTTATTACATTAATTTTCAGAGGAACCCACAGGCATTTCTCCTCCTCCGAGCGTGGCCTGGCCTGCCAGAAGCATTTGTCCACTTAAAGAGCTAATATCTTCAGCTCCCAACAACCATAAAACTGAAAACCTATCGGAAGAGTTGGCTTCTTTAGATGTGCGTTCGGCCCAGTGCAAAATAGATACAGAACTTGGCTGAACTTTGCTTCAAATTTGCCAATCAAAACTCCCAAGCCCACGCCAAGTTGGCCATGAAACCTCGTGCTCGGAGCCAGCGCTAATTATGTCAACAAAGAAGCTCAAACGCAGCCCCATTAAGTCCCGCACTCTGTAGGCGTCAGGGCGGCGGCGCCAGAGTGCAGGCATGCGGGCCCTGCTCAGACGGGCTCCATCTTCTCCCGGCTTCCTCCTGCAACCCCCAGGAACACCTCAGGCCCCAGCCACCCCTCTCATCATTGACAGACTTCCTTAGAAATGAGAGACCATCTCACTGGGTGTTCCGGGGAGCCGACTCAGAGGGGAGATTTCCCGTGCGGGAGTTTTCTTAGGGTCAACACCTGTAGGTAAGATGAAGCTGGCAGAGAGGCTGAGCTGAGATGCAGCCAGCAGAGGGTCCCAGCCGACCTTGCAGGGGCCTGTGGAGCCAAAAGGGCCCATCGGTGTGTCAGCACCACCGCTCGGGCCAGTGTGGACAGGCCTTCATGCCCCCGCCTGCCTGGACTCAGCACCTCATGGACCGTCCCGGGAAGGCTGTGGCCTTGCCCAAGGAAGGACGTGCTCCTCTGCATTCGGTGCACCTGGAGGCCTGGACACCTGGAGGTCACAGGCCTCCCTTCCAGCCTGGGCATATCCCGGCTCCTCCCCTCCCTCACCATCGCAGCCCCCAGCACGAAACCCTCCCCTGTGAGTCAGGCTTGTCATGAGCTGTGCTGCAGCCCTTGTTCATCCGAGCCTTGGCGTATGGTAGAAAGCCCTGGAACCAGGCAGACCTGGATTTCAGTGTTATCTCTGCCATTACTGCTAGCTTTCCAGTGGGGGTAGTAAGGTGTCAGAGGTCAAACCAGTCAACCCTAAAGGATATCAACCCTGAATATTCATTGGAAGGACTGATGCTGAAGCTCCAATACTTTGGCCATCTGATGTGAAGACCCAAATCACTAGAAAAGACCCTGATGCTGGGAAAGATTGATGGCAGGAGGAGAAGGGGGCGAACAGAGGATAAGATGGCTGCATGGCATCCCTGACTCAGTGGACATGAACTTGAGCAAATTCTGGAAGGTAGTGGAGGACAGGGAAGCCTGGCGTGCTGCAGTCCATGAGGTAGCAAAGAGCTGAACACAACTTAGCAGCTGAACAACAACAACAAAAGGTCTCAATGAGGCGGAAACAAAATAATGCAAGTCAGGCCTTTTTCTTGTGGTTTATCTTGTCCTGTAGCCTGCATCGTTGCTGTGACCCTCTGAGTACCTGCAGCAGACCTGGCACCCTAGCGGGCTCTCTGGATGCAGAGAACCCGTCCCTGCTGGCAGCAAGCATCGGGGAAGCCGCTTAAGCCTACGTGCCGACACTGAACAAGAACAGTGATGATCACCTATCATTTTAATGTCAGAAATCCAAGTGTGCAGTGCGGGATCGCCCTTGCCCACCCGCAACCCGAAGCTCTGGACATGTTCTCCTCTGCCCGCCCTTGACCAGTGGGAGTAGCCCGTCTCTGTGCAGGAGACAACGATGGAATCTCAGAAGACCCAAGGGTATTGTCTGGGGACACCGTGATACTCCTCGATCACTTCACCATCCTTTAAAAAAACTCAAACAAGCCAGTGAGAAATTCTACCCAGAAGATTCCAGGCCCCATTCCTATTAGTAAAGTTGATGGTCGACTGCCAAGAAAACCTAGGCAGTTCTTGGGGTCAATAGGGCAGGATGACTGCACACCGCCTTCCTAACCCTAAAATATGCCGAGAACTCCAGTGAAAATAAAAACCCTGGGCCTTTGCTCAGGAAGGGGCCTCTTGGTTAAGTACAAAGCATATCCCTTATGTGAGTTTCCTCCTGCTACCATCACAAGCTAGGTGGCTTAGACAGGAATTGCTGTCTCACCGTTTAGGAGGCCAGAAACCCCAAATCAAAGTACTGGCAGGGTCTGTCTTGTTCTTTTTCTTCCCTGAGACTCAGAATCTGTTCCAGGCCTCTCTCGCAGCTCCTGGTGGTCGCTGGCATTCCTAGGCTTCACATCGCTTCAGTCGTGGCCACTTCCTCGCCTGACCTTCATCTCTCTGACCCTATATGTCCTTTTCCATCTCTTAAAAGGGCACCACCAGTCATTGGAGCTAGGAGTCACCTTTAGCCAGTATAAAGTCATCTTGATCTTTATCTTAACTCCACCCGCAAAGACTGTTTCCAAATAAAGTCACATTCTGAGCTTTGTAATGAGCGTGAATCTGGAAGAGCACTGTTCAGCTCCCCCCACCATGCCCTACAGCTTTCTGGGTCATTCCTCTTGGCCTGTTTGGCCGTATGCATCTTTTATGAGTCAGGAGCTGTGGTTTAACCTCTACCCGCCCTTCCCTCATGGTGAGCTTCCTCTGTACCTAATGAGCAGAAGAATAAAAGAAGGAAACTGAGGCCCAGAAGTGCAGACTGACTTGGGTCACACGGCTCGTCACGGGGGAGGCTGAGCTGGAAACCAGCCTCACCAGCCGTGTCCCGCCTCCCACGCCCCCTCCCTGCCCCCGCCCACCCGTGGTGTCTCCTTTTGAAAACCCCAAGGCAAATAAAGCAAACCAGTGGCAGGATTGTGAAACGCTGTGATGCTTGCCTTTGCCCCTGGTCTCATCTTAACAGCAACCAGAATGTTTACAAGGCTCAGTTATTCATTTTCCAACACTGTCCCAGGGCCAAGGTCAGGTGACTAGCGGTATTCTTGCACCCGTGCATTATTTCGTTTGTAGGGTTTAAAGTTGCCTTTGGGAAGCGCCAAGGTGTGTTTCGTATTTCACAGACAAGGAACCGAGGCCTGGGGGAAAGTGGAATTCCATGGCTCACTAAACACCAGCTAAGACTCAGGCTTCTGAGTCCAACACATATCATTCCCATCCCCAGCTAGAATTTTAAATACTTTTTCTAATTAAAACATTATTAATTTTATCTGGCTGGGTCTGGTCTTTGGCACCCAGGATATTTGCCGCAGCGTGTGGGTTCTGTGTCCCGGCACACAGGCTCAGTAATCGTAACATGCAGGCTTAGTTGCCCTGTGGCATATGGGATCATCCTTCCCCGACCAGGAATCAAACCTGCGTCCCCTGCATTTGAAAGGAGATTCTTAGCCTCTCGACCCACCAGCGAAGTCCCTAGAACTTTAAATATTTAAGAAATGAAGACTTCAGAGTCTAGACACATGCCAGAACCCAGAAGCACAGATTTGCTAATCTGCGGCAGAGTGCTTTGCATCCTTCCATGGCTTTGCCTTCCAGAGTCACACTGCAGGGCCAAAGCTTTTTATAGGACAGTGTCCCTGTTGAACAGACACTTAGCATATTTAAGTTGGGATCCAGGGGAACCAGAGTGTTGGGGGAGATACCTAACGAAGGCTGTTTTCTCTTCAAGGATGCAGTAAAATTGAAAAGTAATCCCTCAAGGGCAGCCACTTGTAAATTAGGAAGGAAGGGGAAAAAAAAGGTCCCATAAAGACACATCACAAGGGGGTTTGACTAAGCAGAGGAACTGGAAAAAGAGAAAAGGAGGCTTGCACGTTGCTTGTAAATTGGTGAATAAATTCTGTTAAGGAAAGATTGGATTCACATTCAACGTGGGAAACAGGGAAAGGCCTTTTCTTGCACGCTGAGAAGTTTGAATACACTTTCAGGAGCTCTTCGTTATCTCAAATTAAATCTTAAATTGGGCTTGTGGTTCTCTGTGAATTAATACTCCGGCCTCTCAGCCCTGCTGCCGAGGTCATTCAAATCTAATGGTGGAAATGGTCGCAGGGTCAGCCCTTGGTCGGCGCTGTATAGAAGTGCCTTAATGATGCCCCAGACGTTTGCATTCTGCGGCCGGGTGGCTGGGCGGCGGGCACTGGGGTGGGGGAGGGCTGAGCAATCGCAGTATCGTACAGGCAGCCCATGTGAATGAGGAAGTACAGATCTCGGGCCATCCCACCGTTCAGCGTTGAAGCAGAGGGCCGGTGCTTTCTGAAACAGGAAGATGTAAGGGAAGCCACCCTCACCTGCATGTTAGCCATGGTGACCCACGTCTCAGGATGCCACAAAGGTGAGGGTCACCCATCCACGTGATCACATACATCAATCCAGAGACAGTCGGTTCTCTGGACAGATGTGGAAGAAAGGCTTCTCCTGAGGCATAAACAGACCTTGTTTGGTAAAAACAGCCCTGGCCCCTGATGTCAGGGAGTTTGCATAAATACGTGCATATATTCCTGCAGATGTGTGCATTTCAGCCCAGCCGAGTGTGCACTGGTGTGAAATGCACAGCGATACCTACTTCTCAGTGGATTCCTTGACTTCGCTATTTCTCTCTGCCCTGGTCTTTTTTTCTCCCTTAACTGGGATTGTCAAGCGCTCATGATCCTCCCAACTTGCTCATTGGTAAAATGGAAATAATAATAGGGCCCACTTGAGAAGGCCGGTGGATTAGAACAATTAATAAAAGACGGCCGGCACACAGTGCAGTTTCAGAATCCACTGGGGCTTGGCCTGCCGTGGAGGTTGCACCGTGTCTGTTGGTAGTACCTAGGTGTCTAATCACGTGCAGCACATAGTAGGACCTTAACAAATGCAATGTGTTGTTATACATTACGTTGCTATATATAATCGGAAGAGAAATTATTTTTTGGCATGTCACTTCCTTCTGTGCAAAATTCCTCCATTTTACAGATGGTGGCAGGGGGACCCGAGAGCTCCCGTTAAATACTTTTGTCAGGAGATTTGACCCCACGGCTGTTCTTTCAGGACCCCAGTCTGCCTCTCTGTGGGGCTTTAGCAGATCCATCTGCAAGACACATCAGCATCATTGAAAATGGTAAAGGATGACCAGAATGGCTGATCTGCCGAAACAGTGAGCGCTGACACCAGTCAAGTGCTGCTGGGACGCCATACTCTGCAAAGAGCTTTACAGAGTTACATCAGAACGGCCTTCGGGAGGGCAGTGTGTTGGGCAAGCCCGCTTTACAGATGAGTGTAGTAAAGGTCGAAGGTATAGAGTCACTGAGAAGGTGGTGGAGCTGAGGTCTGGGAGACTCCAGGACCAGGGGTGTAATTTCCGAGACCCACCCCTGTCCTTCACATTAGCCTCCCAACCCCACTCTGGCTCCGTTTTCTGGCAGGGAGACTCTAGGATTTGAAAGGACCTGAAAGATGAGGTCCCGGAGAACAGGTAGAAACCACGTCCACCAGCCTGTGGTATTGTTTCAGGACGGGAGCCTGACTCACCCTGCTTCCCTGGGAAGGAAGGGCTTCTGGACGGATTTGTCTGCCAGCGCAGGGTGGGCTGGCTGACACGGTGCCGACAGAGGGGCAGTGGAAATCGTCAGGGCACGGAGGGGAATTAGGTCCTGCGAGTCCATAGGTGCAAACTGCGGCAGGCGTTGGCGACCGGGAGCCCTGGTGTCTCTATTAAATCCTCAGGCCGTGAGGCCTCAATGACACCCCTGCCAACCACACAGGACACAGCCAGTGACAACGAAAGAGGCTGCCGGCTAATCTCATCTGAGTGCCCCTCTGGGGTCCTGGGGACACCAAGGCTCCTGCTCCCTGTCGCAGCGGCAAAGATGATGGCAAGAGAGCCGTCCCCAGAGAGGACAGTGTGGATCCAGAGGCAAGGTCAGGGCCAGGACGCAGAAGCGGAAGTCGTCCCTGTGTGTCAAGGAAGCCAGGGCTGAGAAGGAAGGGGGCGTTAGGCGGACATCAGGGCCTCACCTGCCATGGACAGACTTCTGACATCGTCACCATCACTGTGACTGGTAACTGCAGCTCACAGGGTGTCTGTGATGCTCCCAGCGTGACATTTATCCTTGCTTACAATTGTCCTTGGTCGTGGTGGCCTAGTTGCTCAGTTGTGTCCAACTCTTTTGTGACCACATGGACTGTAGCCTGCCAGGCTTCTCTGTCCATGGGATTCTCCAGGCAAGAATACTGCAGTGGGTAGCCTTTCCCTTCTCCAGGGGATCTTCCTGACCCAGGGTTTGAACCTGCATCTCCTGCATTGGCAGGGAGATTTTTTTACCACTGAACTACCTGGGAAGCCCAGTTTATAACAATATATTTATCGGGTCCTCAGTTCAGTTCAGTCACTCAGTCGTGTCCGACTCTTTGCGACCCCGTGAATCGCAGCACGCCAGGCCTCCCTGTCCATCACCAACTCCCGGAGTTCACCCAAACCCACGTCCATCGAGTCGGTGATGCCATCCAGCCATCTCATCCTCTGTCGTCCCCTTCTCCTCCTGCCCCCAATCCCTCCCAGCATCAGAGTCTTTTCCAATGAGTCACCTCTTCGCATGAGGTGGCCAAAGTACTGGAGTTTCAGCTTTAGCATCATTCCTTCCCTAGAAATCCCAGGGCTGATCTCCTTCAGAATGGACTGGTTGGATCTCCTTGCAGTCCAAGGGACTCTCAAGAGTCTTCTCCAACACCACAGCTCAAAAGCATCAATTCTTTGGCTCTCAGCCTTCTTCACAGTCCAACTCTCACAGCCATACATGACCACAGGAAGAACCATAGCCTTGACTAGACAAACCTTTGTTGGCAAAGTAAAGTCTCTGCTTTTGAATATGCTATCTAGGTTGATCATAACTTTCCTTCCAAGGAGTAAGCGTCTTTTAATTTCACGGCTGTAGTCACCATCTGCAGTGATTTTGGAGCCCCAAAAAATAAAGTCTAACACTGTTTCCACTGTTTGCCCATCTATTTTCCATGAAGTGATGGGACCGGATGCCATGATATTAGGTCCTACTATGTGCCAAAGATGATTAGACCCTTATGTATCAATAATAAACACAACACAAGCTATGCTATGTGCCAAACCCTGCACTGTCAATTCTGATACTGTACCATGTGCCAGTTTCTTGTTTTATCTTCCCCGTGGGCTATCAGTTCCCCGGCCGGGGATGAACTCTTACCCCCTGCATTGGGAGCATGGAGTCTTAACCACTGGACCACCAGAAAAGGAGAAAATTCCCCAGTTATCTTTCATTAATTGCCCCCACTGTTATTGTCTCTGATCCCCCAGCCTCTTAATCAAGTACTGTTATTATTTCTGTTTTACAATGAGCATGCTGGAACTCGGCACTGGATTTGAAACCAAGCGGTGGAGGTGATGACACCTCTGTCGTGGGACCAGCTTCTTCTGCATCCGGTACGCACGCTCCTCTTTACTCCTAAAATGTGCGTGTGGTTCTCCCCACATCATACATGAGGAAATCGAGAGCCCTGGAGGTAAAGGAACTTGCTAGAGCTATCTAACATGAATTGCAAGACTGGATTTAAGTCCTTGGTTCTCCCCTGTCACCGTGCTACCCCAGGCTTAGAGGAGGCACAGAGGGTTGGCAAGTGAGAGTCTGGTCTGATCCCCAAGGCAGGAAAGTGAAAGTGAAATTGCTCAGTCGTGTCTCACTCTTTACGACCCCATGGACTGTAGACCGCCAGGCTCCTCCTTCCATGGAATTTTCCAGGCGAGAGGACTGGAGTGGGTTGCCACTTCCTTACCCAAGGGATCTTCCTGACCCAGGGATCAAACCCAGGTCTCCTGCATTGCAGGTAGATGCTTTACAATCTGAGCCACCAGGGAAGCTCAAAGGCTGGAGGGCCAGCTATTGCAAGGCTTCGAGAAGGCACGAGAGCGGGCCTGGAATGTGGTGCAGCCAGGCCCAGGCTTGCTCATTTGGGAGAAGACATGGGTTGAGCTTCCCTGGCAGCTCAGTCACTAAAGAAAAAGTGAAAGTGAAAGTCGCTCAGTCCTGTCTGACTCTTTGTGACCTCATGGACTATACAGTCCATGAAATTCTCCAGGCCAGAATACTGGAGTGGGTAGCCTTTCCCTTCTCCAGCAAATCTTCAACCCAGAAATTGAACTGGGGTCTCCTGCAGTGCAGGCAGATTGTTTACCAACTGAGCTACCAGGGAAGCCTGCAATGCAGGAGACCAGGGTTTGATCCCTGGGTCCAGAAGATTCCCTGAAGAAGGAAATGGAACTGACTCCAGTATTCTTGCCTGGAAAATCATTTGGACAGAGGAGCCTGGCAGGCTACAGTCCATGGGGTCTTAAGAGTTGGACACGACTCAGCAACTAAACCTCCACCGTGGTTGTGAGCCTCTGGACACCCCAGTGCAGAGGAAGGAGGCCGGGTAATTTTATATATTTATTTATTTATTTATTTATTTATATATATACACACACACACACATATATATATATTATATATATATCTGTTTGCTCTCAAGAAAGGAGAACAGTGTGAGAGTCCGTCTCTCTCACTCATACCTCACCCCCCGCCCCTCTGTGCCTTTTTGATTTTTAATTTTTTTCATTAAGAATGTGGTAGCTGCTATCTGACTACTTACTTCCACGGCTTCCTGACAAGGCCTGCAAAGGAGAGTAAACAAATTACCCATTACCAGGGAAGCCCCGTCTGCCCCCCTTCCCCCTCCAGGCAGATTCCCCGTGTCTTCTTTCACCTCCAGGAGATATCCTCCAAGGTCACTAAATTAAGCCTTCAGACAATCGAAAAATTGAATCTCAGTACATCTATTTTCCTAACAAAATTTCCACAGCGCCGATTGGGGCTGACAGGTGCGTCCGCACGCTCTCCGCGCTGTTCAGGTCGATTTGGCCGGGCGGGACGGCATCAGCGTGTATTGGAGGGAACATGCGTGCGGCTCCAGGCCCCCTGGGAGTTGTGCCTCACCCCTCGGTGCTGCAAAGGACGCTTTCCTTCCGTGTGCAGAGCTGGCCGGCCTCCTCCTCTGCTCCCGTCCTCACCCGCTGCAGCCTCCAGGTGGGGCGCTGCTTTTTCAGTTATTTATCGAAAGCCCTATTGCAATCATTGCAAACGCATTTAGGAATACCTGGAATCCATGTTTTCTTCGCCAGCACTAACAGTGCAGCAGTCATCACAGTCCTTGTCGGAGAGAGAGGCAGGGTGTGATATCTGGGGAGTGGAGAGCGGGTGAGAAGGAGGAGCTTTGCTCCCAGCCCCTCAGGCTTTGTAGCTGCCACCGCCTGGCTGCTGGAGGGGCCTGGAGAGATGAGGATCTGCCAGGAGGAGGAGGCTGTGGACTTCAGCTCCCTGATGGCCAGCTCTGTGACTCTGGAGGTCACGCCCCCCCATCCAGCCTCATGTCCTCCTCCTCAAGTAGTGTCCCAGCCAGCACTTCCTACAAAGACTGCACATGCGCTGCTGGGGGTCTGGGACATGCCCTCTAGTAGCCCACTGTGAGTGACTTATCTTAAAAGCTCCAGGAGAAGTTTGCATTCCGCTCAGATTACCTGTGTCCCTGTAAATGCAAAAGTGAGGCTTTTCTTTGCTTGGCTGTGAGTAATGCTGATGCTCCAGGAAGATGCACTGTGTTTATCCTGTGGCTTGGAGTGCCCGCTGGGTACCCGACCTGGGAATCCCAGTGCACGTCCCCAGCCGCACGGTGCCAGCATCCATGACCGCCACGGTCAGAGTGGGCTGCCCACTACGCGGTGAGACCTCGGGCAGGTGACTTAAACTTCTTTGTCTTGAATTTTTTTTTTTTCCCTCGTCTATGAAACCATGATCATAATGCTCTCTACATGTTTAGGAGCATTGAGAAGATCAAAAGAGAAAATTCTTAAAAAGCATGAAGCATCATCCCTGGGCATAATAAGTGCTCATTACATGTTTGCAAAAATAGCAATTGTTAAAATTACATCCAGAAGCTTTTAATGAGCACCTGTTGCTGTCCATTCCAAGCCCTAGAACGAAGCTTCCAAGAAGATTCGGGAGCTGGTACCAGGAGAGAACCACACTTGACGGGTTCTGACATTGTTGCTGCTGCTGCTGCTAAGTCGCTTCAGTCATGTCCGACTCTGTGTGACCCCATAGATGGCAGCCCACCAGGCTCCCCCATCCCTGGGATTCTCCAGGCAAGAACACTGGAATGGGTTGCCATTTCCTTCTCTAATGCATGAAAGTGAAAAGTGAAAGTGAAGTCGCTCAGTCGTGTCTGACTCTTCCCGACCCCATGGACTGCAGCTTTGATGGGCCCTGTGTAATTCTCTTTCTTGAATGACCTTCCTCTTATCTTGGGTTGCTTCTGTTTTTCCTGGATTCATGTGCTCATTCGTAGGTCTTCATAGCAGTTGTCTGCTGCTGCTTAACGCATTATCCCTAAAGCTTTATGGTTTAAAACAATAAACATTTAATATCTTACAGTTTCTGTAGGTCAGACATCAGTGAGTAGCCTAGATAGATGGCTGTGTCTCGGGGTCTCTCATCAAGTTTCGGTCAAGCTCTTGGCTGGGGCTGTGGTCGCTCAAGGCTTGGTGAGCTGTTGGTTTCACACCCAAACTGGCACACACATGTGGCTTTGGGCAGGAGGACTCAGTCCTTCACCATGTGGGCCTCTCCACGGAGATGCTTGGTCTTCCTCAACATATGGGCAGTTGGCCAGGTGGATGACCTCAGGGTGCAAGAGGTAGCCTCAGCGCCTTTCAGACACTGATCTCAGACATCACACACAGTCAGACTCTGAAACCTCACCTGCGTTCTAGTCATTGGAAAAGAGCCACTAGAGACTATGCTTAAGGAGAGGGGAAACTGACTGCACTCGGCAGGGGTAGCTGTCCAGGAGCTTGTAGGCATGTTTTCACATGACCGCAGTCTGCCACTTCCGTCCGTGGGTTCTCACGGACATGTGATAGGCTCACTGGCTTAGCCCTTGGCAGAGGCATGGAGCATATAAGGAAATGCGTCTTCCCTCTGCGTCAGAGAAGGCATCACCTCCTATGGAGTGGTTGTAATGGGAGAGCGGACTCCCCAGAGGACTCCGTCGCAGCAGTGGGTTCACAGAGGCCAGCGGGACAGCAGAGGCGGTCACTTCAGGGAGGCGACCTTGAACTCCTTCAGTCGTAAACCTTCGAGAAGTTCTTTGAAGACAGATACTAGCTATTTATAACCATTACAGCAGTGGCTTTGAAATCACCAGTGGTATCTTATTTTCTCCCCTGAGAGTTAAGAAACTTGCCTTGAAAAGTCACTTCTTTGAATAGTGTGGTAGGTCCGCCGTCATCAGACTCTTCATCTGAGCCTTTGTAGGATACAGGGAACAAAGCGAGCAGCGCCAGCACCGTTTCTCTCTGTTACACCAGGTCCCTCCGCCCACATTCTTCCTTATCTACTGCTTCTTACCCCATTGCAGACCCGATTCTGCTGGACAGCCAGGCCGTCTCCTGCTCTTCCCCCTGCCTCCTCTGCCTCCTCGCCCTCACTCTGCTTTACCACAGGGAAAGATCAGGTTCTGGTGCCCACAGCATGCAGTGCGGACCCCTAGGTTATCACAGCGCCACTAGGCTCTGCGCTCCTGTTTCTGGTTTTCCTTTGTCTTCTGTTCCTTGGGGCTTCCCTGGTGGCTCAGCTGGTAAAGAATCTGCCTGCAATGCAGGAGACCCCAAGTTTGATTCCTGGTTCAGGCAGATCCGCTGGAGAAGGGATAGACTACCCACTCCAGTATTCTTGGGCTTCCCCTGTGGCTCAGCCTGGTAAAGAATCTGCCTGTAATGCGGGAGACCTGTATTAGATCCTGGGTTGGGAAAACCTCCTAGAGAAGGGAGCGGTACCCACTCCAGTATTCTGGCCTGGAGAATTCCATGGACTGTAAAATCCATGGGGTCAGACATGACTAACTGACTTTCACTATCTTTTTCTATTCCTTTACTGCCCACTGTATTCCTTCCTCCTCTGGGTTGCTGACACTTGTGTAAGAATCCTGAATGTTTGTACGGCACTTAGAGTTTTCACAGCAATTTCCTGAGCATCATTTCCTCAAAGCATCCTCTATGAAATGGGGTGGGATAATACCCATTTTGCAGATGAGGATGCCAAGGCTTTTGGAGGATTGGGAAGTTACTCAGAATCATGCAGCTGATAGGTGGAAGAGAGAGCCTTCCAGCCAGGCCCTGCTGACTCATAGATTTTGTGCTTTTCCTAGCATAACATACAGGCAGACTGTACAAGTCTCTGAGGCTAGGTGTGGTGTTTCATTCTGCTTTGTATCCCTTTGGCTTTGGCCAACATTTCAAGTGAACGAATGAACAAAAGTGAATGAATGAAGCCGAGCCATCCTCAATCAAACCCAAACGCTGCTCACACACACAGCCCCGAGGCTGGCCTTCGCATGCACCTCAGTTACGGAAAGCTAGAAGTTGATATTTTGGAGCCCCATAAGACCAGGAACGCTGTGGCCTGAATGACAAAGAGATGTGGACACTTCCTCTTCTCACAAGTCTCATAAATCAGCATCGTCTGTGCTGAGCGGGGGCCTGTGAGTAGTAACTGCCAATACCAGGAGACCCGAAAGGCTGATCTGGGCCACCGGCCCCATCCACCCCTGGTTTGTGCTGAGTCTGCAGAATGTTGAAGTAAGGGGTTAATTTATAAAGTGAGCCCCAGGACAGTTTCCAGGACGGCCGTGCGTGTACCTCGTAAATCGGCACAAATTGCTTCTCTCTCTCTGTGCCCATCAGCTCCCAGGCAGACCACCATTCCCTGAGAGGTCTGCGGGTTGCCATCCGGAGAAACATAGGAAATGTGGAAAACGAATCCTCGACGGGAGGCAGGTGTGCAGACAGGGATGGAGGCTGGCAGGTACTGCACGGTCTGGGATATGGAGCGCAGTTGCTGAGGATTCGTTAGGTAGAGTTTCCTTTGTTGCAGACAGAGGCTGGATTTCAGAAATCCTTGTTCTGTTACTGGATGTCCCTCCAGTCTCTAAATAGATTTAGGAATTTGTGTATGGCAGAAAATTTAAGGCCTGGAGGGGAAGCAGACAAAGAGGAAAGCTAACCTTGGTGTTTTACATGTATCAAATGGCTAGACTCATTTACCCAGAGCCAGTAATATTGGGAAATACATACATATAATGGCTTAGTTTTTATTATTATCATGACTATTTGTAACAGGCATGTGTATACACTGCATTTGTCTGAGTGATCACAGCAAGCTTTATTTCCAGTCTTTTCAAGGACTCAATCCTTTCAGGAGCTCTAGATGTTGTTGTAAATGTGCCCATTGTACAGAGAAGGCAAGTGAAGCTCCAGAAATGAAGCCTAAGGAGGACTGGCTAATAAATGGATTTGGGTCCGATTTCTCTCTTTCCAGCTTTTTTTTTAAATCCTCTCATTATTATAGGGGTCTTTGTGTTACTGAGAAAACAAGTGCCAGCCTTCTAATAAAATGTCTCTGCCTAGTCAAATTATTTGATACTTCAATCTAACTTATTATTCTTTTAGCTACCACATTCCAAGTGATATACAAAATACCCTAATAGTAAACAGAGACTTGAAACTTACACATTGGTAACTTATCGAATCCTCTTAAAGGGGCTCAGTCACAAAGATGACTTTAAAAGGGAAACATCCTTTAACATAAAAAGTGTCCACTGGCATGTATTAGTGAAGCAATTATAAATTGGGGGAGGTATGCTGGACATGGCATGAAATCAAACTGTCTGAGACCTTAAAAATATTAACACAGTTTTTCATACACAGAGCAGCTTTGGACCTTATGGCAGTCCTGTGGGCTGCTGCTGCTGCTGCTAAGTCACTTCAGTCGTGTCCAACTCTGTGCGACCCCATAGACGGCAGCCCACCAGGCTCCCCCTTCCCTGGGATTCTCCAGGCAAGAACACTGGAGTGGGTTGCCATTTCCTTCTCCGATGCATGAAAGTGAAAAGTGAAAGTGAAGTCACTCAGTCGTGTCCGACTCTTCGAGACCCCATGGACTGCAGCCCACCAGGCTCCTCCATCCGTGGGATTTTCCAGGCAAGAGTACTGGAGTGGGGTGCCATTGCCTTCTCCTCCTGTGGGCTAGACCACTTATTATAACCGTATTTCACAGAGAAACAGAGATGTTCAGGGACTTGTCTGAGAACACGTGGTCTCTGGAGAATTCATGCTTTACTAGCCTTACGTCTTGAACAGTGAGACAAACTTAGAAGAAGAAACTAACGTGGAGGAGAAAAAAGAAAAACTATCGCCAAAATATTTCTAGGAGACACTTAGAAAAATCTGTTGGACCTTGTTTAGTAAGAAAAGAGGCCAAATTCGAATCTTAACTCCTTCCGAGTACTTTGTTGTTTCTGACTTTCCACGAAGGCAGGGGTCTCAGATGTATCGTCACATGTACTTGCGATGAATTAGAAGACAGTGTAAAACGAGGCACCTACTGAAGCGGACTTCTTCACAGCCTCGCCGTCCTTGTTCCCTCCCCTGTGTTTCAATTCCAAAATCACTGTGACATGAAAATTGTGTATTCAGATTGTTCTATTGATTGGTTGGGAAAGTGACCTTGTATGCACGCATGAAAATGAAGCGATCTATATCACAAGGCCCCTTCTCTGCACAGAAGCAGGAATGACAGTGGTCCAGAGGCGTTTGCTTCACACCTGGGTTGGCTCTCCCTCCTCGAAGGCTCAGAGCCCTTGGAAAGAGCCTTCTGTGGGGCTGGGCGGGTGTGAAATGTGAGGACCCCTGACAGAGGGCGAATGTTGGGGCAGGCGTCACGTGTCCATAGACGTGAAAAAGCGCCCTAGCCGGAGACAGGAGTCTTTCTTTGCAACTCGGACGGCGGCTCCCGTGGGACTGAATTCTGCTGCCTCTCATTGGCACAAGGGCACATTACCGCGGGGACTTCCTGGTGGCTCAGTGGCAAAGACTCTGCCTGCCAGTGCGGGAGACCTGGGTTTGATCCCTGGGTTGGGACGATTCCCTGGAGAAGGGAATGGCAACCCACTCCATATTCTTGCCTGGAAAAATCCCATGGACAGAGGAGCCTGGTGGGCGACGGTCCATGGGGTCACAGAGGGTCAAACACAACTGAGCGCCTAAATGGTAGCAGCAACACAGTTCGCATGGACCCACCTGAAGGCACTCTGGCTTGGAGCATCCTTGACTCTTGAAGGGGGGATCCCGCCTCTTATTTTCAGACATGAAAATACATTTTCAGAGTATTTTCAGACACCTCTGCCTCCGGCATGTAATCTTGCATGCAGACTGAAAGAAAGGGAGTGAGTACTGTGAGTCCTGCAGAGGCAACGCCTCGTTTAATCCTCACAACGACCCTCCTGGTGGATGGCGTTAGTCCACTTGCCTCGTGCAGAAGGTGAGTCGCGGGCATGCATAGCAGCTCGCTTCAGATCAGGCAGCTGGTGAGTGGCAGAGATGAAGCTGGAACCCAAGATCTTGTATCTAAATTCAGACCAACTTAATTATTCTCTGCCTCTGAAGCCCCTGTGGTTTGGATTCCTAATCACAGGACTGAGATGAAATAGAATTTCTTAGCTGAGGGAGCCAGGCAGTAGATGGGCCTTTGCCAAGAACTTTTTTTTTTTTTTCTTTTTAACCAGAGTCAGAGGTTAGCAGGAAGAGATGAAAGATGGATGGGGAAGTAGAGTAAAAGAGAAATGGAGGTTATTCTCCAAATGTAGAAGCTTCTCCATACAATGCTTTAGAATCCAGAGCCCAGATCATATTAACGAGAAGGTACTGCTTAGGGAGGGAGAGAGGAGAAGACAAAGCAACATGTAGAAACATTAAAAAAAAAACAAGAACAGTGAGCTGCATGTAGATGGCTTTTATTGGAAGGGCCAGGCTGAACTGGAAGGCTTGCGCTGTGTAAAATGTCAGCTGCTCTTATCATGGTTCATGGAGATTACCTTTCAAGGCGAGTTTCATTTTCGTTGCTTCCAACCCTTGGAGAAGTGGACAAGGCAGTGACTCCTTTATTTCCGAATCCTCACCAGCAGCTTGCCGCTCCTCTGTGTTTTCTCTCATCCTGGATGATACCACATCAAGGCAATTCAGGGCAGCAGTTGAACCAAAAGCAATTTAAGTCAGAAATGGACAAATATGGATGTCGTTTATAAGGCTTGTTCAGAGGCCTCTGACATCACTCAAAGCCTATACACTTCTCGGGACTGAGACACTTTTTTTACCCCAGCAACGCAAGATTGGAGATTTAATACAGACCGCTTAGTGAGATGTCCTAGTGGGTCTTGCCTAGAAACCATTTCTTGGGGGAAGCAAGTATTTTGTATTATATACTGAGTTGGAGAGAGAGAGAAATAGTGATTTGAAACCAAAGTGAATTTCCCAAGGTGAATTTATATGAGTCACTTTGATTCACTCGCAGTAACACCATCGCTTCTCGGCCTTTGGGCTAAGATCGAGTGTATCTGCAGTGACGACGGCCATAGGTCTCACGGGCTTGGGCACGACACGTATGTGCGGGCGTGGTGGTTTGAGAGTTACCTTTAATTTAGCTAATTTCCATAATCGCTCTGCAGAAATAAAATCCATAAAGGCATGTAGTTTTGTCCCTCCTTTACAGTTGAAGAAGCTGAGTCTCAGACCCTGCTCAAGGGCACAGACACTTGAGTTGGGAGAATTCACTCCCTAAGGCTCCAGAGGTCCCTTTACGCCACCTCACTCTGGTTTCTAGAGCACCCTGCAAATGGGAAGGCAGAAGCCCTGTTTTGGCCACAGTCTTTTCTCTCTGCATCACGGGCTGTGGGAAAGCTGGTGGCTTGGGCGCCTCCTTGTCGAACTCTGTGGGGCTCTGCTCCGGACGGGAGTTCTTGTGGGTGGGAGAGAAGCACAGGAAAGAAAGGGAGCAGGGGATACGCGGTGGTCATCTGCAGGAAGCAAAGCCAGGTGTCATCCGAAGGCGGGGCGGCTAATTCACGCCGAATGCCAGAAGCCCAGGGTCATTAAACTCAGGACAGAAACACTTACCAAACGCCAGAGGATCGAGGATCACGTCTCAGGAAAAGCGGACACACTGGCATTTCTTAGACACTGAATTGTTCAGACACCGCAAGAAGCAGTTGAGTCTTTCTAATTTTTTAATTTATTTATTGGGCTGTGCGAGGTCTTGGTTGCGGCACTTGAGATCTTCATCACTGCTCACGGGGCTTCTAGTTGCAGCGTGCCAGCTCTCTAGTTGTGGCGGACGAGCTTAGCTGCTCCACAGCCTGTGGGATCCTTGTTTCCTGAGCAGGGATCAAAGCTGGATGCTTAACCACTGGACCACCAGGGAGGTCCCACAGTTGAGTCTTAAAATGGTGATGCTTTGCGCGCACACATATATATACACAGAATGTTTTCTTTGGCTGCAAAAGAACCATAGAAGAAGAAGAATGGGAATTAAAAAAAAAAAAAAGAAAGAATCCCAAAAGGTTATGTGCTGCATGATTCCATTTACAGAGTTACAGAAATGGGGGACAGACTAGTGACTGCGGGGGTCAGGGGGAGCAGGGGCTGGAGGGCAGTGGGGGTGGCTGATGGATCAAGGGCCACGAGAAGGATCCTGATGGGGATGACAGCAGTTGGTACCTTGACCATTGTCATGTCAGTTTCTTGGTTGTGATATGGTACAAACTCATTTTGTCATGGTTATCTCTTGAGAAAAACTAAACGTTTAACTTAAAAAAGTGGCGGGAGCTTCCCTGGTGGCTCCGTGGTCGGGAATCCTTCGGCCAGTGCAGGACACGTGGGTTTGATCCCTGATTCAGGAAGACCGCACATGCCACAGAGCAACTGAGCCCATGCACCACAGCTACTGAGCCTGGGCTCCAGAGCCCGGCAGGCGCCGCTGCTGAGCCTGCACGCCCTGGAGCCGGTGCTCAGCAACATGAGGAGGCACCGCAGCGAGATGCCTGCGTATCACATGGAGAGTAGCCTTTGCTCGCGCAACTAGAGAAAAGCCCGCGCAGCAGTGAAGACTCAGCACAGACAAAAACAGACAAACAAATATATATATATATATATATATATAAAAGAATCTTTCTCAAAAAAAAAAAAAAGTGATGGAACATTTGGGAAAAAATTCACCTATGAGCCCTCCACCCAGAGAGTCACTGTTTCTACCCTGTTCTCTCTCCTCTCTCTTTGCTTCTTCCTCTTTCTGTCCGGAGGCTATGTTTAACCCTCCTGGTCCGGCATGGCTTTTGGTGAAAAGGCAGCATCAAGGTCCCCTTTGAAGAAGCCGAGGGGCTGTGGGTAAGGAGTGGGCACATGTCATGTGCAGAGCTGCAGCCAACTCCCCAGCCCTCCCCCTGGTGCTAATCGGTGTTAAGATTTTGCCATAAATATTACTTATGGCTGTTATGCATCCCAGACTGTCAATACGTGTTTATTTTCCCATTTTAATTTCCCTGCATTTCCACAGTTATTGGGGTAAGGCTGACAGAATAAGCTTAGGTTTGAGGGGGGCTCCCCATCTGCTATGTCACCTCCATCCCTGGTCGATGTTCTTGCCAAGTGACATGCGTGGTTGGGGACAATCAAACAGAGATAAGGAAGAGTATGGCATGTCCTGAAAGCCCCGGCTCCCAATTACCAGCTCTCTCCCCAGGTCTTTTGCATGACCTCCCAACTCCAGGCACTAGCTACACCTCGAGGCAAATGAAAGCAAAAAAAACCTCCCTTAGTTTTTTTCTGTTGCTATCACTGATTAGCTGGGTGACTGGGGCAAGCCCCTTCGCTCCTCCTTCCTGAGTCTCAGTTTCTTCATCTTTCAGCCGAGTTTGTAAGTTCCTAGGCATTTGGGAGTTTCAGTGAGCTGACACGTGTGGACTTGCTTTGCAAATACTCAGATTTGTGAATGAGTTAAATCATCATCATCATGGGATCCCATTGTCTACAGTGCCTCACATCTGACTTCCACTGTGCACTCATGGAATATTTTGTTAATATCGAACTTGGGTCTCCAGCATTGCAGGCAGAGGCTTTACCGTCTGAGCCACCAGGGAAGCCCGCAGAATAATTACCATTGCTAATCTGAACTGTTCATGTTCCTAACTGCCTGACAGTTTGTGAAACCTTGAACCGCTCTGGGCCATACTTTTCTCATTTTGTTCTTATTTTAAAGAGAGACGCATGTGTGGGTTAAGTGTGAGGAGGGGTAAGGTATAACACACGGTTAGGACTCAAGTACATCTTTGGTTGACTCATTCAAGAGTCCGCCAACCAGCTGGTGGACAGGAGCGCCTGGCCATGCAGTGCGGTTGTAATGAAGAGGGATAATGACATAGCCTTCTCCTTTAAAGTGAGAGTATCATAAGAATGTTCATGTTAATTGTATGTGGGGAGGGTAGGTTATGTTGTTCATGAATTTCATTTCAGGACCTCAACAAGGAATTATAAAACATCTTTTTAAAAAGAAGGGTCTTGGATTGCTGGGCTTCAGTGGAACTGATCTAATTCACCGCCAAACAGGGCCTGCAGACATGTAGGGGCCCGGGTCTTCTCTGTGGGAGAAGAGATGTAAGAGTCGCATTAGAAAGTTGAGGTGCCATTGGCATCTGCCCTCCGAGGTGGCCAGGAGAAGTGTGTCATATGGGATCAGAGTGAGCAGAGGTGTGTCTCATAAGATGATCCAAGGGGAGTTGACTCTAAACGGATTCAGCCAATCAGGAATTGAGGAGGAGGAGGAAGAAGACAGAGCTGGAAGTGGCTGTTACAGGATCTAAGATGATTGCAAAAGATGCATGTCAAAAAAAAGATGGGATGAAGACAGGCTTAAAAGAAAGTTTTCACGCTACAAGAAAGAAAGAAGCAAAAACCTAATATATAAACATACACCCCCCCCCACACACACCCCTTCTTTCATGGGGTTGTTGATTGAAAAGGCAGTTTTTAACAGGGCTGGCTGTTTCACCGTAGCTGTAAGGAACAAAATCCTGCAGCTCCTGCACTCACGTTTGAGCCTTTGCTTTTGGCAGTCATTCCTCTTTTCCATTTTTTTTGGCACCCTAGAAAACTTTCCATAAATAGTGCATTTAATGGAGTGTGTCCCTTTATGACTGTCAGCTACCATAACAGTAGAGGGAAATTCAACAAAAGCTAACATTAGAATGTAGAAGGTTCACAACTCCATGCCCTTCCTGAACTTGTACCTCTAGTCTGTGTTGCTTGGTAGATTTGGAAAGCCAAGGGCTCTCTCCTCCATTGCTCACTCGAGAATGCCCAGCTCGGGGGCTGAGATTTGCCCCTGCTTTTGGACATTAGCAACCTTTGCATGCAGCAAACCCATGAACGAAACGTGGTTCTCTGCTATGGATTAATCAGGAGTCCCTTGCTCAACTCAAGCAGGGAATCCAGTCTAAAGGAGGAAGTGAAAATAAAAAGGCACAAATGAGTGAGAAAGTTAGCAAGTCAAAACAAGATGCAAATGATACAGCATTAAGTCCCCGATACAAAGGCAGCCAGCATCACTGTTGCATCAAATATTTAGCCAGAGCCAAGAGCAATTTTTTTATTATGTTTTTTATAAGTTTGATTTACTAATCTTCGGTGCACTCCCTATTTTTAGAGGTTGGCTCATATTTTTAATTTGTTTTCTCTGAAGCACTGAATCCTTGCTCGTGTTTTTCAGCTGTCCACTCAGTTCCTAGTGGCAGAGCAACACTGAAAAGCATAATTACGTTTCCTAATTATGTGTAATTAGGCAAAACCCAGATGATGTATTCAGCATGCTCTCGGAATAGCCAGGGGTCAAGGACTGTTGGAACTCAGTAACATTTTTATAAATAAGCCTGCTGCGTTGTTTAACTTCACGTGGGGGTCCAGGGTGGTCCTGGATGCCTTGTAGACCAATACAGTGATTGAAAATATATAGCATTCATTTATTTAGCCAAGGAAAACTGTAATTGATGCTCTGCCTCCTTTAGCCTCTCCCTCTTCTTCTTTAAAACCTGAGTTTAGATTTGCTATTCCCAGCCCAAGAGAGGCCCTCTAAACCCAGACCCATAAAGTTCTGCTTACTGACAGCCTAAGTGATATTTATTTTTTCCAAGCTTAATCCTTTTGAAACATGGAGAAATAAATACATCCTCTTATCTACCATATGCCTGGGATGGGAAATAAATTCTTATTTTCCTGCGGCGTGGTACCAGTGGGCTACAGTGAATAATTTGGGCCGCCTCACCAAAGATAATGGGGAAGCCTTCTCTATTACCAGTGATAATTATGAATCTCATAATAGAAAACATCCCGAGCCGGAGCATCAATCAGAGAAGATAAACAATGGGAAATGATAGGTATACAAAAGGGGAAATGGCAGCGGCCCATATGGAGGGAGAGGCCGCAGGATTCTGGCGGGGTTATAAATCATGGAGCCCAATCATCCCCACGTAATTAATATCCTCAAATTAAAACATACGGTCTTAAAGCAAGATCTCACAGACTCTTCAGCAGGGCAACTGGCTGCCTGACAAAATAACATCCGGGAACCACAGGGCCCTCCCACTCGCCTGAGCTCCTTCTTTATGACGCGGGCTGGAGTGGGCTGCAGCCCCGGCTCACAGTGTCCCCGCTGTGAGCTCACAGTGACCCTGCTCCAGCCCACCCGGCACCGTCCGCCATGAGGTCAGAGCCAGCAGTGGCCTTCGTGACTGCAGAGACTGCTCCGCCGAGGTGCTCAGTTCGAACTTCCTTGAGGAGCCTTCCAGCCCAGCAGACACAGGCAAACAGAAAACCTTCATTCCAAAGAGTACTCATCTCCTCCTAGTTAATAACCCTGCATCAGGTGCTTTCTTCTTATCTGGCTGTCATGCTCCAGTCCCAGAGTACTTTATTGGGCTTATTTTAAAAAATAACAATAAAGGAGCTCATTCATAACATTGAGAAAACAGTATCTATTAGTCTATGACTGCTGCTCAAAATGAAATTTAAGACAGTGGTTGGCTAGTTTATTTACTGCATCACGTGCGATCACCGACAGGATTTCTAGCCTTTCATCATATTGGTCAGCAAGTAGAAATTCACTGACTGTGGGCCTTCCTGACATGAATTCAAATAGGACTCTCCCACCCACCCCTCATTTATGAACGGGTCAGAGATTTGAGTCAGTTGTCAGATATGCCCCTACAGGCCACAAAATGTGCTCACAGATTTTGTCTTATAGGCTCAGTATAATATTTGCTAAAACATACATTTAAAGAAATATGTAATTTTTTGCCCCAAAGCAAGGGTTCTCCCGTGCCATATAATTTGCTAAGTGTGACTTTGCCATGTTGTAGCCCATAATTTATAGCCAGCCTCCACAAGGCAAAAAAAAAAAAAAACTCCAAGCTGTGATTAAGTAAGTAATAGACAAGGTAACTAATGTTCCCAGAAGGATGGCCTTCCAAACACCCATTTTAAGTGACAGTATGGTTGCAGGTTGAGATGTGTAGTCTTGTAGTCATTTAATTGAGTTACGGGGAATCGAGAAGCCATGTCGTAAACTGGCGCTGAGAGTGGATATTCCCTCTGCACATTTTAATGAGCCTCTGCCTCACTTTCCCCATTTAAAGTAAATGGGTTTGGGCCTCACTGTGCTGCCAGTTTTTCCCACAGAACGATTCATTTGGAAGTACTGTCCTTGTCCAGGCTTAACCAGTTCTGAGACAGCAGGCTGTGCAGGGTTGGATGCGGAAGCGTGGCAGAGGGGAAAGAGCATAGACTTTGGAAGCAGGCAAAACTGGGTTTGAATTCAGACAGCCATAAGGATCTGTGACCTTGGGGAAGTTTGAGTTTTGACTTTTTTTTTTTAATTTGTTTGTTTGTTTTGAAATCAATTTTGCCTTACAGGAAAGTCACAAAAATAATGCAGAGCGCCCATTGCACTCACGCTTCATCCAGCACCCCACCTTTCAGATACTAACATGATGTGTTTTCTCCAGTCTTAGAAATTCACATTGGTGCAATGCTGTTAACGCAACTAACACTTAATTTGAATTTCGCTGGTGTTTCTACTCAGGTTCTCTCACTATTTCGGGATTCAACCTGGGTACCACTCTGCCATTTATTGTCTTGTCTTAGCAGCCTCCTCCGATCCGTGCTAGTTTCTTGGTCTTCATTAATATTATTTCTTAAATGACCTTGACACATTTGAAGAGTCTGGTGAATTATTTTTGTAGAATGTCCTCAGTTTAGATTTGTTTGATGTTTTATCCTAATTAGAATGAGGTTTTGTATTTTTGGCAAGAATATCCATATGTGGTTTGCCCTGGCTCAGCCCATCATATTGAATGGTACGTGGCATCAAAATGTTTTATTACTAGTGGCGTTCAGCTTGATTTCTTGGCTAACGTGTTGTCTTCTGAATTTATGCACTGAAAGTTACTTTTTTCCCCTTTGTAACTAGTGTATATCTTGAAGGAGTTACTTTGAGACTATTGCTCTTGAAATTTTCATTCACTAATTTTAGCATCTATCTGTGGATCTTGCCTGAAACAGGTTGTTCTAATAGCGTTCTATTTCCCTCATGTCATCTACACTTGTTTTATTTTTTTTTATTGAAATGTAATTGATTTACACTGTTTCAGGTGTACAGCAAGGTGATTCAGTTACATATACATATATCTTTTTCAAAATTTTTTCCCTTATAGATGATTGCAAAAATATTGAGTAGAGTTCCCTGTGCTTATACGGTAGGTCCCTGTTGGTTATGTTTTATATATAGTAGTGTGTATATCAGAGAAGGCAGTGGCAACCCACTCCAGTGTTCTTGCCTGGAGAATCCCAGGGATGGGGGAGCCTGGTGGGCTGCCGTCTGTGGGGTCGCTAGAGTCGGACACGACTGAGCGACTTCACTTTCACTTTCATGCATTGGAGAAGGAGATGGCAACCCACTCCAGTGTTCTTGCCTGGAGAATCCCAGGGATGGGGGAGCCTGGTGGGCTGCCGTCTATGGGGTCGCACGGAGTTGGACACAACTGAAGCGACGCAGCACCAGCCGTGTGTATATGTTAGTCCCAAACTCCTGATTTATCCCTACCCCTCTTTCCCTTTTGCTAGCCATAAGTTTGTTTTCCTTCTATGTTTATTTATCAGTTTCTCTCTATGGAAGGCTATCCATTCTTCATTTATTTATTTAATCATTTGTTCATTCATATCAGTATGGACACAGATATTTACTTTGTTTTATAGGTCATAATATAATAATACTGTTAGGCGATTTGGTGCTCAAACTGATCCAGCTTTGGCCAATAAGAGCTCTTTCCTGTTGGCTTCTGTACCCTTTCCACATGGCCCATCACTTTTTGAGCGCTTCCTTACTTTTTGACACCATGGGAGGTTCCCTGTCATTTTGTATTTCTCTGTCCCATTCTTGTAGTTAATTCCTTTCCCAGGGAATCTTGGTTGCATTTATTGGAGAATGGTAGTTAGAAACCAAGATCTGGGTGCCAGGTGTGTTCATTACTCCCTGGGAATCATTGTTTAGGACCTCTTGGTGGGCAGAGTCTGGAAGTATTAGTACATGTAGGTATACTAACTCATGCCCACATGCATATCTTTATTATTACTCTGTCTGTGTGGGTGTATGTTATATATCTTAAGGTATTTATACTTAAATTGTATATTTATAAATATATGTTCAGTTCAGTTCAGTAGCTAAGTCATGTCTGACTCCTTGTGACCCCATGAACTGCAGCACGCCAGGCCTCCCTGTCCATCACCAACTCCCGGAGTCCACCCAAACCCATGTCCATTGGTGATGCCATCCAACTATCTCATCCTCCGTCGTCCCCTTCTCCTCCTGCCCTCAATCTTTCCCAGCATCAGGGTCTTTTCAAATGAAAAGCTCTTCACATCAGGTGACCAAAGTATTGGAGTTTCAGCTTCACCATCAGTCCTTCCAATGAACACCCAGGACTGATCTCCTTTAGGATGGACTGGTTGGATCTCCTTGCAGTCCAAGGGACTCTCAAGAGTCTTCTCCAACACCACAGTTCAAAAGCATCAATTCTTTGGCACTCAGCTTTCTTTATAGTCCAACTCTCACATCCATACATGGCTACTAGAAAAACCATAGCCTTGACTAGACGGACCTTTGTTGACAAAGTAATGTCTCTGCTTTTTAATAAGCTGTCTAGGTTGGTCATAACTTTCCTTCCAAGGGGTAAGCGTCTTTTAATTTCATGGCTGCAATCACCACCTGCAGTGATTTTGGAGCCCAAAAAAATAAAGTCTAACACTGTTTCCCCATCTGTTTCCCATGAAGTGATGGGACCGGATGCCATAATCTTAGTTTTCTGAATGTTGAGCTTTAAGCCAACTTTTTCACTCTCCTCTTTCACTTTCACCAAGAGGCTCTTTAGTTTTTCTTCACTTTCTGCCATAAGGGTGGTGCCATCTGCATATCTGAGGTTACTGATATTTCTCCTGGCAATCTATAGGTAAATGTGGGAAAAGGAAATGGCAACTGACTTCAGTATTCTTGCCTGGGCAATCCCGTGAACAGAGAGGCCTGGTGGGCTATGGTCCATGGGGCTCCAAAGAGTTAGACGTGACTTAGCAATTAAATCGGAGAGGGAAATGGCAGCCCACTCCAGTATTCTTGCCTGGAGAATCCCAGGGACGGGAGAGCCTGGTGGGCTGCTGTCCATGGGGTCGCACAGAGTCAGACACGACTGAAGCGACTTAGCATGCATTCATGCACACGTAGTTAAATATGAGTTGATACCCAATTCATATCCAACACAATCCTGATTCTAATCCATATGAATACATATTTAAAAACCGAGTTCATACTTAATTCCAATCAAACACCATCTCACTTTTTTTGAGGATATTATTTAACCTTTCCAAGTCTCATTTTGTTCTTCTGTAACATGGAAATAATAGCAGCCACAATTTAAGGTTTGGGGAAGGTAGGTAGATTGTAAAGATAGTAATTTTTTTTTTTTTTTTTAAGAAAGAAAAACATTTTTCCCTCCACTGCATCCACACCCAGCCTATAAGATGTTGTTCATCTTCCCGTCAAGAGGCGGCATCTAATTGTCCACCACTTAAATCCGGTTGACCAAGTGACTTGCATTGACCAATGGGACCTTAGCAAAGATAATATAAGCACAGACATGAGAAGCACTTAGATAGCGGGATTTGCCCTCTTGTTGCCTAGGACCCTGAGACCACCACTAGAACAAGCCTGCGCTAGGCTGCTGGAGCATGAGAGGCATATGGAGGGAGCCTCATTGCCCTAATAGACAGCCTGCCGACCTCCAGCCATGTGAGTGAGGCCATTCTAGAGTCTTCCAGCTACTGGCTAAGCCAACATATGACCCCAGACACAAGAGTGAGCTCAGCGGAGATCAGTCTAGGCAGTTCACACCAGAGAACAGAACTCAGCCCGTGCGGACAAGCCTGGCCTTTTTATAAAGAGTGGTTGCTATTTTATCCACGGCATTTTGCAGTGGCTTGTTATATAGCAAATGCTAGTGAATACAAAAGACTTGGAGATAATGTATGGAAAGCAAGTAGCACAGTATCCCATTTGCAGATTGACTTCTGGATAACCTTTTAGTTATCCATGGGCTTCCCTCGTGGCTCAGATGATAAAGAATCCACCTGCCAATGCAAGAGACCCAGGTTCGATCCCTGGGCTGGGAAGATTCCCTGGAGAAGGGAATGGTAACCCACTCCAGTATTCTTGCCTAGAGAATTCCATTAACAGAGGAGCCTGGAGGGGTCACAGAGAGTCAGACACGACTCCCTAGGGTCGCAGAGTCAGACACGACTGAGCAACTAACACTTTGGTTATTAGTGTTATTTTTGAGAACAGCTTTAAGTTCTCTTTGCCCCCAAATACCTTCTCAGCCAATCTGACTAAATGTACTGCATTTGCTAACAGTCAGAACCAGTCCTTTGGTCTGGATCAGTGCCTTGAGAAAGAATCCCCGTGGGCGTGGAAGACTGTGTATTCATCAGCTCACACCAAGGTCGAGACAGAGCTCTGTAGATGCAAGACTCTAGGTGGAGTGAGCCTTGTAAACACCCCAGGAATGGAAAGTTCTTAATCTGGGGTCGCCTGAGGGTATGGGGAGCTGGTCCTGGTGGAGAGAGGGGAGAAGGTACAGAGCAGGAAAGCAGGAGAGTATGTAAGCAGGCCAGATTTAGCCTAATTAACAGATTTGCCTAGGGCTGACCCCGAAGCAAAAAGAAAGCGAAGGCTTGATGGGTCTGCTCTCCTTCTACCAATAAAAGTAGTGATGAGGTTGGATCACCAGCTCTCAGTCTCAGAGAAGAGGCTCTCAAAATAGATGGGAGTTGTGCAAAGAGGCCTGTACCTTCCTCTCCTCTATTTCCTTAATGACCGATGCATCTATCCAGCACATGCTTTAACCCTTGCAGACAAGTGAGTGTGCTTCTCTTTCTGCTACCCGTGGTTGCGTTTTCCATTTAGCAGTGAAAGTGCAGGCTGGGAAGTAACTGGCAAAGGCACCCTTCCCTTGAGCTGAGTAGGACAGGTGGGCGCCATGTTGAAGTGGGCATGGTCACCCAGGGAAGGTCGGTGCCCTGAGCACAGCTGCCCGAGTCTACTTGGTGTCCCCTAGGAAGCATAAGCGATTTAGCAGTTCATCTTAAGTTAAGCAACTCTCCCAGCCCACCACCCTTCTGCTCAGGCAGTCAGGCATCACTGCAGACCTCTTTTCCCGCTAGAAGCAATGATCCATTGAGGTGTGCAAAAGCTCCAAAAAAGGCTTGCAGTGACCTCCAATTCACCCATTCTTAGGAACTATGAAATCACACGAAATTGTCAAAAAAAAAACCACAGCCACATTTTGAGAAAGGGCCTTCCTTGGCAAACTTCATGACGAAACCCAGTACACTTGTTTTTCTCACCAGACTAGATCTTTAATCTTGATGCAGTGAACAAAGGAGGAAGCTTGCTTTTTTCCTACCAAAATGTAAGAGACCTCACAGAAAGTAGAGTGGGAACTTGACTTTTACTCTGCAGTTTTCACTACCAGTTCCTCTGTGTTTGTGTGTATAAAAGACCAAACAGGAAGTGAGTGACTAGGGAAAAAAAAAAATGGAAGAGAAGAAAATAATAATACTTAGCTAATGTGTCATCATCTAGACAGCAGCCACTGTCGATGCTTGGTTTGTCCCACTCAAATTTACCCTCTATAACTGGGATTATTACTTTTTTTTAATACCATTATTTTTACTGTATTATATTTGATGCTGTATCCTGAGTTTTTCACCTAACCTTATAGCAGAAGTACACTCACCTATCATAACACAGGCTTTATTAATGCCAAACATCAGCTAGATAAAAAAAACTATTAACTGAAAGTTCTTATAACTTATCCACTCTTCAGTTATTGGGAATGTAATATATTATCTATAGTTCCTCACTATTAAAATGATGTTGAAATGAAACTCTGGCACATAAAGCTGTTTATTCCTCTCCCCTCCATTACTCAGGGTTCCTAAGAGTCCCACCCTTACCTCTTATTAATCAAAGTCTATCACCATCCACATTCACAATTGTTGAAATCTTACGTCACAACAAGCCTTACCCAGGATTTCTCTGTGCCTCGTACATCAGTGCCTATAAACCCAAAGTGTACGGACTCAGGGCTCAATTTGCAGAAGAACCCGGTTGGGACAAACAGATACTGACATCTTTGGTCTTTGAGCCTCACCATATCCGAACACAGATCAGTTGTTGGTGTCCTTATGTGGGAACATGTGAGCAGGACTCAGAAGCCATATTGGCTCAACCCAGAAGATTTCTGTGATCAATTATTAATATCAACCATGAATAAGGAATCAGGACATGACAGTCTCTCTTAGTATCCTGGTTTTGTCTGTGTGGTATTTTCTTCATGGTTCCTAGAGGCAATTTTTTTTTTTTTTTTAATGTATAAAAAGTCAGTTATCTTTTGAAAGAAGTGGGCAGGTGTGAACAATGGAAGCCAGATGGATGACTTTCTAGAAGCTTCCCAGGTGGTATTTACCTTGGTGAGTCCATTCAAAATATGAATCTCGCCTTCAAGTTTGCTAACTCTAAAATTAGATTCTGTCAACCCAGAAAGAGCTGGTCTTGCTGCAGACTCACAGTAATCAAACTCATTGAGATTGATCTATAGACCAAGTACCCAAACAGTCATTTTCAAAGAGGGCTGTAATTATAACATAGTTTGAAATGCTCTTGTGAATATGAGCAGAAAGAACAGTGTTTCCTAATTGGTAGAATTACAGGGATGGAGCCAAGTAAAAATGTTAGTTACTTGATGGGCAGGTAATTGAAGCAAAGGTCAGTTGCCTGGATGACTCAAAAGCTTGGTTGCTTCAGAAGATAACAGGCTCAATACCTTCATAATAAGGGTATCCTGCACGCTTGTATCTGTTCATTACCCATCCCCCACACTAGGACTTGGGGCACCTTGTCTGTCTTGCTCATTAATTTGTCCACTGACCTGGGATGGTGCCAGGCACAGGGAGGTGCTTCGTACGTATTTGCTGACCCAGTGGGTCTCAAAATACCAGGTGACCCCAAGTGCAAAGTGTTTGTTCGTTCTGCTGGTGAGATACCCTCCAACTCTTTGCCCAGTTTTATAAATTTTAGGGTGAATAGATGAAGTGTTCAAAAATTTTCATGTCGAATTTTATTTGTTGATGTATTCTCACACATGGTATATTAACTTTTAAATATTGGAGTTCTTTTTTTTTTTTTCATCCTGCAGTTTATAAAATAATGTTACACTCTTCATCACCATCAGTACAACCTCTTTTAGAGCCTCTAATGGAGTCCACTTCTCCTCCTCCTCCTTTTTTTTTTTCCCCCCTTTTTTGTCATTCCCTGCCTGGGAATTTTATACATGCAGACACACACACACAGACACTGGTAGTGAACGTCACTCCTCCCCTAGTTCTTTGAAACACAACACTTTTCTAATCCCATGGACCGCTGGTCCTGCAATCCAGAGGGACTCGAATGAGGTACCCTTTTGTTTCTTAGGGTGACTTTTCCTTCTCCCATCTGACCCACTTTGAATTCATTTCATTGCTCAAATGTCAGAGTGCAGCCTTACATACTTCCTAGTCCCAGGGCCATCTAGATCAAGGCGGGAAGAGAGCCTGTGATGGCCAGCCTCCAAGGGGTCCCCTAAAGACTCTGGCCTCCTGGATTTCTTGCACTTCCTGTAGTTCCCTCCTGCTCTGAATAGGACTGACGAGGGACCATGAGCATGACTGTTGAGGCTCAGGGACAAAAGACACTGACACTTAAGCCTTGCAGTCTCTGGGTCCATTCGCTCTGGGGGTGGAGGTGAGTTAGACGCCATGTTGTAAGGATGCTCAAGCAGTCCTGTAGTGAGTCCCACATGATGAAGGACTCAGGCCTCCGGCCAACAGCCAGAACCAACTTGCCTGCCATGGTGAGGGTGCTATAAACCATCCAGCTACACTGCCCCTGAATGCTTGACCCACCAAAACTGTATGAGATACGAAGTTCTTATCGTCATTTAGAATGTGCTAAATTTGGCTGTGATATGTTACTCATCATTGTTAGTACAGAGCCTGCCTACAGGATACATAATCCAAGAGCTTAACAATTCAAAGTAACTAACTGTTTTTAGCTATTTTGTGATTTTAGCAGTTACACATTTTTGGACGGAAACTTTTAGAAGTTAATCAGTCTGTTTCCCCCCCCCGCATCTATCACTTTCTCAAAAGGTTGTTGGTGGCAGGCTTCTTTCTCCTGATGATTAAAAGGCATCTTGGAGATGAGTCAGATAGTACCATTTATATCTCGGTTCTACCAAGCATTGGCTGACCTAAGGTCACATGCAGATCATTAGTGATGTTATAACTCAGTTTTCTCATCTGTAAAATAGGAGTCATTCATTTAGTTAGTGTGGGGACTTCAGATTTGTAAGATGTTTATTAATTCAGTGTTCCACATAGCTATGGCAAACTCATACTACATAGTAGGTATTATTTTTACTATTCTCATTATTCTTATTTACTCAGTTAATAACACGTAAAATCTAGAAATCAAGTTTTAGTAAACTTCCTATAACCCAGTTCGCTAAAACCCCCTCATTGGTCTCCATCACTCGTGAATCCTTCCAAGCGTGAGGTAGAATCTTGTGTGTTCGTCTCATCAAGGATTTTATTTAAAAACGTGAAATACTTCAGCCTTTCCGGGGTGGATAGGAGAGGAGGAAACAGACTTCTAAAATAATTCAGCATGCACTCTGAAAGCATGGTATAAATGCATATAGGTGGCTTCCTGTTTTGAAGGCCAACTTGGAAGCATATATGTATATCCCAGGGAAGTTTCCACTGAACCCAGAGATGGCATGAGCAGTCCTTGGTGTAATGAATCAGTGGAACCCCCCTCACCTGTAAGTCTTCAGGTAAAATGGTCTCTCTATCATATGGAGATTCGGACACTGATGTAATTTAAAATGCTTTCAATATTATGGATGCAGACATATGCCTCTTTATTTCTGAAGGCATTTCCAGAATATTAGATTTAAAAATGAGCAAAAGAAGTGAAAAATAAGATTGTCTGTTGTACTGTCTCCTAAAGATAAGCGCTGTTATCACTTTGCTGTATAACCTAGATTTTTCTCAGCATATGCACAATTGTTTTTACATAGCAGTGACTCTGTTGAAGGCTTATTTCATGTTGTGTCCTGATACTTATTTTTGAATTAAAAGTATCACGGGGAACATTGTTCTTCTTTCTACTCTGTTTTTCAAGTTGATGAGCTTTTATCAAAAGTTGAAATGAAATTGTGAGTTGCTCAGTTGTGTCCATCTCTTTGCCACCCCATAGACTATAGCCCACCAGACTGCTCTGTCTACAAAATTCTGTAGGCAAGAAGACAGGTGTGGGTAGCTATTCCCTTCTCCAGGAGATCTTCCCAACCCAGAGATCAAACCTGTGTCTCCCGAATTGTGGGCAGATTCTTTATCGTCTGAGCCAGTAGAGGTTGTATTAGAACATGATAAAAATTAATTTTACTGTAGGCAAAATGAAAAGACATTACCATGCAGGTAACTTTATTTACTGTTTACCTGCAATTTATCAAACGCATCCCTTTGTTCATCAAAATAAAACACTTAAGTCTTTCAGCACTTAACGTTTGAAATGATCAGGAAACAAGTTCTAATTTGGCAATGAATTCGGGAGATAAAGAAGACTGTCATTTAGATAACATCGGTAGCTTTCTAAAATATTTATTTACTTAATATTTTACTTCCTGTCTGTGCTTCTCTAAAGCTGTGACCCTTCACAGAAAAGCAGTAAAAAATGGCTGCATTGGGTTAAGATTAACACCTAATGAAATTGCATCAGCTAATATTTGAACAGCTTTGTTTTTTTAATGAAACTTTCAATGTGGGTGATGGGTTTTATTTTCTTAATGCATTAATGCCTTCTCAAACTTAGACTCCATTATTTCATTGAAAGAAAAGCATGATGTGCCTTAAATAAGTCAGAATTATGATTGATGATCGATCTAGGAAAATCAGGCAATTGGGGGAGATAGTACCCCCGACCCCCAATTACTGTCTTTGTTCTTACAAGTGTGTTTAAATCCATTTCTGTTAATTTACAATTTGAAAGGTGGGTGAAGGAGCAGAGTTTGAAAAATAGATTACTGTCTTCATTAATACAGGTTTGACCTACAAAGTCTTCACGTACTTAATGATTAAAACCCAAAGTACTAAATAATAAATTATAAGAATTTATAGGAGTCATCATCTTGAAATTAGCTTACTGAATGTTCTTATCATAATAAATCTGAGTGGGTGTCTAATTTAGTGTTAGCTGACTAAAATTATATGTTACGGGCAGGGGGAAAAAAAAAACACTCTTGTTTGAAGACAAATGCAGTGAGTTTAATCACAGGTGATCTGAAAGGCACCTATCTTTCGCTGTATCCACTTCGCAGAATCTTGGGTGAAACTGGTTGAATGGAGATCGATTCTAATTTGTAAATCCAGCAGACGATAAAGTGCCCCCCAGCATTCCGATGATGTTTGCGTTAACACTTCCTGCAGAGTTGTAGTCCTTCAGATTCTGGAGACTGGGGTAGCAAAACAGGGAAGACAGCCTCTGCTCGCTTCCAACTTCAAGTCCGCTGTCAGAGTTGAAGGGTGTGTTTCTGTTGGTCAGCAGAAGGTGGAGGAAAGACAGACACCCCCGTTCTCCACTCTGTGAATCCTTCCCTCAAGATGTGTGTCAGAAAGGATATATCTGTCCACTGGACAGTTATTTACTGGACTTCTGCTCTGGATGAGTCGGATCCTGTATTAAACTCAGGTGGTATCGGAAGAATTAGGATTCACTCCGTACCCTCAAAGAGCTTAAAGTCTTTTATGGATGACAGACTCAGAAACAAATAAAATGAGCTTTCTCTGGGGAAAATAGGTGCATACAAGGTATCCAAGGGGAAGTGACTTTGTCTCTAGTGGAGCAAGGTGAATAATGAGGGAGGGTTTCTTCTAGAAGAGGGAAGAGAAGAAGATGAGGTGAAATTCGACCTTCTTTTCGACCCCATGGACTATACAGTCCATGAAATTCTCCAGGCCAGAATACTGGAGTGGGTAGCCTCTCCCTTCTCCAGGGGATCCTCCCAACCCAGGGATCGAACCCAGGTCTCCCACATTGCAGGCGGATTCTTTAGCAGCTGAGCCATGAGGGAAGACTAGTAGGGGCTTATTAAGGGGAGAAAGTATCCAGGAAGATGCTATAAAGCAGAGGTCCCCAACCTGCAGGATCTAATGCCTGATGATGCGAGATGGAGCTGATGTGATAATATAGACGTAAAATGCACGATAGATGCTTGAGTCATCCAAAATTATTCCCCACCCCAGTCCGTGGAAAAACTGTCTTCCACGAAAACAGTCCCTGGTGCCAAAAAGGTTGCGGACCTCTGCTGTAGTGGGATTAGCATGTGAAAGGTTTCAGGGATGAAATAGACCATCTGTCTGGGCCACTGGGAATGGCTGATGTTGGGGCACAAAGGGCCAGGGCAGAGTGATCAAAAATAATATTAAAGATTGAGGCTGTGACCACGTGGTGAAGAGGCTTGCAACAGGCCTGGATGCTTCACAGGAGATACAGCAGCAGTGAAGGCTTTAGGGCATCACTGTCGTGACTTTACAGTAAAGAGAAATCGAGTAATTCTCTTCCACATACTGTGAGATGGTGGCACATAAGTGATTTTTTTTTTTTCAAACTTTCTTTTGATGTTGAATAAGAGAAAAAAAAAACACATACACCCTTAAATAATTTACCCCAAATATACAAAGAGTTTTTGCAAATCAAAAAGAATAATGTGAACCTCCCACTTGAAAAATGAGCACAGTCAATGAAGGAGAAATTCCTTGAAGAAAATTGACAAACCTGGAAAAAGCCTCAGCCTTACCGTTAACTCCCAGAAACGGAAATTAAACAATGAGAAACCACCCCGCACAAAAGTTAAGAAGACAGATAACCTCCCTGATGGTGAGTGTAGAGAGTACAAAAGGGTATGAAAAAGAAAAGTTGTCCCTTTTTGCATAATGTAATTCTCAGCTTCATTCCTGATAAATTGCTTAAGCAATTTTCTGATAAACCCTAATGGGATTAAGACTTGTTCTGAAAAATCAGTCACCCATCTAGCCAACTGACTGTCACTCAAGAGTCTAGGCCCCTTCAACCAAATATTCTTCTCTTTCCATATCTAGCCTAACATTGACTATCTCATCCCTCCCTTTCTCTAGAAAATATCTCCACCAGGAGTGAATCTTTGAATTGATCCGCTCAAGGCCATTCCCTGGCAGCAAAATTACAATAGAACTTTGACTCATGCTCATAGCTAGACTTTCTAAAAAAGTTTTCCTTAACAGGGAAAAAGAATATGCACTATTAAAAGGAACATAAATTGTTTGGGGTCATTTTGGAGAGCTAGTTGGCAGTTTCAATACAAATTAAACATACCTTTTAGGTTGAGCAATTCCATTCTGAACCAGAAAACACAGAGATATTTTAATAAATAAGCACAGTTTCCCAATGAGAAGAATCACTGATTTTTTTTTTAGCATTTTACACATGTGTGCGTGCTCGTGTGCGGGCACGCACGTGCACACACACACACACACACACTGTTTATTTTTTAACCTGTGAATTCTGTTATTCAGTCTCTCAGTCATGTCTGACTCTTTGAGACCCCATGGACTGCAGCACGCCAGGCTTCCCTGTCCTTCACCGTATCCTGGAGCTTGCTCAAACTCATGTCACTGAGTTGGCCACGCCATTCAACCATCTCGTCCTCTGTCATTCCCTCCTCCTCCTGCCTTCAGTCTTTCCCAGCATCAGGGTCTTTTCTAATGAGTCAGCTCTTTGCATCAAGTGGCCATAGCATCAGTCCTTCTGGTTGAAAACCTTTTACCTCAGCTTGGGACTTGAACCCATGTGGCTGGGGCTCGAACCCAGCCGAAATCCATGGTACCTGGTTTCAGGGCCTAATAAAACTCAGGTTCTTCATGTCTCATCACAGAAAGAATTCAGCGAGAGACAAAATGATAGGTAAGAAATGGATTTATTCAGATTCAGAGCAAAACATACTCCACAGACAGAGTATGGGCCATCGCAGAGGGCAAGTGTGGCCCTGAAATTTGGCGTGGCTAGTCTTTATAGGTTGGGTAAGCTCATATGCTAATGAGTGGGAGGATTATTCCAACTGTTTTTGGGAAGGGGTGGAGATTTCCAGGATTTGGGCCACCGCCCACTCCTTGGTCATTTAACAGTGCCGTGAAACTGTCATGGCACCTCTGGTGCGTCATTTCACTTGCTGATTCAGGATCAGGTCTAGTCTTTCTGCCATCCTGGCCCCACTTGGCTCTAGTCGGTTTATGCTGTGTCCTTGGGCCATGTCATTCTTTCGGAAGTTGTGCCCTGCCCCTTTTCCTCCTGTTACACAATGAATGTTCAGGATTGATCTCCTTTAAGATTGGCTGGTTTGATCTCGTTGCAGTCCAAGGGATTCTCAAGAGTCTTCTCCAACACCACAGTTCAAAAGCATCAATTCTTCACCCCTCAACCCGCTTTATGGCCCAACTCTCACATCCATACATGACCAATGGAAAAGCCATAGTTTTAACTCTGTGGACCTTTGTTGGCAAAGTAACATCTCTGCTTTTTAATTCTGTGTTCCTATCAATAGGGTAATGTGTAGTATATTCTGCATAGCAAAAAAAAAAGTTATTAAAAGGGCTAAATCTAATATTCATATTATGGGTTAAATATACACATGCACATATATGTGATGGCTGCCCACATTGATTGAGAAAGCAAATTGTAGGACAATGTGTATATTATTCCACTTTTGTTTTCAAAGAAAGCTCTAGATGTGCCTGAATGTTTTCGTGTGTGTTTATCACGTGATCTGGGATTGTAGTGACAGACAGTCACAGTCAACAGAGGTCACTTCTTGACAGGAAGGCAGAAAAAGTGGGAGATGAGATGGCTCTGTGAAGGATGGGATTGCATTTTTGTTTTTAATGTAATTCTGTTGTTTGAATTTGTCCTCCCCCACCCCACCCCCACCACCCATCAGCATGTTCAGTTTTGGGAATTAGGGGAGAAAAGCGGGGGACAGAGATGTAAATTGCACAAATGTAACTGATGAAGTGGCCCCTGAAAGACACAGGACCCCATAACATTCTGGGCCATTGAGACGTGCAGCGGGTGTGGGCTGGCACAGAAGCAGGGTGAACTGGCCTGGAATCAGTTCGGCTAATTTCAGCTGTTTGTTTCCCCCACACAGAGAGCTGAGACTGAGATTCGGGAACAGGAAGTAGAAAAGGCAGGAATGAATTTGATATTTGCACCCCCTGCTGATTTCCACCCCTGACCCCTCCCCTGCCTCGCACAATTTCTAATTAATTAGAAGGGTAATGCCTTCCAGAAAAGAGCAGACCTCCCTTTGGGGAGCTCACCAGGAAGAAGTGGGTCTTGTGGTGGAAGGGAAAGCTTTTTCTTTTTTTTTTTAGTATTAAAAATTAATTAAAAATGGAATGTATAAAAGCTCACTTTTTATCAGTGGTACCCATTCTGGAGGACCAGTTGCCGTTGGTAAATTTTTAAGCTTTTTCTGTTGCTGTAGATTTGGTTTTAAGGAAATTACCTTAGCGTTCAGCCTCTTGTGTGTCGTTTCCTGAAACTCGTGATCCCGCTGTGATTCTGTTGATCTGAGAGAAGGGAGAGTAATATTATATTAAAGTAATTGTCCATGGCCTCCTGTGTCAAAGGTTTTAACAGCTGGCAAATAAAATGCGATAGTTATTAATAGTTCTTTTCAAAGCAAGGAAACTGGTATGGGAACAATTTAATGTAACTTTGAAACTTTCTTTTTTTGCTTTTTAATGAAAGTATTTGCATCTCCTATTTTCACTTACTCATAAGTACATAGTCTCCAAGTAAACACCCTTTATTCTTGCTTGAATGAGAAATCATAATGAATTTGGTGACATGTTCTAATGGCTGACGTCGGCAACACTAATAGCTCAGATAAGGAGAATTTTCATGAATAAACCTTTCATTTAATCCTCAAAAAGAAATTGTAATGAATTCCCAGCCACATGGTAGCATTATTAACAAATATATAAACTTTTGGCTGGAATTGTGGGATCTGAAGTAACTCCCATCCTCACCTCTTAAGATGTAAACTTCATTAGTGTAGAGATTTTTATCAAAATTTATTGATATTGTACTATTATTTATACACTACTATTTATACTGTGTATCAGTTTCACCACAGTAGATGCTCAGTACTTATCTGTGAATGGATGGATGGATGGGTGGATGGATGGCAGTCCCGTTTTCTGAAAGCAATTGAATTCCCATACTTTGCGTCCTTGTAAAAATGATCACAGATTTAGCAGTTCCAGTGGGTTGCATGGGGGCCTCCAGAAGATACGCCCACATTCCATTCGTGTTGCCATGCAGATACATGGCTTCTCGCATCTTGCTTCTCTCACTTGGCATGTCAGAATTAGCACCATGCATTTTAACATGGTAGGGATCATGTGCATGTATGGATGGAGATAAGTTTAGGAGTTGGGCTTTGGATGCAGTCTCTGGTTTTTGACCTTGACTTTGATTCTAACCCTGACTCTTCCTGGCTGAGGATTTTGGCAATTTACAGATGCTCTCTGAACCTCACTCTCCCTTTGCTACAAAATGACAATGCTAACGGATGCTTCCTGAAATTGCTGTGAGGATGAATTGAAGCAGGGCCTGTGAAGTGTAAAAAATGATGACTGGCCTATAATAGGTGCTCAACAAATCATAGCTGGTGTTGTTTTGTTCTTAATAATAATGTGATTTTTTTAAGCTGAAGCTGATAGTATTCCACACAGAAAGGAAAACACACCTGTACCATTTTCAGTGTCCGTGAGTCAAAAACACACCAAGTCACCCTGAGATGCAGATTCTAGCTGGAAGTGTTGAGTTCTTCAAAGCATTGATAAAATTGGTCTCTCTGTCTTCCGTTACGTAGATTTTTCCACCTAGCCCCTGGTTCAACTTCTGTTTAATATGTGTATTACGGAAACAGCCAAGAATCCTTCTGCCAGTCTCCAAAGCAGTGACATAAATCCCAGCCTGCAATTTCACACATGCCTCACCGTGTCTCCAGGAGTCTGCTGGAGGGAGCCTCGGCCAGATTTCTAAATGGTCATTTCAGCCTCCCTCCCTTCCGGGCGCCCAAGACATGATTAACCTGCAATAACTGTGACTCCCTCATTAAAGGAACACTGTAGCAAGGGAAAAACCATTGAGACTGATCGAGACGTTCCGTGCTGGGTTTTTTGTTGTTGTTGTTTTTGTTGCTGCTGCACGTCAGCTGTGTGGGTGCCTCTTGTTCCTCTGTCCTTCAGGTTAGTAAAATCAAGACCAGTCACTGAAGCTCTGAGCTATCAATAAAAGTTAACTTACCACAGGAAATTGGATGGGGAACAAGATCACTTAAGTGTTCAGGGCCACCAAGCTACTCCGGGCATCCCGTGTGAGCTGGTCGGCTCCTGCCAGTGTTTTTGTTGCCCCATCTTGCAACTTAGCATTCTTTTGTCAAGCAAATGGCAGAACGTGCAGATGAAGGACATTGGCAGTGAACCAGGAATACTGTGTTCCCAGCCACGATCTAGCCAGGGAACTGGGGGTGGTCTGTAATGCACCTCATGGTAGGACCATATCCAAGTCACTGACGTTTCAAGTATTTCTTCCAATACTAGGGTCAGTAGGTGACCACATTCAGAGGCCAAATGTGCGCCATCATGGTTTGGGAGCAGACTCTGTCTTTAAAGATTCAAGTCTGTACTCTGGATACAGGCTGCATAAATGTTACAGCTGCTGCTGCTGCTGCTGCTGCTAAGTTGCTCCAGTCGTGTCCGACTCTGTGCGACCCCATAGACAGCAGCCCACCAGGCTCCCCCATCCCTGGTTTTCTCCTGGCAAGAACACTGGAGTGGGTTGCCATTTCCTTCTCCAATGCATGAAAGTGAAAAGTGAAAGTGAGGTCACTCAGTCATGTCCAACTCTTAGCGACCCCATGGACTGCAGCCTACCAGGCTTCTCCATCCGTGGGATTTTCCAGGCAAGAGTACTGGAGTCAGGTGCCATTGCCTTCTCCACCTGTTACAGCTAGAGGTTTCAAAATTGTGTTTTCTTTCACAGAGGCTCTCCCTGCAGGCTGGATTTAGTCCTTCTCTCCTCCGAGCTCAGTGAGGAGTTAAGTGCTCGCAGGTGAAAAAGGACTCATTCCACGACGTACTTGGCTCAGTGACAGTGCCTCACGAAGGAACGGTCAATGAGAAGAAAGACAGGTCAACACAAAGAAAAGGCCAAAGAGTGTCCCTTGCATACGGCTCAGAGGGGACAAGGCCAGAATTTTAGGTGCCAAAGAAAATCAAATAGTCATCTTTGCTGGATTAAAAGCAAAAATGAACGTAATCCTCGTGCATTTTCAGAGTTGTTGGTCAGCTCTTTGTTCTGGAAAGGAATTGGAAGTTCAGTACAGGCCTTAACATATACTGTCTCACTCCATGACACTCCCTCATCTGTAGCTCGTATAGCATCCGGTTTACAGACAGGCCACAGGCTTGAGGAAGTTAAATGAATTACTGATGTAAATTCCTAGAACTGGTAGACTGAACTCTGGGTTGTAGAACCACATTTCTCCAATCACAGAGATAGCCACTATAAATATTTGTGTTTATTTCTGTATTTTAGGTGACATTAATTTCGACCACAATTATCTGTGCACTAGCATTGATAATATAAATTGTATATACATTTCATTCAGCCATTAGCTATCTTATTAGGCCCCTTTGGATTCTAGGCTGTGGGGTCTAAGCTTTTCTTGATCTCGAGGTCTTGAATGCAGAGCTCTGGGTAGCATCTGCTGGCACTGAGGAAACTCAAGGTCAGCAGAATCTCCAGGAAAGACCAGGGGTCAGCTCTGATGACCTTCAGTCACTCCCAGGTGTGCCCACTTAGGGGGCATCCCAGTCATGACTTATACATATTTCAGTTGTCTTTATTTTATCTGCAACTGGACCATAATCATCCACACAGGGTTATTCCCAAGAAGCATAACACCTTCCTCTCACCTGACCCAGGAGCAGTCTAGGTCAGGGGTGCATAGCAGATTCATTTCATGGGCCCATCGGGTCAGTTTAAACGTCCAGCTGATGTGGTGTGTTGAAAAGGGTCTAAAGTGGCACGTGAGCCCTTTGGGAGAGGACATCGTGATCAGTGACGGATTCTGCTGCATTTCTGTGGATGGTGGGGAGTGGGGGGCCTATTATAATGTGTTCCCCACCCTGATTTAGGTGAACATGTGCTGTACACTTGTAGATCTCTATTTTTCAAACAACAGCAAGCGTTGCGTCAGCCAGCCTCTTAGCGGAGCCGAAAGCCAACAACAACAACAACAAAGTCAGCCACTTTGCTTTGGAATGAGTTTGCGTGTATAAGTTTATTTCCATCTTCCGCGGTCTTTTTCTCCAAATAATCTCGGGACCACCACATTCAGAAAACACGGCAGTTGTCATTTACGTCGCCGTCTCGGGAGTCTGTTTATGTGGGCTCAAAGGTTTTAAAAGCTGAGTGACATGGATCAAAGTCTCCGGGACCTAACCATCTTCCATTCCTCCAGGGGGCTTCTTACGCCAACTACAAATCACTGATCAAAGTATCCATCTGTCACCTGTCCATTTGTACGTCCGGGTTTAAGTGATTTCACAGAGCAGGACTTCAGCATCAAACAGGAAGGGGGAAATCCCTTTACTTCTCTAAGAGAGGCTTTCTGAAAGGCAGGTGATGCCTTCCTCAGGATTCTCTCTATGTACATCCAGCAATCTGGTTTCTGTTTTGTTTGATGGCAGTGACCCCATTTCTCTAAATATGTAGACACATATCATGTTTGTCCATTCTTAGAATCATAAATGTTTTTAATGAAATAAAATATTTATTTTAAAATAATTTTAATTAAGATAACATGTAAAAGAACAACATTAACTTTGATATTTAATATCTGTGGTTCTAATACATTTCACTAATTTGAAAATACATATAATTTTCTCAGCAATCAGAGATCTGCATCTCATGCAAAGCTCACACTCTACATGTATACAGAATAACTGTGCTCTTCAAAGTGTTTTTGGATTAAAACTATAAATATTTCTACATATGAAAACATATAGCTTCACATATAAAGCTGTACATAAATTCAGAGTTGTAAGTTGTTCAAATTTTAGATTCATAATGAAAGTCTCTTGGTCGTGTCTGACTCTTTGTGACCCCATGGACTATACAGTCCCTGGAATTCTCCAGGCCAGAATACTGGAGGGGGTAGCCTTTCCTTTCTTCAGGGGATCTTCCCAGCCCAGTGGTCTCCCACATTGCAGGCAGAGTCTTTACCAGCTGAGCCACAAGGGAGCCCAAGAATACTGGAGTGGGTAGCCTATCCCTTCTCCAGGGGATCTTCCTGACCCAGGAATCAAACCAGGGTCTCCAGCATTGCAGGCGGATTCTTTACCAACTGAGCCACCAGGGAAGCCTTTTATATTCGTGGGAGCCCATTAAAGAACATTTCTTCTGGTCTTCTCATTTTACAGATGAGTAACCTGAGGCCCCGGCTTGAAGGTCTGGTGATGGCCAGGAACAGATACAGTGTCTCCTGATTCACAATTCAGTGTTCATTTTTCTGTCAGGCTGTCTCTGTAACTTCTAAAGAAATATTTATGTGTTTATTCATTTAGCTGTTCTGGGTCTTAGTTGCAGCATGCAAACTCTTAGTTGTAGCAGGCAGGATATAGTTCCCTGACCAGGGGTAGAACCCGAGCCCCCTGCATTGGGAGTGCACAGTCTGAGCCACCAGACCACCAGGGAAGTCCTTCTGTAAATTTTTTCAAAAAATTTGATCTTTTAACAGATGTAATGGTCCTTCCTCTTCTTTCCTCATCTTCTTCCTCGTCACCCCTCTACCCTCTCCAGTTCAGGCAGTGCTTGTGAATCTGAAAGTGTCTGCCCAATTCAGGATAAAACTTGAGTAAAACTTTAGAAGTCTCAAGTGTCCCACCAGCCAGAGTCCCCTAGATTCCTGGGTATGGTTCAATTCAGGAAATTTAATGTCTAGGTAAAACAATTAAATGCATCACCTCTAATGGCACGAAGAAGCAACTCAGTAAACATTTGTTGAATATCAAATCAGTGAATAAATGGCATTTCTAACACTGATGTGATCATTTCCAGCATCCTTGGGGCTTTTTTAATTTTTGGTGAGTCAGCCAGGAATAATAACCCTAGCTGCTGCCTGGAGACAGGAAGCGAGGGGCTCTCTGCCCCGTGGCTTTGTCCTCCTCCTTGTAACCTGTGTGCCCTGAACTCCTGAACAGCCAGCCGTGTCACGGTGGCAGGAGGAGGGAGAAGATGAACTTGAGCCCGGATGCCCGAATTTTTAAAGCCTCGCTGTGATATTTGCAAAGCATGCGAGGACAGCCGAGCTGCTGGCACGGGCTGGTCAAGCCCCCGGCTGTGTCCACCACCGTTTCTGATGCTTCTGCACCCGGCAAGTCCCAGGTGAGTCCTGGAAGCCACAGGGGACACCAGTCTCAAGGGACCCAGCTTACCCTTGGGTGACTTCGGAGCTATGGTGACATTCCCACTTAACCCTCGACTGAGGTTTACCAGGAGGTGATCACACAGACTCTAGAGAAATAGCTGTTCGCAGGCTGCGTCTCCAGGCCATTACCTGTGCGCGTCCAGCCCTGTCCTGAGGGTACCCTGGCTATGGCCTCTCAGCCCTTAACCTGGAATGTCACTTCAAAAGCCAGCTGTGCCCATGGCATCAACCCTTCTAACCAAGACTGGTTTCTTTCTTTCTTTGTGTTTTGAGTATCCGTGGAGATACCATGGGACACAGGGTAGGAATTTAATAAGTTCCCATTCCTCTACTCACACATCCTACTTGCTTGGAACCAGGGCTGGAGGCGAGGACACACACTGTCCTGGTCGCTTCCTGAGCATCCCTCTCTTTGCCCTCCAAAGCTGCCATCTGGGTTGCCATTGTCATCACAGCATGGCACAGACTACCACGTAATTACCACTCGCGCAAATCCCCGTTTACATGCCCGCCACTTCTGTCCCTTGATGTGAGCCTCAGTCACACGTGTGCATTCCGTTTGGGGAAAATCTGAAATGTGCATTTATCTCCTGCCTGGGTACTGTGCTTCCGTAAAAATTATTCTTTAAAAATCTACTGCGGGTAGACAGATACACATACCATTAGTTACTGACCTTTGGCTCCTGGTTAGGATCAGGAAGGGACTAACTCCTACTGCCAGAGTCCTGTTCATCACCCTTCACAGTTACCATCTTCTTACCCTGATTTTTTTTTTTTTTAAATAGTGACACAAGTATTTGCCATCTAGCAGAAGTGGTAAGAATACAGATCATTCGGCCAGTGGCACACTTAATCTTTGGAAGAGACCTGTTCATTTGGGATGTTTTGAGGGCTCCCTTCCTTTGGCAAGTCCTATGTATCAGCTTGGGGAACAGTTGGGGAAGGGCAGGCACAGCTTAGGTCCAAGCATGTGCCCACAGCAGTCGGCATGCCGAGGCATTCTACAGATGAAGGAAGAGCCTCCAGGAGAGCATAAGGAAGGACCCCCCCAGTGGTCAGGGTAGGGGACCCTGGCATGAGGTGCCTACAGGAAAGCTGCAGCCTGAGCAGACGTGATCCCAGGAGAGTGAGGGGCTGGGGTGGGGGGACAGCAGAGCAGAGAGAAAGAGAGCGGCACTTGCTAAGTGGAGTCCTGCCCCCCCACCCCCGCACTACAGCTTGAACTCACGCCTGCCCGAGACCAACTGCAGTGGCTGGCACGTGGGATGGATTCGATGTTATTGGCAGAAGGCATCAGGGCTCAGATGGAAAGTGACTGAAAGTCATATTGGCAGTGGGCAGTGGAGAAAATGTAAAACGCCTTCAGCTGTGTCTGTTCACAGAAGAATTTTCCTCTGGTTTACTTGTGTGTGTGTGTGTTTGATTAAATGTAGTAACTCAGTACCGTAATGACAGGCTGGCAGAACACCTAGCTCACCATTCCAAGCATAACCCTGTACACAGGTGTGCATTTGATCATGACGCAAGTGTAGAACTGATTTTCATTGGAACTGCTTAGAGGAGGTGGTCAATGATCCCTTAGAACCTTAAGGAAGCCAAGAGTTCCCCTTCAGGCACATAGATCCAGCGATTAAAAAAAGAGAAGAGAAAAACAGCATGCATTTGAACCATGTGTCTCTACCCACATGGCTTCTCATTCCACGAATGCCTTTGAGGAGTTGGCCTCTTAAAGGAATCTCCCCATGGCCGGTGTTTCTGGGCATGTTATTAATTTCTAGTGAGACGGTTTACACACGCTGTCTCCTCCCACCCTGTAGACTTGGAGGATTCTGAAGAGGGTCAGGGATTGGCCCTCCCCGTCTTGAGTTCAGGGGTGACTGAGAGCAGCATGTGACTAAGCAGCTTCTGCAGGGAGAACAACCAGCTCTAAGGTCACTGCTCTGTGTTCACCGCTTCCTTCGGTCTCTACCGCTTGTGTTAAATCAGTAACAGAATTCTGGTACAGACCTCCCTGCACCAGTCTTGTGGCAGCCATCTTGCTGTATAAGCCACCCTCCACATTTATTATTCCCCCAGTATATGAGAGCTTTCTGTTTTCTGGCCCAGATTAGTATTTTCTCTCATTGTCAAGTGTCTGATCTGCCAGGCTGGGGATAAAAAAAAAAAAAGGCAACTCAATTTGTCAGGCTTTACATTAAGGCGAGAAGGTGTTTTGGTTACTTGTTCATCTTTTTTCTTCTCTTTCTTGGCTGTAAGGAATTGGCCTTGCTAATCTTCCCGATTCTTCATATTCTTTATCTCAAGGTGTGGGTACCTTCGAAAGCCCAGTCCATTTCACCAGCCACCTTTTATCGAAGAAGCTTAAAAAAGATGGAGGCAAACCCATAAGCAAGACTCAGTTTTCCTAAGCCACAGCGGCAATTTCCTGCTCAATTACAACCCTGGGTACCCTTTTAACTTGCTTGTCAGCAGAGGCTCCACGTGACCCGGATAATCTTCCAGTTGGTGACAGGGTTATTGACTTACAGGTTTCTAGGGCATCTTCTTCCTTTTTTTTTTTTTTTAAAGAAACGATACTCCCGGCCTCTTACTACTTTGTAGAAACTGGTTCCAATCCTTCCTCCTCCTGCTGTTCAGTCTGTGAGTACCTGGAGGTAATCACCCGCCCTTATCTGGTCCTACAGATTCGTTTTGTTTTGAGTTATGCCCACTTGGGGCCTCCAACCCTCTCTTATTTTTATAAACAGTCTCCATGATAATATATACACTCCAGATGGCTGGCAGCCAGCGTCTTCTCTGTTGTGCTGACGAAGGATTCATATTCCAACCCATTTACACAATGTCCTTGCCCCTCCTACCTTATAATCTTTTTATAAATTTCAGTTTACATTGTAACACTGGAGAACACTTAAAGTTCTGTTTCTTTCTCTTCCCATCCCCTCTTCTTTCTTCTCCCACCAGCTATCTTTAAAGCAGCTCTTAAACTTCTCATTTTAAGATGACGCCTACCGAACATCCGTCTAAATAGTCTGTTTATTTACGGGCATGCCTTCTTTCCTGAACTTTGTGTTTCACCTGGAGTTTGCTCTGCTTTCCTTTGTACAAAAGAATGAATTTCCCGTTACTCTCCTGTGATAGAAACTCACCAATTCTCTGTTGTAATCAACAAATAGATGTCGAATGTTTGACATTTTTTATAAAAAGGAAAAAAAGGAGTTTCAAGGGTAAGATCTGCCATCTGATGAATGTCAACGAAGTTTCCTCACTCACCTCTTTCTTCTCTCTCCTCCCCCCTCTTTAATTTGTTAATGCTCTCGACTTATTTTGCTTTGGATAATTTTCAAAGTACTGCTTCCTCTAGAGATCTCTAAAAGGCAGAAGTTCTAGCTCTTAAAGATTCGCCATTCTCAGAACAGCCCAGTTAGGGTGCCCTCAGGTTATTTATAACTGGATTTTATCTCAGAAAATTAACTAAAAGAAGATTAACCAAAAATCTAAAGGAAAATGCCTTAAACACCTCATCTATTATGCTATCCTCAAACAGATATTTTCATCTTAACAGCTTGGCAAACCCAGCGGAATGCTCTTTCTAGTTTGGGGCATAAAATAAGATAACACTCTGAATTCCTACAGGAAATCTTATAACCCCACTTAAAATTAAGGCATAAAGTATGAAAATGCAAGTTTCCTCCGTATAGTCTTATTACTCTGCCTGTTAACATAAGTGGTTCCTATTTCTGCTGGTTCGAAGAGCCCCAGGACATTTAAATACCTCTTCCAGCAACAAATACTTTTCCTTTAACACCCTCCCAGGTCAGGACTGAGTCATGATCTTCCCTCAGTAATGAGGAGGATCCTGCTTTCAGACAACTCTTTCGTCTTCTCATTTATCCAGATGGAAGAGGAAGCCCTAAAAGTTAGTCCTACTTTATCCATCCAGGACTTCATTCATTATATTTCATTTCAGGAAAATTAAAAGGTAAAATCTTCAAACAGAATGAAAGGGCCTCATTGTTTGCTTGGCCTGCCTCCTCCCTCTGACGCCCTCCTCCTCCCTCTGACCTGCCTCCTCCTCCCTCTGCCCTCCTGCCTCCTCCCACTGACCTGCCTCCTCCCTCTGACCTGCCCCCTCCTCCCTCTGACCTGCCTCCTCCTCCTCTGACCTGCCTCCTCCTTCCTCTGCCCTCCTGCCTCCTCCCTCTGACCTGCCTCCTCCTCCATCTGACCCGCCTCCTCCTCCCTCTGACCCGCCTCCTCCTTCCTTTGCCCTCCTGCCTCCTCCCTCTGACCTGCCTCCTCCTCCATCTGACCTGCCTCCTCCTCTCTCTGACCTGCCTCCTCCTCCCTCTGACCCGCCTCCTCCTCCCTCTGACCCGCCTCCTCCTTCCTCTGCCCTCCTGCCTCCTCCCTCTGACCTGCCTCCTCCTCTCTCTGACCTGCCTCCTCCTCTCTCTGACCAGCCTCCTCCTCCCTCGGACCTGCCCCCTCCTCCCTCTGACCTGCCCCCTCCTCCCTCTGACCTGCCTCTTACTCTCTCTGACCTGTCTCCTCCTCCCTCTGACCCGCCTCTTCCTCCCTCTCACCAGCCTCCTCCTCCCTTGGACCTGCCTGCCTCCTCCCTCTGACCTGCCTCCTCCTCCCTCTGACCTGCTTCCTTCTCCCTCTGCCCTCCTGCTTCCTCCCTCTGACCTGCCTCCTCCTCCCTCTGACCTGCCTCCTCCTCCCTCTGACCTGCCTCCTCCTCCCTCTGCCCTCCTGCCTCCTCCTCCCTCGGACCGGCCCCCTCCTCCCTCTGACCCACCTCCTCCTCCCACTGAACTGCCTCCTCCTCCCTCTGACCTGCCCCCTCCTCCCTCTGACCTGCCCCCTCCTCCCTCTGACCTGTCTCCACCGCCTCTCCTTTTGCTTCACCTCTGCAGTTTCTCAGACATGCCAGGCGTGGCCCTGTCCCTGGGGCTTTGCCTTTGCCGTCTCTCTGCGTGGAATGCTCTCATCTGTCGCTGTGCGGGCTTCCCCTTCAGGTTCAGGGCGTTGCTTACACGCCCATTTCTCCGCGCACTCTTTCCTCCCCGCTGACTATGGAATGAAGCTGCCTCATGCCTCTTTCCCGCTCTGCATCCTGTTTCTTCATCTTGCAGATGTAGACAAAGCCCTGTGTGAACTTTTTGCTATTCCCTGCCCTCTAGAATATAAGTTTGGGACTTCTGTCTTTTTTTGCTCCCTGGGGTGTAGAAGCGTGCTCAGCCATGACCGGCAGCTAGTCAGCACGTTAGCGCTTGCGCGTTCGCTATGCTGCGGTTACTGTTGGCCCCTGCTCCGCAGGGCCGCCGCGAGGACTGGAGAGGGCGCGTGTGCAGGGCGTGCAGCTCGCCTGGCCCCTGCGGGCTCGGTAAATGTCCTCAGCGTCACTCTTCCATTTCCTCTGCACCCTCTTCCCTCCAGCACCCAGCATCTTGGTTCCTATCCCAGCCAAGCTGCTGAGGTCAACTTCTTGAAATCCACTGGCAACACATTCTAAGTTCTATGATCCGAAGTATTTGTTCAGGCAGAAAAGCCCAGGGAGGAAAGCTGAGGAGGAGACGGAGGGCAAGGATTATGGCCTCCAAGGTCGCCGACCTCAGTCTCCTCACCTGGAAAGGGGCTAACAGCGCCTGCCGGACTGACTGCTGTGCTGATGGGGGCTTGATGAAGTCTGCATCTCACCTGGAGACACGGCGAGTATGTCCACAGAGAGCCCTTCTCAAATTCCCATTGGTTTACTGATGCCTTAAGGACAGGATTACGGCTCACAGTTTGTCAGGCTCTCTTCCACATCCCCAAACATCTAACACCATCCTGGATATCAAGTCAGCTCTCTCTCAAAAAAAAAAGAAAAGAAAACCAGACTGGTGACAGATCTCTTGGTCAATAAACCCGATGTCTGTCCAAGAGACAACATCGTCATGCCCCAAACTGGTTTCTCACAACCTGGAACCTCTCGAGTCTGCTGTACTGTTAACTGAGTTTAAACCTCTTATTTTTCTAAACATTTGGAACTCTTGTGACATGGTTTTTCATCTGACCAAAAATCACTGTTAAAACGTAGGAAAGTTGAAAGAGTGAAAACAGAGAGAAGATCCAAGTCAATGCTGCCATATGTAACCCAACAAACACTGATTTCAGGAAGGAAACCAGGATCTATTTTGTGGTTTATTTCATGATCGCACAGAGATGCTGGAGCAAGTCAGGCATCAGAAAAGCCGCCAGCCCCAAACAAAGATGTCTTTGCTGCCTTTGCAGTTTTCTCTCTTATTAACATGAAAACACTTTACATGGCTGGAAACATCTAAAGGCTGTTTTTTATTTTATTTTCCACTACTTCACTCTAAATGCTTCACCCCGTACCTGTGGAAATTAGACTGTCACCTGCTTTTCGCATCCTGTTTTCTTTGGTGTTTGTAATGAAGCCCTCTGGGAATCCGCGCGATTACAAAAATGAGTTACAAATCCTCATTCAGGGTACAAAAGTGTGTAGCTGCTTTCCTTCTCTGTTTAAATAGTCTACAAAACAAGAAATAATTAGTCAAGCACTATCAGTAATTAAGCACATAAGATGAACATTAAACAAACTGCAATCTTGCATCATTTTGAAGGTGGGTAGGCAGGTTTTCGCGTTTGGAATCCAGCCAAAACACCCATCTTCATTCCCTTTGCTCCTTATTTATTATCGGCGAGGGAGTTCGCTTGCCTAAGCCGTGATGGACTCTCACCGGCGGTCCATCTGAGAGTTCACGAAAGTGTGAACCACTGTTTTTTGACAACCCGACCGCTGGGAGCGGAGGATTTCAAAGAACTTGATATATTGAGAGTGGAAAGACAGCGTGTTTCTCCAACATGGGAGTGTGTTTCAAAGTTAAGATAGGCTCACAATTCAGAGAACTGCCCTGCCTTCTTGTATATGATGACTTGCTCACAGAGACCTGTAAAACCCTGCTTCTTTCAGAACACTCTTCCTCATTCACTGCCCCTTCTTCAAGCCCCTGGGGCTTCTTGTAAAATTTTGTCTCCCGAGTCACCACTGCAACAAGCAAAAATCTTAAAAAAAGAAATTTTTTTTTTGCAGTTTGATTTGGCCAGGTTTTTCTTGAAGGCCAGGGCTTCTAGAAAACTGATGTACAGGTTTTGGTCAAAATCTATTTTCGGGGAAAATCAGAGTCCCCAACCCATTTAGATGGGAGATGGAACATTCATTCCATAGACTCTCTGGAGTGCCTGCAGTTGGGCGGCTTCCTTGCTGGGAGCCAAAGGAATAGGCTGAGTCCTGGAGGCGGTCACTGTCCAGCCTTAGAATCAAGCCTGATTATGACAGGACGCAGAGTATGCCTGTCGTGCTGCATTGCGTTCTTCCTCGTCCCGTGGTGTGCGATCTGGATGGAGGTATTTGCACGTGATACCCTGGGTCTCCATTCATCACTCAAGAAGTCATGGCATGATCAGTGATTTTCCTTCAGATGGTTCCTAAAGCAACTCTATGGTTATAAGCATTTTCCTCTGGCATTAGAAAGAACTGGCGGTCAGTCGTAATCACCGTTTGATCTGTGATTTCTTTTTTTCCCATTAAAGGTAAATATCACAAGGCCAGCATTTCCTAAACGTGTGTAGTGTATGTCACAGCTTTCAAAGCCTTTGACAAGTATATCTAGGGAACTGGAACAGTACTGGCATTCCCACTTTACAGCTCCTGGGAACCAGGCCCAGAGAGGTTGAGTGACTTGCCCGAGATGGCTCGGCGATCTGACAGACCAGGATGAGCTTCCCTACCCTTTCTGTCTTTTCCATCGCACATGCCCCCCGATGAAGTACCTCAGACCCCAAAGATGTGAGCAAAGATCATGTGGATACCAGATGTCTTAATTTTTTTTTAATATAACGCTTGGGCATTCATGCACTCAGCAAAGATTCCCTGGGTGCCTGCTTTGTATGGGTCCTGCAAGCAGAGTATATGATGGCGTGTGGAAGAGGCTACAGAATGGCAGGACACACACCTCTGTGGCTTCTGTCCACACAAGGAATCGCCACTAAACTGAGGACAGAAACCGCCTCCGTGTTCACCTTTCAGTGTCTCAGAGGCCCAGAAAATGGTGGGTGTTCAGGACGAGCTGATTTAGTAGTTGGTGACACCATGTCATACCTGGGACTCAGAAGGCCTCGGAAAATAGCGCTGTAACTTTGCTCCTGTTAAAGTTATCGTAGCCTCACCTCAAGGCTTTGTGAACTTGAGTGAGCTCCCTAACGCATCTGGACTCTTTTTTTCTTGTCAGTGAATAGAGATAAAACACATTCAATGCAAGCGAGTGATATCCTGGGTTAGATCTTGAAGCAGAGAAAAGATAGGAGCAGAAAGCTGGGTGAAATCCGAAGTTTGTAATGTCTCTGGCTGACTTAATAGTGGTGTACTGGTGTTAATTTCTTCTTCTTTTTTAGAATATCTATTTGGCTGCATCAGCTCACAGTTGCAGCGCACGGGGTCTTTGTTGCATCAACGTAGGATCTTTTGTTGCAACGCATGGACTGTCTACATGTGACATGCAGGCTTCAGTAGTTGCGGCAATGGGCTTAGGTGCCCCGAGACGTGTGGGGTCTTCCCAGACCAGGGATCTGTGTCCCCTGCACTGGCAGGGGGATTCTTAGCCACTGGACCACCAGGGAAGTCCCCCAGTGTTCATTTCTTAACGTACCTTGGACCTTGGGGGAAATAGGCTGACAAGTATGCATGAACTCTGTCCTGTCTTTGCAACTTTCTGGTAAAGCTAAGATTATTCTAAAGCAAAAAGATTGTGCAAGGAAAATAATCCCACTGACTTCATGATAATTGTAATAATCATCTTATGCTGTGGTAACAAAAAGACCACAGGTCAATGAGATTAAATAATAGAAATTCATCTTCTTACAATTCTGGAGGCTGAGAACTTCAAGGTCAAGGTAGAGCTGCTTTGGTTCCAGGCTCTCTTTCTGCCTTGCAGGTGGCTGCCTTCTCACTGTGTCTTCATATGGCAGAGAAAGGGGGTCTCTTCCTCTTTTTAAAAGGACACCAGTCCTATAAGATTAGGGCCCTTCCCTTACGACCTCACCAGACCTTTATTACCTCCTTAGAGATTCTGTCTCCAAATACCATCACACTGGGAATTAGGTGCTTCAACATAGGGATTTCAGGCGGACACCTTCTGCCCATAGCAATGATATAATTGTATAATCAATTGAGAAGATTTGTTAACACTGTCTACACAAACCAGAACGTGAGCAAGTCTGATCCTCCTACAATTCCATGCCTAAGTATGTGTTCACTGAAAGACAGGTACAGGAATGTGTGTAGCAGCATTAATCATGGTCACTCAGAACTCTAAACTGCCCCAATTCTGGCCGAGGTAAAATGGATAGATACCCCATGGTATATTCATACAAGGGGCCAGCCCACACCAATGAGAAGGCACGACCCACAACCAGACCCAGCAAGATGGACTGACCTCGCAAACACCGTGCTGAGAGAGAGAGGGGGCAGGTGCAGAACAGGGCATCCTACGTGACCGTGTTATGACGAGTTCAGTTAGCAGGCTCTCTGTGTGTTAGGAGTCACAGGCGGAGACTGTTGGGGAGCATGAGATGGGCTCTCCGATCTTGCTAATATCCTGTTTCTTGGTCAGGGTGCCGGGTGTATCCCGTTTGTGAAAATTCATTTTGTGATCCTGTGTTTGGTACTTTTTTTTGGTTTTGAGCGTATGTGTAACTCCAGTAGAAAGTTCACAAGAACATACAAAATCTCATCTCATGGCTGTTGGGAGAATTACATTAGGTGATGGATGTAAACCACAGGCCGTGCATTTTATTTCTTTTCCTGAATTTCCCTCCCAGCCTCAGTTCATGCCCCCAGAGACGCCACCATCCGGCCGACAGCCAGGTCATTGGGAAGCGTTTCTTCCCAGAGCACACTGTTTTGTTCTTGACCAGAATGGCACCCGTGGTACAATGGGCAAGCGTCACATTAGCTGCTGAACTGCCTAAGGCCCCTGGAGTTTGCGGAGCATGGTCAACCAAGCGGTCAGCCCACTCCTCCAGGAGCTCACTCACGGTGGGTGGAGGCTACTAATCACTTGCCACTTTTTTTTTTTTTTCAATAGTTCTTGTTATTTGTAAATGGGAAAGGAACACACACACACACAAATTGTTCTTGCCTTCTTCCATCTGTATTTTCTTTACTAAATTATCCAGTCCTATAAATATTTGAATAACATTTGGTCAGGATAAAATCTTTCCTGTCAGCTCAGTACAAGAACACTTTTTGGCTCCTGAGACCATAACAGTCAGATAAATTAATATTGATTTGTTAGAAAATAGTTTTCACTCTGTCTAAACATCTTATTCTGGGCTCTTGAACCAAAATTATGAATTTAAAAGCAGCAAAATAGTTCTTCACAGTTTTCCCAGTGAAACTAATTATGGGCAGATTGTGAAAAATGTATTGGATGTGATTTCCAACGCAGAGTTCTGCTCACCAAAATTCACAGAAACCAGAGGCTCGATGTCTGATTTATTTGAGCAAGTTGCAATTTGGTAGACTGGAGAATTTATGTAAATAGTTTTTGCAATTTCCATAGGGACAACGCAATACATTAAAATCTCAAGTATGGCAGAAGATGAAGGGGGAACCATTTTTTTTTTAACTGATAATTTGATTTATCTAATAGAAAGATTGGAATTTTTCCCCCTTTCTTACTTAGGTCTATATTTTAAAGAGCAGTTCACTGCTCTCCTACCTAGATATGTGTGTGTACAGTCTGACAGTACTTAGACTTGTGTTTTAATTACATCCACATGTACCAGTGGGGGCTTCCCGGATGACGCCGGTAGTAAAGAACCTGCCTGCCAAAGCAGGAGATGTAAAAGACACTGGTTTGATCCCTGGATTGGAAAGAGCCCCTAGAGGAGAGCACTGCAATCCGCTTCAGTATTCTTGCCTGGAGAATCCCATGGACAGTGGAGCCTGGGGGGCTACAGTCCACTGAGCTGCAAAGAGTCGGACACAACTCAAGTGACCTAGCACGCAAGCCCTAGTGGGAAGAGAGATTACAACAGTAAAAATAAGAAGGTGAAACGCTGCCCAGATGTCCGTACCCCTTTTAGACATTTTTAAAAATGCATTTATATTTGCCTCATGAAACTCTTAAAACATTCAATGCATTCAATATCCTGCTTTTATTTATTCAGTATTATATGAAAAATAAATCCTAAACATGCTGGGTGGCTTAGCAAAGGAGCATTTTCCTCCTCTTTTGGACATTTAAGTTAGTTCTAATTTTAAATAATACAGCATTGAACATCTCTGTGAAAAATTCCATCTATGAATTTGCAGATATTTTTAAAGACAAATTCTTAGAATGGCATCTCCTGTCTAAACTGTTCTAAGACTTTTGATGCTTTACTCTCCAGTTGTTCTCCAGAAAATATAAAATTTTATTAAGAAAGGCATGTATATGTAAAAGAAGAAATATGTGTAAATGAAAAGGAAATACATATGTATGTACATATGTGTGTGTGTGTGTGTGTGTGTGTGTGTATGCATTTACTGCAGAGCCGGCTATAATCAAGCACAAAGGCTAAAAATCTGGTTCCCACCTTTATCAACTATATGGTAAAGACCTTTTTCAAAGAGCTCCCTCTCTTGGAAAGAGTCTTATGAGATGGCCATAAACAACTATATGGTCAAGTCTGCTTTTTCCTTGAACTCATTCACTAAAGCATCCATAATATGAAAGCGAATATGAAATCCTTAAAGTTTACAGTCTGCTGGGTTGAACAGGAGAAATTTCAGTTTTCATGTTGTTGGTCTCAAGCCTTTTCTGAAGTTGGAACACACACACACACACACACACACACACACACACACACACGTATGTGTGTAATGGAGCCTGAATCCAGTATTGGGCTTGGAGACTGAACTATTTTCTACCCTAGATTAAGCTGAATTAGACTATATGTCAAAAAAGAGTCTCAATGTCAATTTAATCCATTGTCATAGCTATAAAATGCTATTTCATTATACAAGCAATTCCCTTGTGGATTTCTCCTGACTTTCTATGCAGTACAAGTGTATTTTAATCTGTTGTGGCTTTCCGCCCCACCCCGCCCCTGCCACTCCCAACATTTTGGAATCATTAAATATATTTGTTTCCATGGCACCTGTTTGATATTTACACAAATTATGAAAGTAAGGTAGGAATAAAATGAAGACAATGGAGTATAGTTTTTAAAAACCGTAAGAAGTAGCTGGAAAGAATGCAATACCCTTTCAAGACATTGTAATCATTTTCCCTAAGAACTGAACAAGTGGCTGAAAATTCCAAATTCCATGGTACCATGTGTCAGGAAGTTTAGGCTATAATGATATACAGGTGGATTCCATATAAGAGTTGTGTTTGAATTCCCCCAAGTCTTTTAAAGAGGAGAGTTCTCCAGATGTGACAAAAGAAAAGGATATTTCCAAATCAAGATTCCCATTTGCCTTTCGGGATGTCGAATTTTCTCCACATTTAGGCAATTAAGGGTTTTGCTGAGTGAGCTTAGGACTCTGTCTCTTTAAGTGTTTAACAGTAATTGGTTCATGTCCTGGCGTTCATTGAAAATCCTAGACATTTCATGTAAAATCTCCTTAATGAGGGGATGAATTTTTCATTCACATTAGAAAGCTCGCTCTGACAAACAATTTCTAAATAAAACTCCGGCGACATGACACTGCACATTGGACTTGACAGAGAGGACAGGTGCATTAGAATATAACTGTATGGCGATCCTTCAAGCTGTCAGCCATGAATATTTTATTTCTTAATGAATCATCTTCGTGGAATGAACTTTCTTGTTGTAGTGTCAGTGCCACTTACAACAAAAAGCTGGCTCCTCTTAAGAGGTGAGCCTCGTAAAGATGCTGATGACTGCAAAAAGATGCTGAACCCTCCCCGAGGTGCAGGCCGGTGGGTGCGGGGCTCTGTCCTCCCCTTGCCTTTTCTGAAAGTGACCTGAGAACTCATCTCATGTGGCATAACCGCATCCAGAAGGAGAACCTGTCCCCTTGATTCGCTCTTCTCTTCTCAGAGCTCAAATTCCAGGTGACCAACCAGTGGCGGCCACTGTGGCCCCGGGTCCCTGTTGTTCTGTGGCTTCGTCATGGCTAGTTTTTAACTTATTATTTCTAAATTCTACGGCCTGCAAAGTGCCATTAGCTGGTGCTACCTGACAACTCTAGACAGCAAACTTCCCAGTTTCCAGCTCTCCTCTCTTCTTGATCTCAAAGATCACTTTCGTTTGTTTGTTTTGAGGCTGGGGGAGGTTTTTGTTCTGACAATGGACTCAAATGTCTCCCCACGGAAGGAGGTGACGCTTGTTTTTCTGTCTCCACTGAGTCTTCTGAGATATTCCTATGGCTCGGTGTGGAATCATCTTGCTCATCTTGAGACACAACATTAACAACAGAGTCTGCCCCCCCCAACCCCCAAACTAGCCTGCGGTTAGTTCTGTACCCTTTGCCACTCGTGGGCTTGTTGATTCAGTTGTGAGATACTGATTTTCCTTTAAAAAACAGTTCAGGGTCGCAACTGAATTCTCAACACTTCCTGGCAATCCTGTTTACTTAGTCTGGTTTCTCTTCTCTCCCTCCCAGTGGCTATTTCAAGCCTCTCTGTTTTCCCCGAGACCTTTCACTTGCCACCTCCTCCTGACAGCTTTGCCTCTGATAGCAAAGAAACCATCACCCATCAGTGTCTCCACAGAACCCCCAGCGTCCCACCCTCAGCTTCCCCAGAAACTGACTGATACCTCTGTCGCCACCTCTCTCTTCCCTTTCGCAGATGTTGTTGTTCAGTCACTAAGTCACGTCCAACTCTTCATGACCCCACAGACTATAGCACACCAGGCTCCTCTGTCTTCCACTGTCTCCGGGAGTTTGCTCAGATCCATGTTCATTGAGTCGGTGATGCTGTCTAACCATCTCATCCTCTGCTGCCCACTTCTCTTGCCTTCAGTCTTTCCCAGCATGAGGGTCTTTTCCAATGAATCTATCTTTTATTGGATTCTGCTTTTGGGTCAAGTTCACCACCTGTGCTGTGGACTCTAGGATCTGCCCAATCTTTCAGGAATAGAGCTTTAGCCAATAAAGTGGTTGGAGTCTATATACCAGTGATTAGCAAATTTTGGCCATTATCTATCTTTATAAGTCAGATTTTATTGAAATGCAGCCATGCTCCTTCTGTGTCAGTGGCTGCTTCCGGTTCCAAAGGCAGAGCTAAATATTTGTAGCTCAGAGACCATATGGCCCACAGAGCCTAAAATATTTTCTCTCTGGCCCTTTATGGAAACCGTCTGCCGACCCCTGATTTATATCCTGCGTCAGGAGCCCAAACCCTGCAAACTGGGTCCCCCAGGTAAGGGGCTGCAGCGAACCCTGAGTGGAATCAGTGTGTCTCCAAGTAATAATTCTTGCTCTCAGCAGTTTAGGCCGAGTTCTTCTGGCCTTAAGTGTGTTTCATTGCACTGGCCTGTGTTCTCATGGCTCCACGCAGGAGAAAACTGGACCAAGGAAGAAAACTCTAAACAGGCCCAGAGGAAATGGAATAAGCTAGAATTTTGTTGTTTCCTTTTTGTTAGGTTTAAGTGAGAATTAGGTTTTTTAGCAAACTCTCAGTGTGGGCAGGTGACAGTTTTTTGCAGATATTTTTTTTTTCCCTCTCTTTTAACTTTTGCAAGTAGAGGTCTGCGTTTTGTTCCATGTTAATTACAATTGCTGCCACCCAGAGTTTGAAGATATGCTGTTCTCACCTTCAGAAAAAGGGTTTCAGTTGCCACCTCTGGAAAAAGTCCGTCCTGTAGGATGAGCTTGCCCACTGCTTGCCAGTCAGCCAGATTCTGTGGATGAAATACGGTGTGTCCCATCTTAGTTCTCTTCTTTCATAAAATGGACCTTTCTCTTTCTCTTCAATATGAGGAATATTCTGAAATCTGAAACCAAGTGGCACAAAAACATCGTATTTATTACATAGTTATATACACATACACACTTTTTTTTCTAAACAAAATCAATGTAATAACAGCTTTGAAGCAAATGCACACACACACACCCATCCATTTGGCAAAAGACACAAATTTACGATTGAAATCTGATTTTTTAAATTAAATCCTCCAAAAGAAATACAAATAAATGCAAAGGCACATAAATAAAAGCCCCCCCTCACACTCTTCCTCCGTCCCGTGGTTCTTGACCGTTCTCAGCCCTCGTTTCTTGCTGAGCGTCCCTCCCGCCCTGTCTGCGTCTTCTCAGGCTGTTCCCCCACCAGCAGTCAGGATGCTCATCCACAGGTCACGGTCCCAACTGGGCAGACCCCTTGGATTCCCTGAAATGGTGCTGATGCTTTCACTTCCATCCGCAAATAACTGTGGGGGTCACTGTCTTGGTGAAGCGAGCAAAGTAAGAGAGAGAAAAGAGAGATGCTGTTTGGGTTTGGTCTTCTCACTTACCAGTATTTCCCAAAGCCAGCACCCTGATCACACTGTACCTGAATACCGCATACACTATTTTGACGGATCTCTTTCTCATTCACTGTTTCTTTTACCCAATTATGAACTTTAGCCTTGTCCAAGGAAGCTGTATAGAGATAATCCTGGATCCCATGTCTAGTTGCCACTCTCCAGTAAAATGCATTTGTAGCTATTATATAGACTTTACGTACCTCCATTGTTTCACATATTTTGAAGCTTTAGGAGTGAGCATACAGTGGACCTCATTCTTCCACATTTTCAGCAAGTCACCATTACCTTTTCCAAATCCCTCCAGATAATTGTCAAGTATGCTTCACAGTGAGTAACATTTATCCTAGGGGGATGAATAAAGTGGAATTTAGGCATTTTTGCTCAAAAATGAAATTATTTAAATCTTCTTTTATTTGTTTTACACCATCCCTCCACAATATATGCTCTTTTTCACCCATGTCAGCTCAATCCCACCTGGTATTTTGGATAATAATATGCAGTTTTAGATCTATTACCTGTAAATCTCGGCATAATGCTTTCAAGTCCTGCCTTTCTCCTGAGTTCATGTCTTCCCTCCACCCCCAGCTCTCCACATAGTGTGAAAGATTGCACTTCATTAAATTATTCTTTATAATGAGTTCCTGTTACCAGGGAATACAGAGTTAAAAAGGTGATCTCACTAAAAGTAATTAGCATAAGACCTGCCGGACCCGTGGAAGTGACTGGATCGTAATCAATAGCAATGTGATTACACCCATGCAGCAATTATAAATTATTTAAAGCACTACCCCTAGGTTACTGGCTAGTTGCCTTTAAATTAAATTCTCTGTCAATAATTGATGCAAAGAATTAATGTGAGAACACCTTCAGTTACTGAAACTTTTTTAAGGTGGCATAAAATATTGAACAGTTGCCCATCATTAGCAGGTAGGCTGCCTGTTTTCTGTAACATCCTTCTTTGCCAAATCGGTCAAGAAAGACTCTCAGATCTTGAAAGATGACATATGATTCTGAATCCACTGCTGTCTCATCTTCTAAGGACCCTGAAATGCCCCAGTAGAAATTTCATATATCAAAGCAAAAAAAACCTCTAAATAAACTGGTCTTATTTCTTACTTCTAACAAATATGTAAGCAGCCTTGGTTTTCTTGATGATGGTCTCAGTTGTTTGATGTGGCCAGTGTAGGTTAGGAAAGATTTAACCTAGCTTGACAAGTCATGGTTGATGATGTTGAAGCAGTCAATGATCTTAAAAAACAAAGAAACAAACAAAAACCCAGGCCTCCAATAATATAAGAACATGTCTTTGACAGGCTGTTTTCTTTGCTTAAACAACGCCCTCTGTGTCTGTCTATACATTGTCATTTCCGTATCGCTGTTGCCTCTTCCACTTTACGGGTGATGACATCAGTGTAATCTGGACAATTATGTAGGAAATTCAAGGACTAGAAAGACATTTTCCATTAGCGACCCTGGTTCCCGTCTGATTTAAGAGGCAAGGGGCGCTCAGGAGGCAGAAGTGATGCAAGAGATAAGGCAAGTGCTAAAGTAAAGAATGAACTTCGTGCATTTATACTGAGTTGGCCAAAAAGTCGGTTCCAGTTTTTCCATAGGATGTAGTCTAAGCCAAGCCTCTGCTTGGGTAGAAAAACTGGTAAGATGGCATCCCTGTCCTCAAAGACCCCACAGACAGTTTAGCAGACAGTGTCCTTGCTGCCTCCTTTAGAAGCTGAGAGAGGAGCTGCAGAGTTCTCTGGCAACCAGAGCAGGGGCCCTCGACGCAGACCAGAGGTCAGAGAGGCTTCTAGAATCGGGAGACTCCACCTCCCTCCTGGTGGATGAACAGCAGTTACCCAGACCAAGGGGCTCTCCATGGTTGACGGGCTCCCACGCCAGGGTGCACAGAAGTGAAATAAAATGACTGGCCTAAGAGTATAACCATAAAGCACAGAGTCCCTCTTGACCATCACATGGCCAAAACGAGAAGTGACATTCATTTATGTCAGTCAAGCTCCCAGGGCCTTGCTCGGCACAGAGCCAGGGCTTGAAAAGCATCAGTCCTTTGCATCTTCCTTCTTGTATCTAGATGAGTATTTAAGGCTATCATACTGGACTTTCCAGGCTTCCCAGATGGCTCAGTGGTAAAGAAGCCACCTGCCAATTTAGGATCCCTTGGAGAAGGAAATGGCAACCCACTCCAGTATCCTTGCCTGGGAGATCCCATGGACAGAGGACTGTTGGGCAGTCCACGGGGTCACAAAGAGTTGGACGTGACTGTGTGACTGGACGGCAGCAGCTAGGCTCTGCTTGCAGTGTGGTCCGTCCACTCCTCCCTCAGACTCTGCCGCTTCCCCTCTCCCCCGCGTGATGGCTGCTTTAATCTCGACTAGCCCCCACGGTCTCCTAGACTGGCCTCTTCCTCCTGGCCTGGGAGGGCCTTGGGCCTGGATCTCCCCGCCCATCCCAAAGGGCCCTTCTCTCGTTGCTCTGAGCTCATTAGCATCCTCCCCTGGTTCCAGAGATTACCTTTCCTCTGTTACCCTGTACCTTCCTCTGCTTCTTGTATCTTCCTCCTTCACACTTTCTGTTCACACAGGTGAGAGGAAACTTCTGGTTTCCAGCAACCTAGAACAGAGGGTTTTCTAGACAGCTCTTTTGAGCTTGCTGCACAATATTTTCCTTGACAAATGTGTCACTTGGCTGAGCAGATGTCTTTTTCTGTGTGTGATACGCTTGAGTACCAAGAACTCCCAAATGCCACAGAATAATTTCTTCTGTTGTGGCAGTCTTTAATGCTTACTTTCATTTCCCAGTTAGTTCGCTTTTATCTTCTAATTTAAAATATACATATACACACAACATGTACACACAGCTCTCTGTCGTGACGTGGTTGGACTCAAGCCAGTTCCTCTGTCAACTCCAACTGAGCAAAGGATTCCCTCCCCCTGACCACATGCACTGTTGAGCTTTCCGAGTTATTAATTTTCGGTGATGCGTAAGCATGTAGATGAACAGAGCCCTAGACTGTCCTTTTGTCCACATTTCTGCTGGTTGGACATTCAGGAACTGTGGCGACCACCTTTCTGCTCTCCCGGATTCATTGCTGCAGTTGAGGTCCAGCCTGATTCTCAATGTTAACTCAAGACGATGGTCTTCTTGTTTTCTTCCACGAAAGAAATTGAATGAGCGTGTCCAGGGAGTGGTCTGGCTCTCACGCCTGCCCTAGGTGTGTTTCTGAAGCCCACAGTGTAGACAGAGGATGGAAGTGTTGTCAGAAAACCTGACGGAATTGAAACTGTGCCTAGCAAGGGTGCCCAGGCACGCGGAGTTGACCTTCAGACTCAGGGATGGACAGGCTTCAGTTTTCCGCAGTGCAGCTATTTTGAGAAAAGCAGTGACTAAACGAGCATCATGCCTAAGTCACTTCTCAGAATTTTCTATCAGAAATTATCTGATGACTGGACCAATTCTGATTATTACCATGATCCACCCCAGCAGCTCAGGTGTGCAGGGGGCAAGGATCCTACGCTTCCGCCGGGCTTCCCATCAGCCCCCCCGGTGCCCGTTTACGAGAACTCCTCTGGGTTCTAGACATGCCTTATCTCGGCCATGTGATTAGGAAAATGAACCCAATGGTTTTTGCCTTAAATGTTTCCATCATGGGCGTAGTTATTAGCCATGTGCTAAAGTGTAATATCCGCTTTTTGAAACCACAGGTCGAAGGTGATAGCATCACTGGCTTGAGAACTCTCTTGAACAGCCGGGCTTACCCAATTAAGAGAAATAAAATCTGCCTGTTTCATCAGTGGGTGGGCCTCACTTTTCTGTGGGTTTCTCTTCTTTTCTCAATGAAGTGTTGTTTAGAAAAAGGACCTGGGTTTCGATGAATGCAGTGTCTTCCTTTCTGATTCCTGGTAACCTGGAAAGGCAGTAGCTCACCAAAGACAGTTCGCGTGTTCAGTCGAGGCAGGGACCCATGGCACCTTCTGTCCTCTCGCATGGCGCTGCTGACGGCAGCCTCTCTGTCACCACGAGGCTCTCCTCCTGAGTTGTCTGCGTGTTCTTTCAATCCAGCGTTCTGCCAACCCCGAATCCGGTGTCAGATGGGCACTGTATGCAGGACAGGGCCCATCTGCCTTTGGATTCTGCAGCCACTCCACCCAGCATGGCCGTGTATACCAAACACGGACGACAGGTACTGAGTGTGACCTCCACTGCTAGTAAGGTTGCCCCCTTGCCGAGCGCATCCGTCCAGTGGGTTGAGGAACACTAGACATGCTCATGCCACGGTTCTGGTCAATGGAGAGAGTGCAACAAAAATGAGTTTTCCTAAGAACCGTGTCAGTGGCTTCATGGAACCTGGCAGTGTTGAGTCGCGCGACACACTCTCACCCCAGGAAGCCGGTACCCTCTGTTCAGAAAAGCTCAGTCTTTCACGTTACCCCTGCACTGTCTCCAAGAAAAAAATAACCTCCTGAATTTGGTCCCAACAAGAACTTAACATCCCAGGCCGTAGCTATCTGGTTTGGTGTCTCCTTCAAGAACAGAAGAGTTCTCAAAGTTTATGTAAAAACTCCGTTTCACAGAGGAGTAATCACCAAAAAGATTTCTGAAAGCACAGTAAAGACACTCAGGCCAGTTGTTCTTGAAAGAAAAGGTAGAAAAAAATCATGTTTTATAAGAGGATGAAATGAAAATACTACTAGAAGAAAAGAAAAAGGTTTCCTTAATTAGATTCTCAAAATAATTATTTCCACGGGGCACTTATGCATTAAAAAAGAAGGCCACCAAAGTGTTTGCGTAGGCGCACTCAGTCATCCTCAGAAGTTAGAGCTTAGTAAAAGGGTCACGCTGTGGCTGGCACCCCAAAGCCGCCCCGTGTGCACAGAGACATCACATATGTGCCGGGGCGGCTGACGGTCATGATGAGAGCCAGCGAGAACCAGGGCCCAGAACCGCGTGCTGCACGCCCGTTCCCCGCCGAAGCCGCGCCACAGCCCGGGTGGCATCCCCAGCTTCTTCCACAGGAGAAATGGTTGAGGCTGATAATTAACTCGCCCAAGATCATTTGCTAATGAGAAGTAAATCCAGGAAATTAACTTGGGACATTTGACTCCTCGGTCCATTCCCTTTCTGCAAAGCATGGTTTACTCAGCGATTAACTAACAGTTTTGTAAGTAATCTTAAAACTTCCCAGCACTTTTATGGATTGGATTGAGCCTAAAAAGTAAGGTCTGTTTTGCTAATACAAAATTTGACCTGTGAAGTGACTCTTTTTGGCAGTTGAGCGTGTGTGTGTGTGTGTGTGTGTGTGTGTGAGTGAGAGAGGGAGGGAAGGAGGATATTTACACATATACCTATATTATTATTGTCATTTTCATAGTTAACATATTTTAAAATATAGCTTTCAGGATTTTGACAGGTAGACATCTATACAGACTCATGTAATTGCCACCACAGTTAGAGTATAGAACGTTCTCATGAGCCCGGTAAATTGCATCATTCACATCTCCAGTAAGTCCATTCACTCTCAAAGGCAAGCCCTGTTCTTATTGTGTCTTATTTCTGTAGCTTAGTTCTGTCTGTTTACGCCCTCATTTAATGCGAGTCCTACTTATTGCTGTGTGTCTGTCCTCTTGCACTCGGCGTCATTTTTGTGTGAGGATCAGTGGTTCCCTTTTTCGGTGTTGAGTCGTGCTCCGAGGACTAAACCACCGCCCACTACCCACACCCTCTTGGTGGGCCTTGACTGTTTCCGTGCTTTGGCTGTTGTGAATAAAGCTGCTATGTGCGCCTTTTTTGCGCGTTTGCCCTTTCGTGTCTTTCTGATGAACACCTTGGTGTAGAGCCTCGCTGGCTCTCGAGACGTGCGTGTTTCGCTTGTTAAGATGCTGCCAATCAGCTGTTTAAAATGGGTGTCTTATTTTGAACTCTCACAAGTAGTGTGTGAGAGTTCATGTTGTTCCGCATCCTCGCCAGTACTTGGGATTTTCAGTCTTTTTACTTATAGCCATTCTAGCGGGTGAGAAATGATCTCTCTCAGTGGTTTTATTTTGCTTTTTTCTGATGACTAATGCATCTTTTTATGACCTCATTAGCCATGCCTATATTTTCTTCCTGTGTAGTGTTCACGTATTTGGCCATTTAAAAAAAATTGTGTTTTTATTATTGAATCATAGGAGTTTCATATATATTCTGGGTACAAGTATTTTTTGGTACACACTGTGAATTTTCTCCTAATATTTATCATCTCTACTTACTCTTCAATGGTGACTTTTGAAAAGTATACTCTTTTAATCCTGATAATGTCCAGTGTATCTTTTGTCTTTTCTTCTATGGTGACTGTTTTTTGTGTGCTGAGAAATTTTTTTCAGTCCCAAGGTCACAAAGGTATTTTCCTATGTTTTCTTCTTAAAGCTCCATAGTTTTAGTTTTTACATTTAAGTCTCTCATCTTCTGTCTCCGATAATCTATTTCTTTATATGGTGTGAGGTGAGGATAGGGGGTTATTTTTCCCCCATGGGACTCTCCAGCTATTCCCGCCCCATCTGTTGAAAGACTGTTCTCCTTATTGAATTTCCTTGGCTCCTTTGTTGAAAATCAATTGACTATATATTTGTGCATCTATTTCTAGACTTTCCATTGTACTTCATTGATCTAATTGTTTGAGGGTTTTTTCCTCTTATGTCTGTACCTACTCTACTGCATTGACTCTTGTGGCTTTACAGTAAATTTTGAAGTTAGGTCATGTTAAGATTTCAACTTTCTTCCGTATTTCAAGATTGTTTTGGCTATCCTGGTTACTTTGCTTTTCTATCAGAATTCTAGGATAACTTTCTCAATATCTTTTGAAATGACTGCTGAGATTTCATTTAGTATCCCACTGGATCTTTTGATTAGTTTGGGCCGGATTGAAGTCTTAAGAGCACTGAGTATTCTAATCCATGAGCCTGTATTTCTCTATTTATTTTGGTCTTTTCTGATTTCTCACTGGCATTTTATAGTTTTCAGTATAGTGGTCTTATACTTTTTTTGTTAAATGTATTCTTGAACATTTTGCTTTTTAGGCTGTTATAAATGACGTTTTGAAATTTTTCTCGTTGTTGCCACTGTGTAGAAATAAAACCGGTCCTAGCAAAATGATCTTCTATCCTGTTATCTTACATTTTGTATTTGTGTCTTCCCTCCTTGTGTGTGTTTGTGTTTTTTAGATTCACAAGATTTTCTCTGTGTTCATACATGGTTTCCCTCTCCCACCATGATCTTTATTGCATTTGTTTCTTTTTCTTATGTTACTGCCCTGGTAGAGGCTCCAGGAATGCTGAAAAGAAGTCTGGAGAGCGGACATGAGTGCGTACTAAGTTGCTTCATTCGTGTCCGGCTCTTTGGGACCCCGTGGACTGTAGCCCACCAGGGTCCTCTGTCCATGGGATTTTTGAGGCAAGGATACTGGAGTGGGTTGCCATCCCCTCCCCTAGAGGGTCTTCCCGACCCATTGATTAAATCTGCATCTCTTGTGTCTCCTGCATATGAGAACAGACATATTCGTCTTATTTAATATTTCTCCATTATGTGTGATGCTAATTGTATGTTCTGCATCAGATTCAAGAGTTTGCATTTATTTCTGGTTCACTGAGAATTCTGTTGTGAAGTAAGTATTAGTATAAACTTGGTATTCTTCTTACTGTAGTCTGTGTATTGAAGGGAGTTTACCTTACTGGAAAAAGGACCAGTTCTGGCAATCTGACCCCAAGTCCTAACCCAGAGAAATGGCCCAGGGCGAGCTGCTCATTTCCTCTGAGTCAGTTTCCTCATCTGTGACTAGAAAACAGACGCAGAGACCTTACACAGAGACTGACACATAGTAGACACTCCCTAAATGTTAGTTGTTCTTTTAATAGCATGGCATTTATGGGGTGAAATGGGGTTTATGTTCCTGCATCTTAAAAAAAACACTCATCTTGAACACTCAGAACAGCAGCCTTATTAACCACAGCAGCCTTATCAACCACGGTCAGTTTTCGAGATACAACTACCAGTTTCTGGGCTGATCTTGGTAGACTTTTCTAGATACTCAGAATGGCTCTACTTTCCCCCATCCTGCTTCTCTAGTTTTAAAAGTTGAGGTAGATCTCTGTGATCCCAGAAGAATTATCTGCAAACTAGCATTAAGATGGAAATCTTTTATATTTGCTCTGCGGCTTGGAAAACTGGTGCATGGTCTGCTTTATTCCACCGGCTCCTAAGGTTCAGGTATTAACATAAATACAGCCCATTAACACTTGTTCCTCTCTGTCAGGACATAAATTAAGTCTGCAGGTGTTCCATGAAGCTGTACCCTTGGTACTAATTAAGCCTTGATAATTAGGTTTGTTAAATTCAGGACTTTAAGCTTGTATACCCTCTCTGGGTTACCAAAACGGAGGTGTGCAACATACAAACCTCCCCAACCTGCCCCCGATTTTTTTTTTCCCTTCCTGCAGAGTGCTTTGCTGTTCTTTATTTTATTCCTTTATTATTATTATTAATGAAGAGCAAGTCACTGACAAGCCCTCATCCTTTTGCCAGTATTGGGTATGAGCCTTGAAGGAGATCTGCACACTCGTTTAGGAAGGGATTAAAGCCTTCTCTTCTGCTGTTTTATGTCAGCACATACGCTGCGGTGGAAAGTTTCTAGCCTGGCTTCTTCATGCACAGTACATGTCCACGTCTCTGCCTTCAACCCAAATGAACTGTCACTCCAAAATGCCCTCTGTTATCATTAGAAACTGTACATGAAATGTGCTCAGCGCCCAAGTAATCTGTAGTCATAATTTTTTCCTTAAAGCATGAGACATTCTGTTAATAGAGAAGCACTGTTTTAAAATGAAGAGAGCCTCTCTAGCTCTCCCCCAAAATAAAATCACCATAGTCTATATTTCCTCTGGTTTTCCGAGCAGATATCCTTATTTGGAGGACAAGGAGGGTATCTGGGGGCTGTCGGGTTATTTGTATCCAATAGGCAAACCACAAAATCATCTAATCAGAATAGATTTTCCTTCCAGTTCGTCTTTCCTCTTCAGTTGCTTTATAAATCTATTACTCATCGGATCCGATGTTTGGTGAATGCCATTTTTCATTTTGAATAAATGGAATCATAAAAACAACTCTATTAGCGCTGCTTTCAATAATATTCATGGCGATCATGCTCGCTTAATAGCCGCTCTCCTTTTATTTGAGGGATATTAAGTAAGATTATACTTTTAATCAGAAGCATTTTTTCCTAAAAGAAAGGTTTATACCATAGGAGACTTCCATAATACAGCTCATTTCATCTTTTCTTCAGTGTTCGGTTCTTAAGATGGCCAGTGAGTAATCCCTCCAGTAGAGTACCAGGTTTCATCAACATTCCTGTTCTGCAGTTTCAAAGAACACAGTCTACAAACTGGGCCACCTCTCTCTTTCCTGAGTCATGTTCTCTGTTACAGTCACTGGAAGCTCCCATTTTCTCCTTCAAGGAAGGGACTCACAGCCCATCTTCAAGGTCCAAAGTGCAAACCTCACCTCCCTCCCCCTGATGACAGCAGGCAAGAAAGGAGACACAGAGATGAATGAGGGACTTGGAAAGAAATGGATTAGCAATGATGTAAAGGCTTGCCTTTGTTGTCTTTTCTTTCTTCCTATATAAAATAATTTCAGTGGAGTATAGTTGATTTGCAGTGTTGTTAGTTTCTGGAGTACAGCAGAGAGAATCAGTTCGCATATGCATACATGCACTCTCGTAGATTCTTTCCCATGTAGATCATCTCAGGACTGAGCAGTTTCTTGTGCTCCGCAGCAGGCCCTTACGGGTACCGTCTTACATGTAGTAGCGTGCGAATCTGTGAGCCCGTCTCCCAGATTCTCTCCCCACTACCTTTCCCCCCGGGTAACCAACCAAAATTTTTGTTTTCTACACTGGTGACTTTATTTCTGTTTTATAAACAACATTTGTACCAGTTTTTTTAGATTCCACATATAAGCGATATTGTGTGATGTTTGTCTTTCTCTGTCTGACTTACTGTAATTTGCGAGGACAGACTAGTATTTAATGGAAGTTTCAGAGTCTCCAGGAGGGTATAGAATATCTTTAGAGAGCCCTCATCGGATCAGAGTGGGGCGTTTTTGTTGGCATTATTTCTTCTCTTCCCCTTTCCTCTTTCCATCCTGCTCTTCATTATTTATCTCTTGGTTTCCCTTTCTCTCTCCCTGCCACCTGCCCCTCATTTGTGGGGAGATAGAGCAGAGAGAGAGAGAGCAGAAACTCTCTGGTGTTCAGCTAAACGTTTGCCGCCTACTCGGGGCTGACTGGCCCTTCCTCCATCTAAATGCTACGAGAAACGGCAGAAATGTTTCTCCCCCTGAACATCAGACAGGCCGGCCACAGACCCGGCCATGCTGGGAGCAGTCGCACGGAGTCATCCGTGCCCACCACTCAGCCTCGTACCTTTGCCACGAAACCCCGCCAAACCCCCACGTGTCTTCTCGGGATCTGCCTCTCCACCACATAACTGATGTCACAGGGAGGGAAGGTGCCCTGAGAAGTATTATTCACCGAGGAAAGAGTTCCGCTCATTAATGACCTCATGGACGAGGGGGTGGTGACCTCTCCCTTCCCATGGGAAGCCCCTTGTATCCCGCAACACCATGCAGGGCAGCAGGGAAGGGCAAGGGCCTGGAGGTGGGCGCTGAGCCTGGGTCGAGGCGTTTCCAAATGCTAGGTAGCTGGTTAGACTGCTGGGCATCAGTTCGGCCCCCAGGCAGGCTTGCACCGGGGACCCTGGCCAGAGCTACACCCCAGCAGAAAACCTGACCCCAGCTTCCATATTTCCTCTCTCGGCCGGCCGCCTGCATTTCACGGCTCAGCCCGCAAGACGGGCCCCGCAGGGCCTGCAGAACCAGAGCCACTCATTATTTCCTGCCCAGTGAGAAAGGCCAGCTCTTGTCTTAGCGGGAATCCACTTTCCCACCCACTGCCTTCTAAGAATGAAAGCAAGTCTGTTGTTCCTTTTTTTTCTTTTTTTTTTTCCCCTTTCCAGTCTCAGCCTTGACTTGCATGGTTTTATTTTTTTTTTTCCCCTTCATCTAAATTTAGCTCCCCAACTGAAGCATAAGGGGAAAGTGAGTGGGGACTGGAGAATGTCACCCAGGGCCTTGCGTATCAGACATCCCTGCTTGGGTCGGGGCTCACGATTCCTGGGTCTGCCCTTTTGGACCCAGCCAGAGACTTCTTGCTCCAGGCAGACTGTTTCTTCAGGTTGGGTCCCCTCATCCCTTATTCTAGTGCCCTCATACAGGCACTAGAATAGGTCACCTGTGAGTTTCTTTCTTGCTCAGCCAGCCTGAGTGTCCAGGGCATTAAGTATCAGTCATCCGGGGTGTTCACTGCTCATTCAACAAATGCTCATTGAGAACATCCTGCATCCCAGGAGAGATGCTGGGGAGCCCGAGGTGAAGAAGGTGAAAAGCCGAAGCAGAGCAAAGCACGCGTGGAGCCACTCGGAGCAGGGATTTCTCAGCCTGGTGGGTGTGATCCAGGGTGAGATGCCTGCAATGATAACCAGGATGGAAGGGAAGGTCCCAATCAGAGCTCCCAGACCTTCCCTAGGCACCCACAAGCCTAGGTGGGTTGTCCAACCTGCCGTGTTAGCCTGTGATGAATGAGCAACAAAAAGAAGATGAAGGAAAAAATCAATAGTGACCAATACTAATATATTTTTTTCCCCAAATAGTGAAGGTGTTGTCTTTTATAGCAGACACTTAATTCCAGAAGCATTAAGTCTACAGAGCATCAGCCGGCGAGCAGAGGCCGATCGGTTTTGCATCAGTTGTTTCTCTGGCTCTGTTGAAGTTTGCTGAGACGAGATTGTGCTTGGTGCTTTCTGTCTCTGCTTCTCCTTCAGCCCCAGTCAGAATCCTGGAGTGGGTAGCCTTTTCCTTCTCTAAGGGATCTTCCCAACCCAGGGATCGAACCCTGGTCTCCTGCATTGCAGGCGGATTCTTTACCGGCTGAGTCACCAGGGAAGCCCTCAGCCCCGGCAAAGGGAGGCAATACTATGGACCTCACTGGTTTGTCTGAAGATTCTGAGAGATACTTAAGTGTAGAAGGGGCTTCATCTACCACCTAGTAATTACTGTAACAATTCGTCCACCAGTTAGTATCTCTTACTGTTATCACTGATGCCAGCATTGATTTAGCCAACATAGCACCTGCACATTTTATGGTGCCGAGAATTCAGTCTAATCCAAGTATGGAAGCCGAGTTGAAACTAGTTCATTCCTCTGCCTCCTCTTTTATCATTCACTTTTCAGAGCTTATTTTCTTTCCTTTTTTAAAAATAAACTTTCATTTCCTTTGTTTTTTTTTTTTTATTTTTGACTGCACCGGGTCCTCTTTGCTGCACCTGGCTTTCTCTGCAATAAGCTGGGACTGCTCTTCGTGGCGATGGCTGAGTGCCTTCTCATCGCACTGGCTTCTCTCACTGTAGAGCGTGGGCTCAGCAGTTGGAGCACGTAGGCTTAGTCGCCCTGAGGCATGTGGAGTCTTCCCGGACCAGGGATTGAACCTGTGTCCTCTGCGTTGGCAGGCAGATTCTTAACCACTGGACTGCCAGAGAAGTCCCAGGGCTTATTTTCTGGAACTACAAGACAAGCTTGCTAGTAACATGGATGCTAAGGACTGTGGATAATCATAACAATGGAAATAATAAAAATCATACAGGCGGACCTTGGAGATATTGTGGGTTTGGTTCCAGACCACCACAATAAGGTGAATATTGCCGTCAAGCAAATCACATGAATTTTTTTGGTTTCCCAGTGCATATAAAAGCTACCTCAACCTCTACTGTAGTCTATTAAGTGTACAATAACAGTTTTGCATCTAGCTGCTGCTGCTGCTAAGTTGCTTCAGTCGTGTCCGACTCTGTGCTGCCCCATAGATGGCAGCCCACCAGGCTCCTCTGTCCCTGGGATTCTCCAGGCAAGAACACTGGAGTGGGTTGCCATTTCCTTCTCCAATGCATGCATGCATG
>NW_011494867.1:5259584-5272108 GCF_000754665.1 Bison bison bison
AAAAAAAAAAAAAAAAAAAGCGTGCAGCATCCGAAGAGCTCAGTGAGACACAGCACATTGGAGCCAGGCCTGCCCTCTTCGTGATAGCATCTCCCGGGTGGTGGGCGGGTTTCTGTGATGTGCCAGGCGCCGACGGATGCTCCATTCCTTTCTCAGAACTCTTGGGAGTGATTGTTGCTTACATGGGAGGATCTGAAGGGTCAGAACAGATGAGTCGTTTTCTCCGAGTGACATCGTTAGTGAGCGGAGCTTCCCTGGGTCTGGGAAAGGGTAAAGCCCCATCAGCTGGAAACATGACATCCACACCACCTATATCCTTTGATTGATGTGATCTCTTTCCGAAAAGTAGGGGACAGTCACCTACGGAGGCAAGTAGGGGAAACCTTTCTGTAGATAACTGCTAGTCAACCAGCAGCAGATGCAGAGTCAAACTATCATTATGACTTCTCTTGAAAGCAGAAGCTGCCAATTATAGATGCTTGTGATGTGGCCCCTTAAATGGCCTTGTCCGTGTCCTCTTTGCGTGGAACAGGCTCTGAAAGGTAAGCCCCTCCCCGCTAGGCTCAGCCTGTGCTAAAGCTGTGACCTTAGAATGGACCATCCAGATCGCGACCTTTCGGGGGAAGGAAGGGTGATTCCAGTGGGGTGATGGGTATAAACAAGGACATCTGGTCGACCTAGCTGTAACCCATCACGACTTTCTAAAAGTCCAGGGTTTTCATGCCTGGCCTTTCTGTCAGTCTTTGGTTCTGTGATGCTGAATCCTTCTGAGTTTAGTGGGAGGAGGGAAATAACCATCTTTCTGTCCTTAAAAATCACTTGCCATTTTTGATATCACCTCCCTTTCCTACTTGGTGATTCCATTGGTTGTCTGCATTATATATATATAGGCTTCCCTTGTGGCTCGGATGGTAAAAAATCTCCATGCAGTGTGGGCGACTCAGGTTCAATTGCTGGTCAGGAAGATCCCCTGGAGAAGGGAATGGCAACCCACTCCAGTATTCTTGCCTAGAGAGTCCCATGGACAGAGGATCCTGGTGGGCTACAGTCCATGGAGCTGCAAAGAGTTGGACACAACTGAACAACTATACACTATATATATACTTTTTTTTCCCATTCTCCCCCTGCTTCCCTACAGAGCAGTTCATCTTAAGAGTGTCATTATAACTTCTTAAAACATTTCGTCAATCGTGTTTTCGTTTTTAACTGAAAGTGTGAATCTCTAACACCTGTGTTTTGGAGGTCAGTTTAAAAGCCTTGTGCAGTGAAGCCTTTAAAGGCTTATGACTGATCCTGTATGAGTGGGTGTACCCTGGACACGCTCTGCCCTGGGCATGAGAGTGACAACAGGCCCCAGGAGAGAAGGATGAACCACACGCTAGTCTCAGCTGTATATTAGGGCCACACGTACTTGCTTCCAAATGCAAGAACATCCGAAATGGGGAAATTCTGCTCTGAAAAAGAAAATGGTAAATCAAATGATTTGATGGCTCCTGGAAGAATTATTCCATTAATAAAAGGCTGGACAATGAACTGAAGGAGTGAGCCACTTGAATGCAAGAAGAATAGTATCCTATTTATAGAAGTCAATTAAAAAAAAAAAAAAAACTTCTTAGGAAGATGGGCCAAGGAACTCTCAATTTCAAATGTTAGTTCTGTAGGAGAGGGAAAAGTTTTTTTCAGTCCTCTCCAGGTCCCTAAGAATTGATGCTTTCACATGTATACCTGTGGCGGATTCATTTTGATATTTGGCAAAACTAATACAATTATGTAAAGTTTAAAAATAAAATAAAATTAGAAAAAAAAAAAAAGAATTGATGCTTTCGAACTGTGGTGCTGGAGAAGATTCTTGAGGGTCCCTTGGACTGCAAGGAGATCCAACCAGTCCATCCTAAAGGAAATCAGTCCTGAATATTCATTGGAAGGTGATGCTGAAGCTGAAACTCCAATACTTTGGCCACCTGATGTGAAGAGGTGACTCACTGGAAAAAACTCCAATACTGGGAAAGATTGAGGGCAGGAGGAGAAGAGGGCAGCAGAGGATGAGAGGGTTAGATAGCATCACCAACTCAATGAACGTGAGTTTGCACAAACTCTGGGAGGTGGTGAAGGACAGGGCTGCATCCCTGGGATCAAAGAGTGGGACACGACTAAGAGCCTGAGCAACTTAGGGTCCCTGACTGGGTTTGCAGATTAAACTGACAAAGACAGATTAACAAGAAAAAAGCATAAGATTTATTTAATGTAAGTTTTATAAGACACAGGAGCATTCCTGAGGAAATGAAGCTTTATGCTGGGTTTGATGAAGGGTAGAGTGTCAGTCATGAAAGAATATGATACATTAAAAAACATGGAGTGTAGGAACCTGGGGGGAAAAAACTTAGCAGGACCTGTTGATCTGAGTTCCTTTGTCCTCAGAGATAAGGATGCATCTTTCCTTGGGGTGTGGGGCGGGACCCTGTCACAGGAGGGATCTATGACCTATTCTGGGGAAAATGGAGGGAGCAAGTCCAAGTAGCCCCAGTATTCAGTATACCAGTGCCCACTTTGGGGTAGTGTGTCCTGAATTCCCATCAGTTCTATCAGACATATTCCCCCAAATTGCCCAAATCTGACTGAGCTCTCCACAAGGAGTGGAACCTCCAGCCCCCACCCTCAGCCATCCCAGACTTCTCTTGTTATTAATTAACCAAAGGATCGAAGATCCAGCAGGGAGAAATAGCTTTATGTTAGAAACTTCATAGTGATTCAGTAAATGCTTCTGGGATGGATGAGTGGATGAATGCGTGAGTGGATGGATGTGTGAGTGGGTAGATGAATAGATAGATGGATGGGTGGGTAGGTGAGTCGGTGGATGGACAGGTGAGTGAGTGGAGGAATGAGTGAACGAATGAATGACATAGGCTGTAGCATTTCTGTCTCCTTGGTGACCAGCCTTGGATAAACTCAGGGGAGAACTCTCACATAACTCCTGTAAACCCGGGCTTCCTTGGTGAAGCCCCAGCCTTCCAAGGACAGCCACAGCTACATCAAGCCACCAGTTCGGTGAATTGTCTTCCTGTGCCTTTTGGAAACAGGGATGTTTTGTCTTCACCAGGAAGGAGTAGGAGGAACAGCAGAATTTAGCTTCAGAGGAAAGCCTCTTGGCCTGAAATGAGAGGACTTTGTTTCTGGGCAAAGCCAGCCCAGCAGGAAGGGCTCTGTGATATGTAAATATAGCCTGGTTAGGGTTTCTTCTCCTTCCCCTGCTTCCCCAGCTGGAATCTTCTCCCCAGGAAGGGCGTCCCCACCCCAAATACCCCGTCCCGGAGGCTTCAGTGGTCCCCTGCAAATCCAGGCCCCAGTTACAATATGCAGTGGTCCCTGGGCATTCACAGGAGGGGCAGTTCTGGGATTCCCCCGGGGTGCCTAACCCCATGGAGGCTCAGTCCCTCACAGCCATCAGGTAGGACTGTTCTCCCTCCGTACGCAGGGGTTTCACAGGTGTACAAATAAGCTGTTGCAGATGGTGCCGAGTGCTGTGTAGGATGTAAAGGGTACGTTCATAGAGTGAGGGCGGGAATCCAGAAGGCATCTCTGATCTTTGACTGGGGCTGCGGATGACGTGGAGTCAAGACTCAGAAAGACAAGAGAAGGCGAGTCCTCTGGGGAGGGGACAGCCGGAGGCCTGCAGCGGGCCAGGGCCGGCAGGTGTGGCAGCTGTTGGGAGCGTCGATCGGTCAGGAGCTCAGGGAGTCGCTGAGGCCGGAAAGGAGGCTGAGAGCGGCTCAGGCACAGCTCTGAGTCTGGAGAGGAGTCTGGAGTCTATGCCAAGTGTCCGGTTATTTGAATGAAACCTCGGCATACTTGCACTATGGCATCAGTAGGTCCCACGTGGCCCCACAAGCAGGCTCTGTAACCACCCTTAAGCGCGAACTACTGCCAAGGCCAAGTGTGAGCGTCGCCCTCGCCATGTCGGAGCCAACAGCAGCCTTCTATGTCCCTTTACCCTGTGGTGCTGTGACCCCAAATGAGAGCTGGGCGCATGGACAAGTCAAGATGCCCGGGGGGGCAGGGGCGGGAGTGGAAAACCCAGGTCCCCTTTGGTAAGGGTGGCCTGCTAGCCTGGTGAGTTCTCTGCTGCGCTGTTAAGATTGTTATTAAACTTTATGGCCCATAAACCCCACGGAAACAAGGAGAGTGAACATCCGTGCTATTACAAGAGTGTCAAAGTAGGGGCCGTATTTCATGGCCTGAGAAGCACACACACTTGGCCTCTGCGAGTCCCCAGAGTACCTCCTGGCTGGTTTTAGCCCTCAGTCTCTCTCGTGCCTCTGGGCAAAAACCCACCGTTCGGTGCAGGAGGCTTCCTGGAAACGATACTCGCCGTAGATGCCGGACCCCTTTCAGAGGTCTAGGCACAAGGTCCAGCTCCTAAAAGCGTGTGCTCTTGACATCCATCAGCCTCTGTGCCCATCCAGCCAGTGTATTTCTCACCGAGAGCACCTGGGTCATTTTCCGAACAAAAACGTGCAGTCCCTATTTGAAACAAAGCTTTATCCTAACGCAGAGAGTCAGGCAAACGGACTGTGCTTGTCTCAGGCCGGCAGCCGTCCTTAGCTCTGTTAATTTGGGCCAGTTTTGTTTGTGCTGTCTCTGAACCTCAGTTTTCTCATCTATAATGTGGCGATGGTACCCCACGTCGTCATTGTGCGTGCTTAGTCGCTCAGTCGTGTCTGACTCTTTGCCACCCCATGGACTGTAGCCCCCCAGGCTACTCTGTCCATGGGATTCTCCAGGCAAGAATACTAGAGTGGGATGCCATGCCCTTCTCCAGGGGATCTTCCTGACCAGAGATATAACCCAGGTTTCCTGCATCGCAGGTGGACTCTTTACCATCTGAGCCACCAAGGAAGCCCGAGCTTCTTCTGCTGTTAGCAGTGATGAGAAATGTGCTATGGCCCGAAGCCCCACTGTGGGCCAGGCACTGCGCTGTGCATTTTATATGTGCTGTTTCATCAAATCTTTACAAAAATGCTAGGAGGAGTTGCACTTTTTTCGCTTTCTAAATGACGAGTCTAAAGCTCAGAGAACTTGCTTAGAGGCCCACATAGGTGGTGGATCGAGGGGTTTTCTTCCATGCCTTCTCCTAAAGCCACTTGCTGGAACTCCCTCAGTTCTGCTGCCTGTGATCAGAAAATGCCAGGTTCTTCCCTCCCCCTCGGTGCCTCGTCAGAGACGATAAGCAGTAGGATTATGTCCCCAGCCCTACAGTTTAGTGTGGCAATCCGGGAAAAAACACCCGGCGGAATTTCATTTTATTTTCTTATCATTTTATGCTCCCTTTAATTTTCATTTCAGTTCCCCTCCGCAAAAGGCAGTCCCTTTAGCTCTCATAAAACTTTATGGTTTTACTTGTGATTAGGCAATGGCAAAATAGATGCCCTAAAAACCAAGTTCTAGTCAAGTTATGTAATTAGCCAGTAAGGGAGGCTGAGACAGGGAGACGCACAACGCCATCCCCGAGGAGGTCGGACCTATTATCATCAGTCAGATGTCGTATCTTTAAAACACCGTCAGCTCGGAGAACACTGTCCATTAGCAAGAGAGCAGAGTCACGAGAAACCTCAGAAGGTCGAAGGGTCCGTTCCAGGGACTCCTCGAGAAGACTCAACACCCCCGAAGAACGATTAGCCTTCCCCTCCAGGACTGTCTGAGGGACCACAGGTCTGAGCGCTTCTTTGATTCAGTGACTTAACGCATTGGATTTCAGCCCTAGGTTTTGCTTCCCCCTCCCAGCTGCCCTTGTTACATCTTGCCAGAATAGATTTTGATTTTGATCATTAATTGCCATCACCTAGACAGTGTAAGGGGGTCCAAGACCCTGAGCTTGGAGAGAGATCTTGCTTGTGACTCTGCTCACTGCTTCCTGCAGACAGAGGTCCCGAGCATCACCTAGCCGTTGTCCTCATCCTGGTACACAGCTGGACTTCCCTTCCCAGCCCTCTGGTGTGTAGCTGCGGCCACGTGACTGCCCTGGCCAGTAAACTGTTGGTGGAAGTGGTGTTGGCCCTTCTAGGTCTGACTTATTTAGACTCTCCACATGCACCCATTCATCCCCCATTCCCCACTGCAGGTTTGGAAACCACACTTTAAAGATGGTAGGGGCCACGAGATGAAAAGAGCAGAGTCCCCGAGTCACTAGATAAAGCCTGGTCACCCCACTGATCAAGAATACTCAGTCTGGACTTTATGTGAGCAAGAATTCTCTTGTTTTCTATCACATCATAGCAGCCACCATGACCTTAACTGATGGGTGTGTTCATGCGGCTACTTTTTTTTTCTTTTGAGATTAATTTATGTTTTAACTGAAGGAGAATTGCTTTACAGATTTGTCTTGGTTTCTGAAAACACCAACATGAATCAGCCATAGGCATACATATGTCGCCTCCCTCTTGAGTCTCCCCCCCACCTCCCGCCCCATCCCGCCCGTCTAGAATGCTGCTGCTTCTCCATCACGAGTGATGGCCCCAAGTTCACGGACACAGCTGGCCAGTCTGAGAAGCTTGAGACACGGAGGTTTGCCAGCCGCCTTTGGAAACGGACTTACTCACTTGTCATGCGCAGGCTGAGAGGGTTCCCTTTACAGGACGTCACAGTTACTGAGCAGAGAATTTGGTCACCTAGTCTTTGTCCTGGCTGGTTGAATTCCATGAGAACACAATGTTTTATATCTGCAATGCCAGCGATCCTTCTTGCAGGAGCCTGGGAGATTTTTCCATCTAAATGGGTTAATTGTTACTCTGCAGGGGAGTCGTAAATGTAAATCGACTTAGTATGGCTTGATTGCTGGTGATGACTCTGTCTCTCTGATGGTGCCAGCCAGAAGTGCCACTCAGAAGGACGTGTACAGGCACTCCCCTGCACCAGACATCCTCAAGGACCTGGGCATTTTAGATTTTAAAAAAATGAGAATATTGCTTCATAATATAGCTGGTTCCTATTAGCAGAGTAACAGGTGATGTAGCAAAATTATCAGACACTCGGAAGACAAGGTGTTTGCCCACCATTTGGCGAAGGTGCTTGTCGGTGTCTTCCCCTCACCAAAAGAGTCCTCTATGAAATTTCTTTATGAACTCACATCCCATCGTCTGCCTTGATTAAATGTTTGCTTATTGGAATAACTTTGAAAAGGAAGTTGCTCCGGTTCACGCAAGCATATACAGGCTCCCAAATCACCTACTTCCGACTTTTAATCTCTGTCACCCCAGCTTTCTAACAAGATGAACAGTCTAGGAAGACAAAAGGGAGAATTCTGAATTTTAATTTGCTGTTGCTTCACACACACAAAAATACCCTAAGCTCAATCAATGCCCAGAAATGAAGGCCAATAGATAATGACTGGGGGTGGGCGGGAGCGTGGATTTCCCACCCATTGTTTCAAAGTCTAATTAGGAAAAGGGAATTCAGGAGCATTGTCTTCTCCCAGCGTCTGGACACGACGTTATCATTGTGTTTACAGGGGTGATCAGATTCCCAGCACGGGGTCCTCACACAGGGCTCACCGTCCCATCTTGATGAAACAATACCCTAAGCGGAACCCCAAACACGCCGCTGCCCGAGGAAGACCCTATGCTGCTGGTGTGGAGGAAGCCACACATTAGCAAACGAGTTTGCAGGCCAGGAAGTTTTAATCAGTTCATTCTCCTCCAGGAGGGATGATGGATGGGGGCCCATTGCAGAGGGATTTCCTTTAGATAAAACAATAATGCCATGCTCTCGAGAACCTCGCTCGACAGCAGAAAGCTGTGATTAATCCCCCAAAAGTCAAACATGGGAAGACTGGCAAGATGAGATTATTTGCTGAGTATAATTAGCCACAAGTATCACTGTAAAGAATTTGGCGAAGGGGGTGTGGGATTCTACTCTTAAAGGAAAAAAGCTCTGTAGAGAAGGATTATGAGTAGGGTGACCTTATACTTTACTGTTTAATCAGTCTTGGATATTTTTTAACGTGAGAAGAGCCATACTAATAACAATTATTCAGGAAGAGAGACACAAATTAGGATTATCTGAAAGCAGTAGGGATGAGTGATCACCTGTCTATTAATAAGAAGGCAAATCCAGTCACAAAATCTGCAGAACCTAAGCGATCATATCTGGGATTGACTCTGAGCTAAATCTCTGATAGATTCTGGGAAAGACTGTCAAATTATTACAATTCAGAGTCAAGAAAATCGTTCCCCCCTTTTCACCGTATGAAGTTACCATAGACACTTTCTACTGCAAATGAAAGGAAACTTCACCCAACTGGAGAATATAGTTGTGATGAGGAGATCAGGTAATGCTTGATCCAGGGGCTAGATGATCAGCACCTGCTTTCCATCTTTTTTATCCGTGGTTATATTTCCTCCACATTGGTACCATTTTCTGATGCACTCATGTCTTGGACATCATGACAAGTACCAACAGCTCTCAGCCATATCTTCCTAGGTTCAACACAGTGGGAAAACACCGGAGTTTCTCCTTTTGGGGATTCATTCTGGCTCAGTTTGGACTGCATGCTCATCCTGAACTAGGCTCTGTGGTGAGAGATTTTGGAGTTTGGCAGGGCTTGAGTGGTAGGATTCATCCCCTGCATGTACTGCAGACCATCCAGAGTCCATGGACTAAGAGTTCGGGAGGCTCTGGTTTCCTAGAATCAAATCCGAGTATCGTTACCAGAAAAGGTGGAGGTGGTTTCTGCTGGACTGAACTCAGCACCTGCCCTTTGTGTACTTCCTGACGTGTGCAGTTCTGTTGCTGAGTCCATCAGTGGGAGCTGTTCTCCACAGGTGTGCATTAATTCATTGAGGACCGTCTGGTCAGATCCCCCACCTCATCCTACACCTCACTCATTCTTTTCTTAAACTCAGAACTTTCTGGAGACAACAAAGCCATCAGGTGGGAGTTTTCTCCATGCTCTCAATCACTACCGCCACCATCTGGAAACACATCTTCATTCTCTGGCTACAGAAGCCCGTGTCCTTGAACTTAACCACTCATCACTCTTGCGGCTGATATTTAATGTCTTTCTTTCCTGCGTGACTAGCTACAAATGGGCAGGGACTGTGTCTCTTGTGCTCCCCCAGAGCCTCTACCGTAGCTCACACAAGGAGCAGCAATTAACATGTGCCATGTTTTTTTGCCGTTTTTGTAGTTTAATGAACATGTAACGTGTCTCAGTTCTACAGTGACCAATTCCTTTTTTTAATTCCTGCCCTGTTTATTATTATTTGTTGGAGTATAGTTGATTTATAACACTACGTTAGCTCAGGTGTACAGCACAGTGGTTCAGTTCTCTATCTATTTATCACAGTCTTTTCCTTTACAGCTTATTACAGTGTATTGAGTGTGGTCCCCTGTGCTGTACGGTAGGTCCTTGTTTATCTGTTTTATATATAGCAGTGGGCGCCTGTTAATCCCAAATTCCTGACTTTCCCTCCCTCCCCCTCTCCCTTTGCTAAGCAGAAGTTTGCTTTCTGTTTTATAAATAAGTTCATTTGTATCATATTTTAGATTCCACATGTAAGTGATTTCATATGAAATTTTCTTTGTCGGGCTGACTGCCCTTAAATATGACGATCTCTAGATCCATCCATGTTGCTGCAAATAACATTATTTCATTCTTTTTTATGGCCGAGTAGTACTCCACTGTGTGTGTGTGCATGCATATGTGTGTATACATGTTTATGTGTGTGTGTTTATTCTTTATCCTTTCATCCCTGGTCAGGAACTAGTCCCACATGCCATGTGGTTAAAAATAAAAGAGTGAGTTTTACATGCTGTAGATCCATCAAGAGCTGACTGCTCCTCAGCTGCTCTGACTGAGCTCCTCTGCAGGACTCATTAGACAGGAGAGGACGAGGCCAGGTGAGTTCTTAAAGCTCTTTCCTGGGAGTGATGCCTGCCTGCTCAGCCCTGTTTCATTGGCCAAAGGAGGTGGCCGGTCGCTCGCGAGGGCTGCGCTCTTGGGGAGTAGACAGTGAGTGACCTCACGGCAGCGCTGTCCCCCCGGATGCTAGTGTGACGCGCCTTCCCGCCCTGCTGCCCCCGACCCTAAGGTCGTAACCACCAATAGCCCTTTGAACTTGTTGGTTCTCACCTCTCTCAAAAGCGTGGATGATCTGCTCTCTGCACCCCCACACCAGCCCTCAGAGTTCCCATCGCCATCTCCCCTGCCTCTGCAAAATGTCAACCCAGACCAAAAATGCCCCCAGTTTTACTCTGAGTACGAAGAACACCCAGGTGAAAGGTTTGCCACAACTCATTCTCGTCTATGAAACCCTCCTTTGTCTTTTCAGAGAAAGTCAAGAGACACAGAGAAAGTGTGACCTACTTTTTATTATCAGCACCATTTCATCTGCAAAAAAAAAAAAAAAGACTTTTCTCTTCTTATTACTCTGAGCATGAAAATAAAATGTTTTCCCAAAGACCTGGCTTTGGCTGTCGCAAGGGAGGCCAGGGACTTGTTCCGAACTCTGATGAACTCCACGAGCCAAGGCATCCCATTTTTTTAAAACCATAATTGACTTCCAAGCTGCTCATCCTGTCCATGGACAATATGAGGTCCTTTTCTCCAAATATCAGTGGCAAGGTAGGACAAAGCCAGCTCCCAGACTAGCTGTTTGCTTGATATTACACTTTGCCAGTCCAATATAGGTCACATTTCCAACCAGATTTTATACTTATCTCTACATTACACCTTGTAGCAAGAGGGGAAGAAAAGAGCTTCTTGACATCTTTTTGAAGAATGGCGCTCTTTAAAAAAACATAAGGGAAAATTTTTTTCAAACACTTTATAATGAGGGTATTCAAGTCTGCAGGCAAAACAGAGCTGTTTGAAAAGACATTAGCCTCAAAACCGTTCTGTGTGAGAATAGACCCAGCTCCGTCAGGATGCCACGTTTGTTTTGCCATTACTTCTCTCTGACTCAAATCGCAGGCCGAGGAAAGTTCGAACTGACATGATTTCTGCACCGGCCGGCGCAGCCCGGATGAGTTCACCGGCCATGGGAAGTGCAATAAACTCAGGAGAGTAAATATAACCCCACAGCATTTAAATTCCAAAACCAAAGGAACAGGAGCACGTCCTGTCTTAGCCCTGAAAAAGAAGTTGCCACTCTCAGAGAGCTCTCACAGTCCTGAGTTTCATCGAGTCTCTCATGAACTTTGTCGCTGAGATGGGACAACCTCCTTGCCTCCTCGTTTTCCTTCCGAGGAAACCGAGGCTCAGAAAGGCTGCGGGGATGCTGGACGTCAGCAGGTCGGGGCAGAAGGAGGGGGCACGGGCTTCCTGTGACCTCTTTCTAAATCCCGGCTCCTCCAGGAAGCAGAGAGCAGGGCTGAGCTTGTAGTGGAACATCAGGGAGAATGTAGGCATAGCTCTCCCCAGGTCATCCTCATGTCTGACATCAAGGGCAGGTGGAAGGGGTGATTCCCAAACCACCCCCCAGGTTGCTATCTGCTAGAATGCACCAGAGGTGTTACATGCATGATTACGGTACAGTAGGGGACGCAGGTTAAAATCAGCCCATGGAGGAGACACACAGGTGGAGCCCAAGAAGCAGCTGCATTGTCCTCCCCTCGTGAGAGTCAGGGCGCCCCAGCCTCCCAGTGCTGACGTGAGACACACGCCTGGATTCCGCCGCCCAGGGAGGCCCGCCACAGCCTCAGTGCTCAGAGCCTGCACAGGGCTCTGTGACGTAGGCATGAGTGAGCGGTCCCTCCATCGTTCACAAGGCAGTGATCCCCGCCTCCAGGTCAGTGGGTACCTCGTGGCACATTGTCCCCACCCTGCCATGTGGTCAGTCTCTCTGGAATGGTCCCTCACCACCCTAAGGCTGTGAGCGTGTGACCAGTCCTTGCCCTCAATCCCATTCTTCAGACTGTTCAGTCTGACCCAAGCCCCCCAGATCAGAAAAGACATTCCCATCAGGAACTCATTCTACGTGCACTGACTGCCTTTTGTGGATCTGGAACGGCTCTTCTGGGCCTTGGGGTCCAACCTTCCCATTTACAGAGGAGGAAACAGAGACTCACAGGTTGGATCTATAGTCCATGAAGCTGATGAGCAGCCCCTGGATCCTCAAGAGAGGTTGAGTGTCCTGAGTCTGGGCACCATCGCTAAGCAATAAGAACCTATGAATCATACTAAAAGCCAGAACTTAAAACGAAGGTCTTATTTGGCTAAAAATAATGGCTTCCCGGGTGGCTCAGATGGTAAAGAATCTGTCTGCAGTGCAGGAGATCAGGGTTCAATCCCTGGGTCCATAAGATCCCCTGAAGAAAGGAATGGCAGCCCACTCCAAGATTCTCACCTGAAGAACCCCATGGACAGAGGAGCCTGGTGGGCTCCATACAGTTCATGGGGTTGCAGAGTCGGAAATGACTGATGAACACTTTCATTTTTCACTAAAATCTGTAAGGAAAAACACAGCCAGGAGTCAAAATTGCCCCTTCTTTTCCTTCCTCTCCTTTTCCCCTGCCCACTCTGGCTGCAGAAC
>NW_011494867.1:5272208-5281707 GCF_000754665.1 Bison bison bison
AAAAAAACCAAGCATCGTCAGCCTCATTTATAATCCAGACCATCCCCAAAGTACAGTATCATTTTCTTCTGCCTGAGTTCTTGATCCATCCTGCTATTGTTTGTACTTACCTCTCTGATAATCTAATTCATGTTTTATTTATTTTTTCTTGGGTGGGATGCAGAACAGTACCTGTTTTGACAACTCTGAAGATTCGACTTGTATGTATAATGATATAAACTTTCAATTTGCAAAGCATTAGCAGCTTTTATCTAAAAATCTCTGTCAAGAGAGAAGGGTGGTGTTTCACTCTTCCGTGAATCAAGTGGTACATTGCTTTTTCCGATTGGAAAGAATCAGTCATGTGAACTTTGTTCTTCCAGAAAAATTCGTTTCTATCTGCTTCGGAAATGTCAGAGCAAAGAGGGGTTTCTTAAATGGTGGCCTGGACTGATGGGTAGAAATCAGTCCTCCACGAAACGCTTAGAAGGAACAGGCTGAACAGCCTCAAGGAAGTTATCCTTGAGGTCTCTGAGGTTGCCTCTGAGGTTGCCTCGAAGACCTTGTGCCTAATGAAGGGGTCTGACCTGAGGCTAAGGATTCACAGGCATCTTAGAAAGGAGCTTCTTAATGTGGTTAGACCAGTTTTAGAATGCTTTAATATTGGCAGTGGTTTTTTTTTGTTGTTTTTTGTTTTTCAGTTGGATTTTGGCGGGGGGTGGGGGTGGGGGGGGCTTGCTTTTAAAAGTTTGTTTACAAAGTGGAACTTGGTACCACCATTCCTATCAGGAAATATTTATTGATAAAATCGGGGTAGTGGCATAATGGAAAGAATCCAACCTTGGTGTCAAAATAGCTCACTTAGACCCGCCACAGACTAACTGATGGTCTTTGAGTAAAGTTTTGCTAAAACTCTCAGCCACCCAGAGTCCTTCTGTATCAAACCCTTCTATGGTTGTTAGCAGATACTGGTAAAATACGTCATTATCCTTGAGTGTTCAGGAGGTGTTCATGTGCCCCCCTCTTATCCAGCATTTATTGGTCAGTCTCCGTGTGTATGTGTAAACATTTACGCCTTTAATAAGCTTATAAGTGGTTGTTCTGTGAGGTTTGCTATATGATATTAACTGTTTAAGTATTGGGGGCTTCCCAGGTGGGACAATGGTAAAGAACCCACCCGCCAGTGCCGGAGACATGGGTTTGATCCCTGAGTCAGGAGATCCCCTGGAGAAGGAAATGCCAACCCACTCCAGTATTCTTGCCTGGAAAATCCCATGGACAGAGGAGCATGGTGGTCCATAGGGTCACAAAGAAGTTGGTCCATGGGGTCACAAAGAGTCGGACAGGACTGAGTGTTTAAGTATTTAATACTTGGCAATACTTTGGGTTCATCTCTTTCCATCACTCTGTTACAGTGTGATTTAATTGCTGTGTGGCTATGTTTCTGAATGTGTCTGTCTCTCTCATGAGACTCGCACACCCTGGGCTCTCAGTATCTTTATTTTTTTAAGTGTGTGCATTGTTCCTCTCTGTCTTACTTAAACACGCTCATCGGCTAAGCCTCGCGTGAGCCGTGTGCCCAGGCTGCCGTTGCTGCCACTGGGTGGCAGCACCCTGGGATAGAGCAGAGGACCCCTCTGCCGCTTGGAGTAAACACAAGCTCTGCACTGGCATCAAAGTGACAGCTGTGTTTCTGAGTTACTGCTCGAAAGGAAAGCTCTCCAGCAACATATGTCAGTGAAGCCCAGCATAACCATCGCCCTATTGCTGCAAAGAAATGCCCTTACACTTCTAAAATGTCCTGTTTGAGGTTCCCAGCATCTTAACCGGGAACTCACTGGGACACGTTGTTTTCTGCTTACTTCCATTTGGAAAGCCGTAACTGTGAAACAGAGGGGATAATATTACAAGAAGGGGGATGCACCTTTGTAATACCTTCATGCTTCACCAGACTGTAAAGACCTCCGTTTCTCAGTGAGAACCAGGCTTTCCCACGTGTCCTTTGCCAGAGATTTTAGAAGGGAGGGGGTCTCCACCTCTGCAAGCTTCCTTAATACTCTGCTTCTCTCCCAGGGCGCAGGTGCTGTTGACAGTTGCAGAGCGATGCTTTGTTCCACCGTTAAGCAGGGCTTGCAGGAGGAGAGCCTGGCTGAAGCCCTGGGCCTGACCTAACAGGGTTTGGTCACTTCCTGATCTGTTCATTTTTCATTTGATCATACTCTTGCCTACCCTGAAAATGGAGGTGAGATATGGAACTGCATTTTTTAAATTGAAGTGGAGTTGATTTACAGTGTTGTATTAATTACTGCTGTGAAGCAAAGTGACTGAGTTACATAATGCATGCATACATTCTTTTCTTTTTTCATATTCCTTTCCATTATGGTTTATCATAGGGTGTTGAATATCGTTCTCTCTGATATATAGGACCTTGTAGTTTATCCATTCTGTAAATAAAAGCTTATCTCTGCCCACCCCACCGTCCCACTCCATCCCTCCCGCAGCCCCTCTCTTTGCCTGTCTGTTCTCTATGTCCGTGACTCTGTTTTGTAGATAGGTTCGTTTGTATGATATTTTAGATGATATGGGAGTGGTGTCCTGTGGCATTTGTCTTTCTCTTGCCGACTTACTTCCCTTAGTATGATAGTCTCCAGTTGTATCCGTGTGGCTGTGAATGGCATTGTTTCATCTTTTTTGTGGCCGAGTAGCATTCCATCGTATGTGTGTACCACCCCTCTTTATCCCGTCATCTGTAGACGGGCGTTTAGGTTGCTTCCATGCCTCGGCTGTTGTAAGCAGTGCTGCTGTGAGCGTAAGGGTGCATGTGTCTTGTTGAATTCCAGTTTTTTCAGGGTGTATGCCACGAGTGGGCTGGTGGGTCATATAGCAGCTCCATGTTCAGTCTTCTGAGGACCCTCCATACGGTTTTCTGCGGTGGCTGCACCAACTTCACTCCCACCAGCAGTGTAGGAGAGTTAAAATACGGCAGTATTTCAGTCCGACCGTGAATGTGGCTGGACAGACAGAATCTCAACCTAGAGGGGAGGGAAAGCTGGGGAGAGCTGGCAGTATATTAGAGACTCTCTGGCGGTCTCAGGGAAGGGAGAGCACAGACAAGGAGAGACGCTGTTCTTAACAGGCATTTAGAGCCAACATTAGAGGCCCCGAAGAGAATAAAACTCGACCGGTGCCACTGAAGTGTAGTTACGCATCAAAAGCTAAACTTGTGATGTCTTACTTGGTACGTGTGTATCTATCGTTTCGGGACCGTTTGCCTTGGAGGGGGAACAGCACCACAGTGAAGCTAGAGGCGTTTACCTGTCGATGCTCGTTCTGCAGAGGCAGGCACCGTCTCCCTTGCAGATGTCCTGTGGCTGCCGATGTAGGTTGCTGGTTCATCTGACCCACAGCGCCGCAGCGCTGATGTCAGGCAGCGTGCGCTAGCATGGCCATTGCCAGTGGTTCACGTCTTAAGATACTGCAGCCTTGGCTGATGAGAGCTGCAACCAGCCCCCCTTGATCCAGCAGCTAAAGGAAGATAGCCAGCCTGGCCAGAGTGTGGGCATTTTCATCTGTCTGTTTGGCACGGCCAGGGCTCAGGCCATGCTGGCCGCTTAGTAGCTTCAGCAGGCTGCCTGCTGCCTTCACAGATGCCAGTGGAGTCGAGGACACCAGGCGGGCTGCAGGATGTTGCATGGTCAGTCCACTGCAGACCCCACCTTCAGGGAGGATGCGTTCTACCCTGATCAGAGAAGACCAGCGATATCTATGCTCTGTAAAGGGAAGAACGTGTAACTCAGAAGTTCAAGGTGCCCGGACTGTCATCTCCCACCTCCCTCCCTGACCCCCACCGCCTTCCAGCAAGCTGTTTGGCACTTGGGTTTTGTACTTGAAGGACTCGATAGAAGTAGCCTGTGCTTCTGGAAAAGAGCCTGGGTCTGGGCAGCAAGACAGCCAGCTGAGAGCCGACCTTGACCTTGACCTCTGCTCGGTGGGGAGTGGGAGGTGGTTGGGAAAGTCATGTCAGCTCTTCCCCAAGGCTGACTATTGTCCTGTGTAGAAAATGAGCCTCGCTTTGAGGAAGAAATGAGGAATTGACTACCTGTGAGCAGGAGTGTCAGTGCCTGGCCCACTGTTACGAGGATGTAGACACCCCTGGAGTTTGAGCTTTAGTGGGAAGACCACGGTCTTTGTTTTCCAGCTCCCAGCAGCCCCGCCTTTTTGTCCGGTTTTCAAACATGGCCCTGGACATGTAATTTAGTTTCCCTGAATGCATTGGTTTCTTCATCTGTGAAACAGAATAGTATGAAGAAGACATAGCTAGTGGGTCGTTTGAGGGACCATCTCAGCTAATACATGCCAAGGCTTCGAAATGTGTTTGGTGCATAATAAACCACCAGTAAATGGTATTACTGTTTTATGATCTCATGCGTCTGTTTACATGTCTGTTTGTAAGTTCACCAGAGACAGAGCTTTACACACAGCCTGCAGCCTGACTTTGATAAATTGATAATGTCAATATGATAAACTGACGTTGGCTATTTGATCTCTGAAATCACCTAAATACTGAGTTGGCCAAAACGTCCGTTTGGAATTTTTCTTATGGAAAAACCTGAACGAGCTTTTTGGCCAACCCAACGCCAGCACCACAGCCCCACCCGAGTCTACATACTGTTTGTGGCCCTGCGTTCTCCTTTAAATCCAAAGTGGAGAAAGGGGACGTAACCACGGCATGATTATCAGACTTAGCCAAGCACTTACATACATAAACTTGGTGCCTGAGTCTGTATCTTCTGCCTCTGATTGTAGTTCTGTCTCAGTGCCCAGTGCTGGGGAATCTGCCTGTGCACCCTTGAATAACGTGTCTTTCTTCAGAAGCCAGATAAAGTAGGGAGTTCTCTCAGTGTGTTTATTTTTGATTTTAACTCTGAAGTTCAGTGAATTATTCTTTTGCTCAGACACATATTCTGAGGTCTCCCTTGTGCTGAAGTGTGCAGAGGTTTGTGCTTAAAACTGAATAAACAGTCTCAGCAGTGTGTGTGTGTGTGTGTGTGTGTGTGTGTTATATGAATTCCTGCTAGAATGTATAAACAAACAAAAAAAGTCATAGTCACAGACCCTGGATGCTGTGGTCCTCTGCTCTTCAAAAGCCCTTTGTCCACGTGTATTTACGTAATGTATTCCCCATGTTTGGCTTCATTAAACCCATGAGTTTAATAATAAAGTGTTTGGACATATGCTTTCCTTGCCATTTTCCTTGTACTGAATATTTTCCCCCGTTGGAAGTAAATATTGATTTTTTTTTGGTACAGATATTTGATGCTTTGGGGGCCTGTTAAAATAATGGTAAATTCTTTTCCTAAATAGACAAATTGTAAGAAATTCTGAGAAGGGCTTTCTTTGACGTACTGGGGGAAAATAATAGGGCAGTCAAAATGGGAGAATGTTTGGTTCTGTTTCATCAATGCTTTTATGGACCCGCATTGCTGTGTTTCTGGAATGTTGTGTATAAAACACGGTTTAAATGATCATGCAGCTTCAGTCTCAGAAAATAAAAAGATATGAACTTGAACCCGAGCTTCCCTGTCAAGAGAATTACAATGTGTTGTAGCCCTTGGCTTCGTTCAAGTTAAATTTACAGTATATTCCCCTAACAATAACAGCAACCCCAAAATACCCGCTTTGAGTTGAAATGTTTGTTAAACTTTATATATATGCACGCATATAAATGTACTTCTCTGTATATATAATGTATGTTCACATATACTTACATTAGAGTTTTAGGGAATTTCCTTTTTGCCTGCAAATCATTGCACAGAATATCTGAGTCGACATGGTGTCAAAATAATCAACATGTATTTAACGCTCTCTCAGAAAATCCATTTAAGAATAAGATTGTGGATTGGGGGTGATTTTCAGACCGTAAATTGAAGCGTAAATATTCAAATTATTTTCATAAACTATTCAGTTCTGCTGGGCTTTTTATGTTATCATATGGTGAATTTTTTGTATTTAAGTTTTCTAGCAGTTCTCTTTTTTAAGAGCCTCAAGTGTCCCATAAAAAGCAAATACTTGAATTTTCAGTTTCTCGGCACTGCATATTTTTCCTTCTGCTTGCCTTATTTTTATAACGGTGATTTATAAAGACATTACTAAAGAAAAGGAAAGAAGGATTTTGAAGAGAAACCGCTATATAACACTGCTTAAAAATCTATTTCCAGTGCTGAGGAGTGGAGGGCAGGGGAAAGCCTCCTGGCATCCTTCAGGGGCATGGTCTGGGATCTGAGTGAGAAGGCCATACCTTGAGTCATTATCTTCCAAAAATATTTATTGAGCTTAGTGGGGAAGGAAGGCAGGATGAGATTGCTGGCTCCACTTCCATTCCTGGGAGTGGGAGGGTCAGGGGACAGACGGAAAGTCCAGCCTGGACTGCTTGCCCTCAGGAGGAGCCTTCTGCCACTTAGAAGGTGGTTTTGAATGGAAAATAGAAGGATGCGGTGTGGGAAGATGGGGTGGGAGTCTGTCAAACATCACGGGACTCCTGCCTCAGGCCACGCAGCAAGGAAGACAGGGATTCCGGAAATGCCACTGGGCCAGAGCTGTTACTTCTCACACAGTATCACGTCCATCCTTTTTTCTTAGGCACAGAATTTCCCAAGAGGTTCTTGATGGTTCAGAGTAAGCGTTCCCTGTCCTAACTGCCCTTCCAGCAATCTGCAGCCGTGTGGCCAAGTTATAGCCAATGGGACGGCAGGGAAGTCCTACGTGGTCCTCAGGGGTGGGGCTTTGGGAAAAGGACGCTCACCTTCTTGCTTTATTTGCACGCCTCTTTCTTCCCTGCTGTCTGGAATGTAACCATGGAGACTGGCATGGACGCGAAGGCAGTTAGGGCACGCTCCTTGACCTTGAGGAGCCTATAGTCTTATAGAGGAGGCAGATATAAAAGTAATAAAGTGTATTTTTTTTTAATTTGACTTTTGGTGTTTTTTTGTGGGAGTATAGTTGACTTACAGCATTATGTTAGTTTCAGGTGTGCAGCAAAGTAATTCAGTTGTATGTGTACATACATCCATTCTTTCTCAGATTCTTTTCCTATACAGCTTTTTGTGGAATACCGAGTAGAGCTCCTTGTGCTGTGCTAGAGGTCCTTATTATCTCTTTTTTATGAAAATGAAAGTGTTGGTCACTCTCAGTCCTGTCCGACTCTTTGCAAACTCATGGACTCTAGCCGGCCAGGCTTTTCTGTCCATGGAATTCTCCAGGCGAGAGTACTGGAGTGGGTAGCCAGTCCCTTCTCCAGGGGAATCTTCCTGACTCAGGGATCGAACCCGGATCTCCTACATTGCAGGAAGATTCTTTACCAGCTGAGCCACCAGGGAAGCCCCTTTTATATGCAGTAGTGTATATTTTTAAAAATTAAGAAATAGAAGTAATTAACCCACTCCAGTATTCTTGCTTGGAAAAGTCCATAGACAGAGGAGCCTGGCAGGCTACAGTCCACGGGGTTACAAAGAGCTGAGCACGACTGAGCATGCAAATAAGCAAGTATAATACAGCACAGAATGTGAAACCACGGGATCGTCTACAAGCCTGGCCAAAATACAGAAGAACCAGTTGTTTAATGGTCCAACTGGGCAAGACACTGGAGGAGGGGTCCCGAAGAGGACTCCCACCTGGGCAGGAGTGAAGGCAGGTCACAGTGGCAGCTCCAGCCTGAGCTGTTGGTACAGCCAAGGGTCTTGAGCCCAATCCTTCAGACACAGAGAAGCAGCCCGTGGTCTGAGCTGCCCCTAGTCCTGGGTCCAGTCCCTTCTGAGACACAGATGTCTGAGTGTAGCCCCCAAGCCGAGAGGCTTCTTCAACCGACCAAGCGGTGACCCAAGGCAGCCCTGGGGGACAACCCTGCATGCCCCAGCGGCCACCTGACCACTCTGGCCTTTTCCTTCAGGTCTGAATGAGAACATGCTGTGTAAGACAGTCCTCGTTCCCTTCGGCCCTCCAAATGCGCTCACCCGCAACCACAGATAGATCCCAGTTGCCGTTTCCCTGCTCTCGCAAACCTTGAAGTGGGCCCCACCAACGGGCGCACCTGCCAAGGAAAATGCTGTCCTCAAAATGTTCCTGGCACCCTGCTCAAGAAGTGCCGACCAAACGCTGGAATTGCTGACCTCCCCAAAAGAGAGACCCGCAGCTGCGGCTTCCAGGATGAATTCCCCCAATGGGAGGACCCCCTGGAATTTAAAAAGACTTAATCCACATCACAGGGAGCCGGCCCATCACCCAGGGCTGGGCAGTGGCGGTTTCTAGGAGGGACTTTCCCAGAAGGGAGATGACTCAGCCTGGTCCCACCCACTCCTGGGGGCCAGACAGACAAGGTGGGGAGCTCCAAGGTGTCTGGTGGGCACCTGGTCCAGCCCCGCCTCCCAAGGGCAGGTGTGAGATCCATCGGCCAGCAGAGAGCATGGTGAAGGCGGTACCATCTGTGTCCAAACAGCAGGCCACGTCCTGCCTAGAAGGGCCATGGGCACCAGCTCCAGCAGCCGCTCTGATGAGACTCTCACAGTGTGGATAGCCAAGTCAAGAGAGCAGGGCTTGGGAGTCAAGGGGATCTGCTGCTCCCCTGAAGACCGTCTCCCATGGGATATACCCTTTCAACAAGTCTGTAAAAGGTGATGCATTGCCCTGATAGCTACAAAGGCCGAATCAGTGGGAGAGCTTCGGTAAAGACAGCTTAGAGAAAGCTGCGGGAACCACTCCTTTGAGGCATCACTGCTCAGACCCTGCGGCCCAAGGCGAAAGCGAGTGAATGGGCGGTGCCTGCTTTTATGTGCCCCCCCCCCCCCCCCAGCCACTCTGCAGTCCTCGTCACGAAGGTCATTCGAGGAGGGACTTTGATGCCAGAATCAAAAGCTTAAACTCCCTTTAGTTGGCAAGGGGGCCACAGCAGGTTTTTGTGTGGTTCTTTCTTTGTTGGTTTATTTCTTTTAGTAAGATAACAGAGGTGTTTCTGAAGACTTTAAATATATTAAGATACACACACATATATATGTGTGTCTGTGTGTAGGCTTCCCTGGTGGCTCAGATGGTAAACAGATGGTAAAGAATCTGCCTGCAGTGCAGGAAATGTGGGTTTGATCCCTGGGTCTGGAAGCTCCCCTGGAGAAGGAAATGGCAACCCACTGTGGTATTCTTGCCTGGACAATTCCATGGACAGAAGAGCCTGGCGGGCTATATTCCATGGGGTTGCAAAGATTCAGACGTAATTAAGCAATTAACATACACACATCCCAAAGAAAGGCAATGCCAAAGAATGCTCAAACTACCACACAATTGCACTCATCTCACACGCTACTAAAGTAATGCTCAAAATTCTCCAAGCCAGGCTTCAGCAATACATGAACCGTGAACTTCCAGATGTTCAAGCTGGTTTTAAAAAAGGCAGAGGAACCAGAGATCAAATTGCCAACATCCGCTGGATCATGGAAAAAGCAAGAGAGTTCCAGAAAAACATCTATTTCTGCAT
>NW_011494867.1:5281807-5289706 GCF_000754665.1 Bison bison bison
AGAAACCTGTATGCAGGTCAGGAAGCAACAGTTAGGACTGGACATGGAACAACAGATTGGTTCCAAATAGGAAAAGGAGTACATCAAGGCTGTATATTGTCACCCTGCTTATTTAACTTCTATGCCGAGTACATTATGAGAAACGCTGGGCTGGAGGAAGCACAAGATGGAATCAAGATTGCTGGGAGAAATATCAATAACCTCAGATATGCAGATGACACCATCCTTATGGCAGAAAGTGAAGAGGAACTAAAGAGCCTCTTGATGAAAGTGAAAGAGGAGAGTGAAAAAGTTGGCTTAAAGCTCAACATTCAGAAAACTAAGATCATGGCATCCGGTCCCATCACTTCATGGCAAATAGATGGGGAAACAGTGGCTGACTTTATTTTTCTGGGCTCCAAGATTGCTGCAGATGGTGATTGCAGCCATGAAATTAAAAGACGCTTACTCCTTGGAAGGAAAGTTACGACCAGCCTAGATAGCATATTCAAAAGCAGAGACCTTACTTTGCCAACAAAGGTCCATCTAGTCAGGGCTATGGTTTTTCCAGTGGTCATTTATGGATGTGAGAGTAGGACTATAAAGAAAGTTGAGCGCCAAAGAATTGATGCTTTTGAACTGTGGTGTTGGAGAAGACTCTTGGGAGTCCCTTGGACTGCAAGGAGATCCAACCAGTCCATCCTAAAGGAGATCAGTCCTGGGTATTCATTGGAAGAACTGCTGTTGAAGCTGAAATGCCAATACTTTGGCCACCTGATGTGAAGAGCTGACTCATTTGAAAAGACTGTGATGCTGGGAAAGATTGAGGGCAAGAGGAGACGGGGATGACAGAGGATGAGATGGCTGGATGGCATCACTGACTCAATGGAAATGGGTTTGGGTGGACTCCGGGAGTTGGTGATGGACAGGGAAGCCTGGCGTGCTGCGGTTCATGGGCTGACAAAGAGTCGGACGACTGAGCAGCTGAACTGAACTGAACTGAACTGACACATTTGTTTAAATGTACATATATGGCAGATGTCCAGGAACAAGAAGCTGGGAAATAATTAAGAGTTTATGACTGTATTTTAGTCCAGAACTGATGAAGTTCTAAATTGGGTTGACCGGGTGGCTTTAGAGAGGAAGAAATGGGTTGAGAGGATGGCTGATTGGGTGTGATGGTGAGATAAAGGAGACAGTAGTGGTTTTTGGTCTGGTGACCACGAGAATGGTGGTCCATGGGCGGAATCAGGGGAAGTGAGATTAGTAGCTCACTAGGGGAAAGTGGTGAGTTTCATGGTTGATTTCTAATTATTTGCAGGCTGTGTCACACTTACCTTTGACCTCAGGCCTAATTCCCTGGACTGTGCCCCCAGGGGGCTGCTTATAGCCACGGGTTCCAAACAAGTTTCTCCTGGTCTTATCCTGAATGGCTCTAGACGTTTTGAAGATCCTGAAACCAACCCAAGTTTTTCCTGATCTCCCCAAAATGGAGAAGGCACTTTATTATCCAGAGCCAGTTCCTGGGTGGGCTGGCCTGCCCAGGGAATAAGCAGTTATGGCATGAATGGATGCTCAGATCAGATCAGATCAGTCGCTCAGTCGTGTCCGACTCTTTGCGACCCCATGAATCACAGCACGCCAGGCCTCCCTGTCCATCACCAACTCCCGGAGTTCACTCAGACTCACGTCCATCGAGTCAGTGATGCCATCCAGCCATCTCATCCTCTGACGTCCCCTTCTCCTCCTGCCCCCTATCCCTCCCAGCTCCACTGATCTCCAGTAGCATATTGGGCACCTACTGACCTGGGGAGTTCCTCTTTCAGTATCCTATCATTTTGCCTTTTCATACTGTTCATGGGGTTCTCAAGGCAAGAATACTGAAGTGGTTTGCCATTCCCTTCACCAGTGGACCACATTCTGTCAGATCTCTCCACCATGACCTGCCCGTCTTGGGTTGCCCCACGGGCATGGCTTAGTTTCACTGAGTTAGACGAGGCTGTGGTCCTAGTGTGATTAGATTGACTGGTTTTCTGTGAGTATGGTTTCAGTGCGTCTGCCCTCTGATGCCCTCTTGCAACACCTACCGTCTTACTTGGGCTTCTCTTACCTTGGGCGTGGGTGCTAGTGAACAGTTAAGGAGCCAGTGAAACCCACGCCAGGCCGGATTGTTTCTTTGAATTGTGGCAGAATACTCATCATTTAAAAGCTAACATCTTAACCATTTCTAAGTGTACAATTCAGGGGTATTAAAGACGTTCACATTGGTGGGCAGTCCTCATCCCCTTTCACCCCCATAACTGTCTTCATGTTGTGAAACTGAAGCTCTGGACCTCCACTCTCCCCTGTCTCCAACCCTGGCACCCAGGGGCTTCTTGTCTTTATGATTTTGACTACTCTAAGTCCCTTGTCTACCTAGAATCGTACTGTATTTGTCTTCTCGTGACTGGCTTATTTCACTTACTGTAGCGTCTTCCAGGTTCATCCACGCTGTAGCCTGCGTCAGAAATTCTTCCCTTTCTGAGGCTAAATGACATTCCATTGTATGTATGTACCGCATTTTGCTCTTTCACCTGTCAATGGACACTTGCTATTCTAAGTAATGCAACTCAGAGCATGGATGTACCATGCTGAATTTTAACTTGCTTTCTGAGTAAGACTCATAGAACTGCAGAACTTCTCGAGTTCCTTACTGGGCAAGGTCCGTAGCCTGCGTGGATTTTTGGAACGTGTCTTGGTTGTACTTTCTCCTCTTGGTTTGGAAACCAACTCACCCTAGGCAAGGAGAGATTTCTGACAACAGCTCAGCAATTACAGTTTCCAGCAAATAGCTCCTAGATCAACCCTGATTTAAGTAAGAAAAAGTAAGTGCTACTGTTTAGGTATGTCTAGAGTATGGTTTTAATCCATCACTGTCAGGCTCATATAAAACTCCAGGCTCTGTAACTCTTTAACTTGAAGTATTACAGGGTGTCACATGTTAACTGGAAGCCAAGAGAAGCAAGGAGTTCTGTTCATGGTTAAATCTTGTAAAGATGCTTTTGAAAGCATATTAATCCATTAGTAATCCATTTGGATTTTGGAATATGGTTATATATTGTTGGGTACAATATGTGCCAAATCTGGTCCTGGAAAATTAAGTGGAAATAGTTTTCTAGTACACGGACTTTAAGGCAGTCTCTCAATAATTCCTTCTCATCATTTATCCTCATTCCTAGATTAAAAAAATTTTTTGATGTATCAAATTTCTATAAGAGGGGCACATCTATACGGTATTTTTTTTTTTTTTTTTGGTGGGGGAGACTTTTAATTTTAAAAGCATTTCAAATATACCAAAAAGGTATCAGAATAGTATGAGCTACCCTGATTCACAAATATACCTGTATATATACCAAATATAATGTGTTTTTAATCACATTAATTAGATACAGGTATAAGGATTACATGGGCTTCCCTGGTGGCTCAATTGGTAAAGAATCTGCCTGCAATGCAGGAGACCCAAGTTCAATTCCTGGATTGGGAAGATACCCTGGAGAAGAGGGAATAGCAACCCACTCTAGTATTCTTGCCTGGAGAATTCCACAGATAGAGGAGCCTGGCAGGCCACTGTCCATGGGGTCGCAAGAGTCAGATACGACTTAGCAACTAAACCACCAAACCACCACCATAAGGATTACATAGGGGCTTCCTGGTGGCTCAAATGGTAAAGAATCTGCCTGCAATGCAGGAGACCCAGGTTCAATCCCTGGATCAGGAAGATCCCCTAGAGAAGAGAATGGCAACCCACTCCAGTATTCTTACCTGGACAATTCCATGGACATAGCAGCCTGGTGGGCTGCAGTCCATGGGGTCGCAAAGAGCTGGACATGACTAAGAGACTAACACTTTATAAGGATTACATATTAATGGAATCATCTTTTTTTTTTTTTTTTTTGAGTATGTGTTTTCTCTAATCATGTAAATTCCACAGAGATGTATTAAACTTGCATTTCTTGAGTTTTTGCGGCTCCAAGTTCTGTGTTAAGCACTGTCTTATATGACAAGGAAGCATGATTCTGCAATTGCTGGAAACATTTTTCAGAATTTCATTTCTGTGACTTACTTTTGAGTAAGTCAAGTACTTGACCTTTTCTTTGGCATCAGCTCACTGGTGGCACATGTTTATCCATTGTGGATGGACTTCACTTTTTGGGAAGTGACCCAAAGTCATTTCAAGTCTAGTCTAAAGGATCATTCTTCTTATAAAACAAGTGAATAAAGACACAGGACTAATTTTTGTAGGTGGCTTCTATGGTGGCCTAGGATGCCGTGTATCAAATTGTTAATTATCAGATATCAAATTATTAAGAAGTTTCTAAAACACAGAAGTGTTTAGACTTCTAGAACATCTGTGTTGTCTGGTGAAAATCCCTTTTGCGGGGATAACTTTCCTCTTTCAATGGCAACTTTCAGTTCTCCAAATTCCATTCCCTCTTTCAACCTGCCCCAGGTTGATCAGGGTGACAAGAGTCTGATGGTGTTTTCAGTAGAAAGGTGTGGAGGCTGATTTTGACATCTGTACATGCTTTTGATGAAGTTCCTCGAGTCTTACTGGAAAGACCCAAAGTTACCCTGTTCAGCTGCCTAGGATATTCATGGTCAGACCATGGATCTACATAACTGGAAAATTTCAATCTATTTATGCTAAAAAAAAAAAAAAAATAGGCCTGGAGCTTTTAAAAATAAACATTACTTCCATCCCATTACACAAAAATGCATTTGAGGTGGTCGTCATTTTATTTGGGCCATGGTCTTCTGAGACTTGGGACAATAATATATTTTTTTCCATCTTATGGAAATGTATGCAAATTTTTAAGCATGCATGCATGTATTACACACTTTATAAATTCTAGTAATAGAAATGTTTGTGTGTATAAATAGATAGAATAGAGAGTACACATTTTGTATAAAATAACCTCTTTGGTATTTGTTTACCCTGATTTTTTGATTTATGAGTCGTCATTGCTCACTACAGAGGAAGAAAAATAAATATGCAAAACACTGGTAGACTTTTAATGGGGTTACTTCCCATCTTACCTCAGTGTTTCTGCACTGAAGCTGACCTTGAAATTGCTTTTTAAATACAAGTCAAAATATGCAAATTCCAGAGTATCAGGGTGAGTATCCTATGTTGGGAGTTCTTTCAAATTCACATTTCTACATCATTTCCATCTTATATCCTGTGCTTTATCTGCCTCTTAATCCATTAATATCTGAGTGGTGGGTGTAAGGGTTTTCTCAGATGCCCTAATTGCCACTAAGGTTAAAACATCGCTCAACACATGCATGGCCACTTTGCTTTCTTTCATTTTTTAAACTTAGCTTTATCTCCTTTGTAATGAACAGGAAGGGCTTCATGCCTAGAGGGTTTAATTTCTTTCCCTCTCCAGTCTCTGAGACACCAGGGTGCTGTGTGTCACCTTCCTGTCCCCTCCATCCTGTTTCTCAGGGTCCGTCAGGAGGAGTTGATCCCAGCCTGACATACGACTTCCGTCTGAGAAGTTGCATCCATCGTGTGTTTGCAGTCACCTCTTGCGTCTAAGCTGTCCGTTTCATTGGCTCCCAAGGAAGTCTCTTCTGTCCCCTGCTCGTATTTCATACGGGTCTTCTGCAGCCCGCACGGCATTGAGTATGTATATATCACCTCCCCCCTCGTTACCGCCAGAGAAGCTCACAACCATGAATTTCACTGAAGTTTATGATTGGTCCCCAACTGGCACAGAACTCTCTTCTGGATGCATACTTGCTGTGAGATAAACAAGCAGATATTCTGAAGCGGTGCATGAATGAATAGGAAATACCCCAGTTCCAGAGGATAAATCCATCACAGGGCGGAGAGGGTGTTCAGGCAAAGCCTTCAGTTCTGTGGTCGCTGGGAGGCCGGGGCTCAGGCTATAATTAATGCCGCTAGCCATAAGAGGACATTCCGGATGTTGTGCGTGTTGATTATCTCTTCATTTTGTTTATCCAAGCGTCCCCGCCTTGGAGGCCCTGTGGCCATTGCCAGAGAAAGCCCTGGAGACGGTGTGTTAGGGCTGCTCCCTTGTAAGAGCATCATTACCTCTCTTGCGCCAAAGTCCTTTTCCCCCCCTTCTTTTTTTGTCAATAGAGGATGAAAACATTATTGGATTCAGGAGTTCATAGGAGTCCTGTGTGCGGCTGGGGACAAGGAGGATAGATTTATGAAATGGACCATTTCAAATGGCGTTATCTTCCCGCAGCGAGGCACACCTTTCATAAATCACAGGCGAGCACTCAGAAAACAGAGCGCCTGTTATTCCTGCGCTGCCTCGTATTCGCATCCCCCCATCCTCAGAGAAAAAGGAGACACTTTCACGTTTCCTTTCCTGGGTTTGAGAAGGCAATTAATCCCTTGAGAGTGAAATGTTCAAAAAGGGGAAGAAGAAATATAATAAAATAAAACATTACTTTGTATAAGTTCAGGATTGGTGCTTTCACTACTATTTCTTTTTAAATCATAGTGATTTTATTTTATTTATTTTTTTTGGCCTGCTAATTTGGTCCTTAATTACGGCATTAATGAAGTTCTAGGGTTTTATTTCTCCCTGAAAACGTTGTGCCGTATTCTGTAGGATCATATGGATGAACGTGGCTGAGCAGGGATTGACTCAGCCTTTCTCTCCCTCTCTCTGCCTTTCTCCATCTAGAGGCTGGTGGGTGATTATTCTCTCGCATGCCCAAGTCCAAATTATGTATGATTGTGCTGCTAACACAATCGGAGAGTCCCTTCTTTTCTGGTAGCCTTGGTGTGATTTGCAAGGAGAAGCGAAGTGGATTCTTCTCTGTGTGTCCTTGGCATAAGCTACCAAGGGAGAGTCAGGTCTCCATAAAAAATCAGCTTTCTTAACGAACGCAAGCCGCTTCCTGCACTGCTTACCCATCTTGCATCTTGCACTGTCTGAGGTTAAAGGTCATCATCCTCCTTGAAAGTTAGAGTCCCCAGATCAGTCTAGCCTGTGTCTGAGGTTCCTTTGACATCCCGGAGGACAGTCTGGGGACAAGTTCTGAAAACGTATGATAGCAGTTTGGAAAATAAGCCTACCCACCATCACTCCAAACCCCCTCCCCATAACCCTCAAAAAGATAACATACGAAAAGATTGACCTCTGTAACTTGGGTAAAGTAGGGGATGGAAAGAATGAATAAAAAGCCTGCCAAAATATTTCAGAAAAAAAGGTTACATTTTAAGGGCTTATGACACATCTTTTCACACGTGTGACAGGCCAAGATAAAATTGAACGAGCTACTTAAGAGGACCTTGAACTTGACTAACCAAGGTTAATGGTCACTGCAAGATATCAAGGGAAGCTATCTCTTTTTGGGGATTTTTAAAAAATAATAATTTTGCTTGTTTATTTTTGGCTGTGCTCGGTCTTCACTGCCACGCAGGCTTTCCTCCAGTCATGGCAAGCAGGGCATGCTCTCGAGTTGTGGTGCTTGGGCACACGGGCATGGGAGCTGTGGCACTTGGGCACAGGCTCTCGGGCGTGTGGGCACAGGAGTTGTGGCGCGTGGGCTCAGCAGCTTTGGCTCTGGGGCTTTGGAGCTCAGGTTCAGTAGTTGCTCCAAGGCGTGTGGCATCTTCTGGGGTCAGGCATCGAACTCGTGTGTCCTGCATTGGCAGGAGTCCTCTTTGACTGCTGAGCCACCAGGGAAGCCCATTTTTGAGATGTTTGGAGACATGGTTGTTCAGGCAAACCTGAGCTAGTGACTGAGATACTTGTTCACGCCCTTCCGTCTGGTTGCCTAGAAGGAATTGGTGCCAGATTCCATGGCTGAGGTCTCAGGTCAAGACCAGCTCTTCAGAAGGAGACATTCTCCGCCTCGCCCTGTCTGCCTGCCTTTCCCACCCTTTCCCCC
>NW_011494867.1:5289806-5295215 GCF_000754665.1 Bison bison bison
AGACCAGCCTGGGGTTTGGACCAGGCAGCCCTCGGCTTGAAGCCTGCCTTCACGTTTTCTTACCTCTCCTGCTTGCCTTTCCTGTTTTGTAAACTGAGGACAATCACAGAAACCATTCAAAATCCCTTTAAAGATTTAGCTGGAGGGACCCCCCCCACAAACCGGTGGTCCAGTGGTTAAGACTCCACACATCCATTGAGGAGGGCAGGGAAGACCCCATATGCCACATGCCACGTGGTGTGGCCAGGATAAAGAATCCAAATGGCAGCACACAGTAGGCACTTAAATGATAGTTACCATTTATCGGGGGCTTTTCTATGTGACATGCCATTGGCTTTGCCCTTCATGAACAGCCTTTCCCTTTTTCTCTTATCTTCACAGTGATCCTGTGACCTAGACATTACTGTGCCCATTTACTAGATGAGGAGTCTAAGGTACAGGGCAGTAAGTCACTCATCTAGTAAGAATCAAGCCCACAATCCAAATCCTGACCTCTTTGACATCAAAGGTTGTACTGTTATCACACTCTGTTTCCCTTCTATCGTCCTGCTCCTGGGAACACAGGTCCACTACCCCAGGTCAGATAACTTGCCCAGGGCAGGGGGTTTCCAAGAGGGAGAAGGAAGACCGGACACACAAGTTTTAAGTCCAGCTGAGTTGGCAGAACTGCTCAGCAGCCCTGCCAAGACTCAAGCTTCCTCCCATTCCTTTCCCGGCTTCCACCCTTGAAGGGAAGCTTCCCCACAGCAGGGCACTACTCAGTGGGATCAGCAGACCTGTGGTGGCTCAAAAGAACTAGCTTGGCTTCCGAAAGGGTGGCACGCAGTCCCCGAGATGAAGCATCAGCTAGCGGGGATCCCAGGGTCTGTACCAGCCAAACACTGCATTGTTGGTGTCCAACGATGTCCAAGAGGCATGATTTCCTTTTGTTCAAAGGTCTGTTTCCAGGTCCTTGGCCAGATATTTAAGAAGCTCTTCAAGAGAAGGAGGTTGGAAGGAAAAAACAAAACCCAGAGATCTATTGATTTCTGAGAATTCTTCCTGAATCTCTCTGGGCTGTGGTACTGGGAGCCTGTGACGAGACTGTTGTTGAGTTTGGATTGATTTTGTGTGTGTGTGTGTGTTTTAAGACTCAGCACAGAACAGCCCTTCCTCTGGGTAATCTTTTCTACCCCCACCTTTCCAGATAGAATTAACCTTCATGGATGAGATTCTCTTGTACCTCGTCAAGCTTCTCTCATAGAACTGAAATTATTTCTTGTCTGTTTCATCCACTAGACGGTGAACTCCTTGAAGACAGGGACTGTCTTATCTTTGCTCAAGAAAAGTTCGCTGCATTAGTCCATGGAATCAATTTATAAATAGGGGATAAGAGCAAAGAACACTATAATTTAATATCTAGAGCATTTTCTGCTACAAAACCTGACACTGAGATACTCTTATGTTCCATATTTGATTTGTCTTGTAGCCAAATCAGATTGCAGTTGTGAGTTTGGTAAAAAAAAAAAAAATCCATGTACGTGCCCCAAATTCAGTGACACATACTAAATTGGAAGTCAGTAACATTTCTCCTGATTTGGAAGTCATTTTGAGTCACCACCAGTCTAATTGCCTTGGAGAGTTTCAAGCACATGGCACTGCATGTCAATATCCGGGGCAGGCCAACTTGAGACATCCTTAGATTACCCTTCTACTGGTGAGCCGGATTCTTGACCTCTGCAAATAAGTGATCATGATGCTGTAGCAGAATGTGGAGAGACACCTTGACGTTGACACATTGCCATTTCCCTGATTCAACTAGATTCAAACCCAGGAGGGAAACTCTTAACTAGAAAAGCTTTGCTGGAAAATCTAGAACTAGGAATAATACAGTAATGATGGCGTGGGCTCTTCTTTCATTTTCCATGGAATATCAAGGTGTCCTCAGATGAGTCTTAAACTTTCTCAGGTGACATTCAGAAGTGGACATCTTTGGGAACAAAGAATCGATTTGAATCGAGAATTTAAATCCGTCGTCCGGTTCATTTTCTTGAATATATAACCTCAACCTTCAGAGGGAGATTGTTTGCCTTTATACATGTGAAATTCACCCTTTGCTGAATTTTAACGCATCTGAAGTTTTCCATGCCAAAAACATCAAACTCAAGTTTGAAAGTCTATACCCGCTCCCAAGTTTCTGTTTTACTGCTACCTTTTTTAAAAATTGACGTATAGTTAATTTACAGTCTTGTGTTCCTTTCAAGTGTACAGAAAGTGATTCCGTTTTACTCTTTTTTTTTTAATCTCTTTTGGCGATACTCTTACTCTTTAAATACCCTGCTAACCCTCCCCACATATCCTGTGGTCTTTTCATCTTAATAGTTTCTCCCCCTTCTTGTTCATTTTGCTGTGTTCCCTGTTTGATCAGACTCCTGGTTTTGTTTCAAAGAATTTGTTTTTTCAAGTTGGCATCTTTTTTTTAAGCCTCCCGGTGTACCCCTCCCCCCGCCATCATCCTAACATACCTTTGACTTCTTTCATTCATTACTTTCCAGAATCCTGAAAATTCTTTCTCTTTAGGCCTCATTGTGTATGTGTGCTGCGTGCTTAGTAGACGGAAGCTGGCTGTAATTAATAGGCGCTGAGCATTGTGGGGGGTTATCTTGTAGACGCCTTGACATTGGAGGGGGCCAGTCCTGGCTCTTACCTTAACTCCCCTTGTGACCTTGGACATGTCCTGTTCTCTCTCCATCTATCCATTTTCTCATCCTTCCCTGCAGGCTAATTAATCCCTGTCCCACCTTCCTCGCAGGCTTGTTGGACAATTCATAGAGCAGCTAAACTGTGAAGCCCTTTTCAATTACGCCATGCTCTGGGAACACGCGGCCATCTAATGGAGTCCCTAAATGAGGTGATTATTCAAGAAATTCTTCAAATTACTGATTTCACTTTCTTCCCTCCTCCTCCCCTCTGCAAGACAGTTCAGCCGATTTTCTCTCTCTGTATCTGAAGGAAGGAGTCAGGGAGTTTCTAGATCAACAGAAGATGGCCAGGTTCATTTTTGCACGTGTTTAGGCAATGAACAGATTTCAGCGCTCAGCCCAGAAGAGGTACTCTGTGCCTGTCTTCATCCGGGAGCACTGGAGAAATGCGACAACTGCGTGTCTCGGTTCTGCAGACGTGTTGCCAGCCTGGAGATGATCGGGGGTCCACGTGGAGGAAGCGTTCCACGGAACTTAGCAGTGGGCCTTGGAGGAACTCCAGCCAGATCGCGATGTGAGAACCACAGTGGGGAAGGGGTCAGAGGCAGAGCGGGGTTCTTACATGATGACCATCTCCATGCTGGTAGAATGGTTTTCCTTCCTGGAAGATTCGGGCGGAATAAAGCTGTAGGAATTGCTACCACTGACATTAAATATGGATTATGAAGCAGGAATCTCTTCCCCCCAACCCAGTTCTATCTTTGCCTCCATGAAGGAGTAGGTTAAAAAAGAAAAGTTCTTTTTTAAAGTGTCTTACTGCTCAATAAATCCCTGCAAAAAAAGAAGGGGGGAGTTGGTGGGGGGTGAGGGGAGGAATGCACATTAGTCTCCCATTAAAAATAGATCAAAAAAGTCCCCAAAAGAAATCCCCCACAACAATGAAATAAATTAGGATAATACAACTGGAGGCCTGCAAATGAGTTTGTTAAATGTTATATTTTCTCAAGCCACTTGAATTTCTAACTTCCTGTTTCTGCCCGAAGCAATAAAGGCAGAAACACTGTCATTAGCTTCAAAAACCACTCTTTTCAGCCCCTAGCTGCATTTATTATTATTTTTCCGTCCCCCCCACCCATGCCCATGCATTTATTAGAGCACAGGTGCATTCTGCATCCTTTTTTATGTTAAAAGGAGCCAGAAAATGCTCCCTTTTTCCTGCTCGCAAGAGCACAGTGGCAGGTTGAGCAAAAGCAGGCTTGGTTGGGTGGGGACCTTGAGGCCAAAAGCTGTTCGGCAGGGAGGAGGGGGTCACCTGTTACAGCTTTTCATAATGGCTCCCCAAAAATGCTGGGGTGTCTGTGCAGTTCACTCTGTGGTCATATCACCCAGGATCATCATAAACCAGGAGATCATCCTCTGCGTTTTTCAATAAAGCCGTTGCTTTGTCTCCTCATCAAGCCCTTTAAAAAGAGCCAAAAAGAATGTGGCATCTCAATGATATTTATAACAATTTTTTTTTTTTTACCTCTTGCCTTGAGGGCCGAAATCAGAAACCCAATTTTAGACCCATAAAAGCCAACCTCTGTGTATAAAAAGCCCTTAAATAAAAAAATTCCAGAGCAGCTCCAGAGTGTCCTCCGAATGGGTTCAGGTTGATTGACCTCACTGTGGATATTTAATTATGTCATTGAAAAAACAGCAGTAATTAAATCTATGTCTTAGGCGCTGGGTCCAAGGACATTGTAGAAGAAGTCAAAGGCAGGGGGAGGAAGAACTTAAGACACGCAAGACAGAGGGCCAGCTAGCCGGCAGGGGGAAGGAAGGAGGCTTTACGTGGAGAGAATGGGGCTTAGATCTGTCCTGGTGGCTGTGTCATCTTGAACACACTGCTCAGCCTCTCTGAGCCTCATTTGCTCACAATGGGGATAGTCAGGCCCGCCTCCATGGTTGATGGAAGCTGGAAATCACCGAGTTCTGCTCAAAACCTGGCCAAGTAGGAGGCTTGTCCGCAAACAATGGCCGTGGTAGCTCCAATTTAATGGTTGTTGCTATTTAGGAGACTGTTCACCATCCCCCCCACCCCGCCCAGCAAAGAGCGTCTGTCTCCCTTCTAGCAGTTTCCTTCATGGTGTGGCTTAAGTCTTGATGCCTAGCAGGTCTCAGAACCCACGTCTTCCCAGGCTGGCCAGATGAAATAAGGCACAGCCTAAGGAGAGCAGGAAGTCAGCTTCTAATTGCGTTTTGCTTTTGCAAACCTCCCAGATGGTGAAAGGTCCCAGACCCCACGATACCTCCCTCTGGGCTTCATAGATGCCCCTGACAGCTCCCCAGGTGGCTCAGTGGTCAAGAATCTGCCTGCCAACACAGGAGATGCGTGTTCAATCCCTGGGTCGGGGCGATCCCCTGGAGGAGGAAATGGCAACCCACTGCTGTATTCTTGCCTGGAGAATCCTGTGGACAGAGAAGCCTGGTGGGCTACAGTCCGTGGGGTCGCAAAGAGTCACACACGACTAAACCGCAATGGCAAGCGTGACGGCTCTGCTCTGGGTTTCATAGATGCCCACAGCTGTTCTGCTTGTTACCCACCTCCTCCTGCCTGTCTAAACAGTGGAAACTTCGTGCTCCAACTGGGGAGAGGGTCCAGCACCCATTTTTCAAGGCAGCCACTCTGAGGGCCTTCTACAGGCTGACCAGTGGGCCCTCGACCTTCCCCCGTGCTCCTCCCTGG
>NW_011494867.1:5295315-5312560 GCF_000754665.1 Bison bison bison
CAGCTGACCTTAAAATACGGAGACGGTTCTAGATTTTTTTGGAGTGAATCCAGTATAGTCACCAGAGCCCTTTGGAGCAGAAGAACAAGGTGGAGGAGGAAATCAGGGGGATGGCAGAGGGGAGGCGGGCAGATGCCTAGCACTAGGAGGATGTGATGTCCTTTTGAAGACAGTGGAGGGGGGCACTGTCTGGCAAGAAATGTGGCAGCTTCTAGAAGCTGAGGACAGCTCTGGCTGACAGCTGGAAGGAAATAGGGACCCCCGTCGTACACCCACATGGCACTCAATTCTGTCAGTAACCAGAGTGGGAGTGAGAGCAAGTTCTTCCCCAGGGTCCCCACATAAGAGCCAGAAAGAATGACCCTGGCCAGGTGACACTTTGGCCTCGGGAGACGCTAAGCAGAAAACCCATCCAAGCCACACTGTGCTTGGTCCTGGGACGCACAGCCACGGTGAGATAATTAGTGGATGAGTTGTTTTGGGGTTGATGGTAATTTCTGTGGCTGATGCTGATGCTGAAGCTCTAATACTTTGGCCACCTGATTCGAGGAACTGACTCTTTGGGAGAGACCCTGATGCTGGGAAAGATTGAGGGCAGGAGGAGAAGGGGATGGCAGAGGATGAGATGTATGGAGGGCATACATCCTCATACATCCACTGACTCAATGGACATGAGTTTGAGCAAGCTCCCGGAAATGGCGAAGGACAGGGAATCCTGGGGTGCTGCAGTCCTTGGGGTCGCAGAGTTGGACACAACTGAGCGACGGAACAGCAATAATTTCTGTGGCAACGATATGAAATGAATACCTTGCCCTCGCCCTTCCCCAGGCTGCATCTCCACCAGCCCTCAGTCTGTTGAGCTCACGACCCAGTATTTCTCAGCATCTGGCCTCTTTTCTCCTCCCAAGAGAATCAGCTCTCCTCATTCAGTAGAATTGCTTTTGTTTGATTATGAGCGCGTTCAGAGTCATATTCAGCCTAATTATTGCTTTTGACGAACCCCACCACATAATGTTGTATGTCATGCTGTACTACTTTTAATTTCACAGATGAACACATTCCTATTCTTTGAATCCCCCTCTCCACGTCTCGTGTTAACTCCATCTGGACAAAGCTTTGAGGTGTAGGGCTGGCTTCCTCCAAGCTGCTCGCCACAGCCACCCCAGATTCTCCCCACGGGGCACAAATCTGAGGAGGTTTTCCTCTTGAGTGATGAAAGCCTTAAACGTGATGAAAGACTGTGTTTGAGTTCATTGTGCAGGCCTCAGGAATCGCGGCTGTACAATCTGCATGTCACTCCACATCTATGTCCCGTTTTGGATCTCGGACTTACTGTCTTAAGAGTCACAGCAAAATCGACCGTGTATCATAGGCCAGACAAGGGGCCTGCGAAGAGCTTTTCATGCATTATTTAACTGAAGTATCATACTCCCATTCGGCAGATGGGAAGACTGAGGCTCGTAGCTTTCCTAGCAGCCCTCAGTATAGTCCAGCATGGAAAGCCAGGCCATGACAGCAGAAAGCATGTTGTTAGCTATGAATACTGCATGTGGCTTTTGTTTTGTTCTGGTTTAAAAGAGAGATGTAACTGATGAATTCTAGCCAGCCTGTCCCATCCCTCCTTTGTTTAGGATCTCTTGTGTCCAGCCCTAATACATTACCTAGTGTGTGTGTGGGGAGTAGGGCAGGAGGGAGTTGGCTAGTCAGTGGTTATTTCCTTGAGGAAGAAGGAAAAGAAAGTGGCCCACTCTTCAAGGTTTGCTCCTGCAGATGTTCAGGGCCTGCCACTGTTCTGGCATCACCTGCTGATGAAATCGGGTGTCAGGTTGGAAAGCAGAGTCACAGCAGGTGCGCTTGAACTTGAGAAGAGACAAAGCAGAACCCTGGCTTGTTCCAGGTCTTTTTTTTTTTTTTATTCTATTCAGATACACCACATGCACAGTCACATACACACATATACAGGCACAGGTTTTGATAGTAAAATCTGTGAATTTCTAAAGTGGCACAGTTAGTAAAGAATCTGCCTGCCAACGAGGTTCGATCCCTGGGTTGGGAAGATCCCCTGGAGAAGGAAACGGCAACCCACTCCAGTACTCTTGCCTGGGAAACCCCATGGATGCAGGAGCCCAGCTGGCTATAGTCCGTGGGGTCGCGAAATGTCGGACACAACTGAGCACTTAGATTTGTTTTGTTTTGTTTTTAAACCCATAAATGATTTGACTTCAAATGACTTCCATTACGTGGAGTAGAAATTCCGAGCCGGGATCCTTTTTGCTTGGGTCCTACTCACTGCCTACGTTTTCATAATGTCTTTTCTTAGACCCTTGGCTTGATGAAATTGGGAGTTTTCAAAAGACATCTAAAATGACGTACTGGCATCGTGCCCAGGACTTTGGGAAACTTGAAGAAGCCTGACACCTTTGGGAAAAACCAGCCTCTCGTGGTGCCTGGTCTGCCTCCCTCCTCTTGTTATCGTGCAAGCGAGGCGTTGGCTCGGGGTGTGGTGGCTGAAGGCCTGAGAACTGCGCTGCAGAGCGTTCTCTGCAGCCCTCCTCAAATTCCTCCCTTGATTTCAGCTCCAGTCAGCTTCCTCACCAGCGAGAAGTGCTCAGGGTGGCACCAATCCCAGCAGGGCGATGAGGAGAAGAGGCAGGTGAGACTGGCCCTTTCCTCTTCACTTGTGAGTGACAACAAGTGCATCCCACAAGCTCAGGCCAGGAAGGGGGGGTTTGCTGTTTCCCGGCAGTGGGAAGCTGAGGGGCGTGACCCCGGGGACCAGAGGACCTGCCCGGCGTTCTGTGTCACTCCCTCTCTCAGCTGCGCTTGGCTCTTCAGTGTCAGACAGGGTCCTTCCAGGAGGGCAGAGACGGCCACCATGAGCCCATATCCTTCCTGTTCAAGGAGCTGCTGGGAAGGAGTGTCTCCTTATCGACGGTTCCAGCAAGTCCCGCGTCTGACTTTCTGTGGCCCTTAGTGGATCTAGTAAATCTCTTTGGCCCTTAGTGGATCTGTGAGCCAGTCCTCGTGATCTGTCTGGACCTGGAGGGAATGTCACCTTACCCGTGTGGGAGGGGGTCGGCTTAACCCAAGCTGTATGGACTGAGAGGGATGGCATAAAGAAGGCGTGTTACTGCTGGAGAAAGCAGGGTGGATGATGAAACAAAGACAGCAGACCTCCGTTACGGCAGCTAGACAGCAACTGTGATACCCGTTCCAGGAGGCGGTGGCAATCGTACCTGACTTCAGTCTTATTCTAGAGTCATCCCCGGTGGAACTGGAGGATACCTGGGCGAGGATTGTCCCCTGTACTTGGGAGCCAGTGGTGGGAGCCGCAGACGGGGGCCCGTGGAAGGCAGTAGAGAAAGGGACGTTCTTGCAGCCATGAAGGGGGCCAGCCAGGAGTACAGGGGGCAGGGCAGGGCAGGGCAGACCGGGGTGAGGGGCAGTTCCCGGCACCAGCTTGCCAAGGGCAGGTGGCAGCATTCTGGCCCTCGAAGGGTGTGGCGAGGGTGGGCGGACAGGTGAAGCTGGCGGGGAGTGGTTCCCCCTCCATACCATTTTCAAACACAAAAAGGTCTTCTTGAAACTCAAATCTGGGTGTGTCTTTCTCACGCCTCCCACCCCCAGGTACCACACCAATGATTTTGTTACTCTTAGGATAAAGATGGACCCCTGAGTCACCCCAACCCCCTCTCCAGTGATCTAGGCCCTGCCTAGATGAGACCCCTCTGGTCTCATTTCTCACTGCTCTCTCCTTAAATCTCTGTCCTCTTACCACCTTGACTTTCTTTCAGTTTCCGGAACTTTCCCTGCTGCCTCCTGCCCCAGGGTCTTGACTCATGTTAGCCCCTCCCTTTCTTTGCCGCTTCTCATTCCTTGTACTTTAACTCAATTGTCACTCCCTCCAGGAAGCCTTCCCTGATTGCATCCCGCCCTCCTGGATGCAGGAAACAAGTAGGTTCCTCCTTGTCCTCTTGATACCAGTGCACCAGGCTGCAATGGTTCCACTGATTTTTGTCTTTATTTGCAAGTTCCCGTTTTCCCCACCAGACAATAAGCTCCATAGGCTCTGTGTTTGTTTGGGTTGCAAACAAACATTTGGGCAGCAGTATAGCCCTAGTTCCCAAACAGAAGGCTCAGCAGTCAACAAACGTCTGTTGAATAAGTCAATCAGTGAGTGAGAGGGTAAGGCTGTGCTTCAGAGGTACTCGCCTGGGCTTCCAGAATAATTCTTTAATTGCAGGAACTAGAGGGAAGCCTGAACCTGCATCCTGAGGTGTTTGACCCAGCAAAGACCCACACCTGTCATGACCTGCCCCTCGTTTTCCTCATGTTGTTTTGTTTTCTTGAAAATTCTGCCTCTTTCCCCCACCACCCCCACGAGTAGTTGGTGGAGGGTGGGGAATAGAGGTGCTGGCGTTGAAACTGACTTAGAGGTCAGCTGAGCTGACCCTTCAGTTCAACCCAAGATGACCAACCCCTGTTGACACTCCAGCCTCCTAAGGGTAGAGCCTTTGGGAAGTTCGGCCCTTGCTCCCATCAGACAGGACAAGTGCAATCCACGTGTTCTCCATTGGACCTAGACTGGGCTGAAGTCCATCCCTGGTCTCTGCAGGATCATGGATTTGTGAAATGAATCCATACCACAGGCACAATTGTAGGGGGACTTATTTAACCTACTTTAGGGAACAGACTCTTCTCAAAGGCTTTATACACTAATTGTATGCAAATAGATGCTGCTAATTGCAAACACAGGATTCCAACCTAGTCAAATTAGAAGCCTATTCATCAACAGTCCCTTCAGGACCCCGCTCTACTCTGTGCGGTTTAAATCGCTGCTTTCTGGTTCTTATTACCATCTTTCTAACCCCGACATCCCGTTTGCCATTGACTTTCTCTAGACATTAGCGAGGCCCTCAAGGCTCATTGAGGGCAGAAACTGTCCTCCTCACTAATGACCAGCTCAGCCCAGCAGGTGCCTCACAACAAAGCAAAAACCCTTCTCGAGGTCCCTCTCTGTGCCAGGCATCGAGACAGGCAATGGCAGTGGTCGACTTTTCTCGAACGCCTTTTTTTTTTTTCCAAATTTGAGTCAGCCTGCCAGTCTATCCCAGCTCAAATTCCGCCTTCTATGAGGTATCCATCTGTATGTGATCAGCTTCCCTTCCACTCTTCCGTAGCATTTTTGTTTGTTTTTAAACCTGTTTTATTTTATTGGTCATGCGGCACGTGGGATCTTAGTTCCCTGACTAGGGATCGAAACCATGGTCCCTGCAGTGGAAGCCCTGAGTCTTAACCACTGGACCACCAGGGAAGTGTCTTCTATAGCATTTTGTCTGCAGCGTTTATCTGGCACTTTTCACTTATTGCCTTTTATATTTGTTTTTATTCATTGATTCAACCGTCATTTGCTGCTGAATCAAAGTCCCTGTGGAAGGTGCTACAGGGGACAAAAAGATGAGACATGGACCTCGCTTTTCATATATTATTTCTCCTATTCAGTGACAACATACATCAAGGCAAGGACCATATCTTATTCATTTTCTAGCCATCTTCTTTCTTCTTTTTTTTATCACCCATAAAAAGGCATGGCAGAGTAGGTCTTATTGCACATTTTTTTTTCAATGATTGGATGGTTGGATGGATAGATGGTTGGATATTTGGATGGATGCATGGATGGATGGATGAATGGATGAATGAATGGATACTTGGACAGATGAGTGGCTGGCTGAATGGATAAATGATGTATAGATAGATGAATGGTGAAATTCTTGTGTTTTACTAAAAATCAGTACTGACACCCTAGTGGCTTGTTAAAAATAATGTAGTCACCCAAACATCCAATTTCCCTTATACACTTGTGGAGCATTGGTGATAGCCAAGCCCATGCCAGAAACTGGAAATACACAGAAGTGGGAACAGTTAAGATACAGACCTGGCCTCAAGGGCCACTTGGAGTAGGAGCCGAGGCCCATGAACAGAGCCTTGTGATGAGGGAGTTGAAGGTGATGACGGGAAGGATGATGAAAAGGACAGTGCTCCAGGAAGCACAGGCACTCGATCCATCTGTTCTTTCTTGGACAGGGAACTCTACTGAGGGATGACAGTCAAAGGCTGGTCAGGATTCTTCCACGTGGAAAAGAGCTTTGGCAGTCAGGGTCAGAAGGATCAGCTCTAGGTGTCAGGGGCTGGTTCTGACGGAGCTGGGGAGCCGGATCTCTAGTGATGTTCCGTGTGTCTTCACGAATGAGCTGCCAAAGGGTCCTCATAGTCTAGAATGGATGTTTTCCATGTATATTGTTCAAAGTTGACCCTTGATCAACAGGGCTTTGAACTGTGCTAGTCCACTTATACACGGATCTTTTTTCAGTAGTAAATCCTGCAGTACTACACGACCCGAGGTTGGCTGAGTCCACCGGATGCACAATCTTGGGTTTGGAAGAACTGTGGATACGGAAGGCCAGTGATAAGTAATCCATGGGTTTTCCATCGCTTGGAGGGCCAGCGCCCCTAACTCCCGCACTGTACAGGGTCAGCTGTACGATGTCAGTGAAACTGGCTGGGAGGAGCACTGGGGTGACCCTCGGGCTAAAGGCGATCAAGCGGTAAGGGTACTGGAGTCCCAGAGAACTTGGACCAAAAGAGATTCTGTTTTCACCAGAGCACGTGAGCGTGGGTTATGGTCAGGATAGTAAAAAGTCCCCGCTACGTATGGCTGCCACGCTGAAAGTAGGATAACTAGCTGTTCTTACCACCCTGTTTTTCAAATATGCTTTTTATTAAATCCATTTATTTCCACGTTTGAAAACAGACTTTGCCTTGTAGCAGTTTTAGGTTCACAGCAAAATTGAGAGTCGAGTTATGCCCAGGTCCCATCCTGGTCCAGGCCCTCCCTACAGGTGCACACACTCCCCGGCTCAGCACCCCCACGTCCTGATCACCCGGAGTCCAGCCTTCACATCAGCCGTCACTCCCAGCGATGCTCAGGCTGCAGGCTTGGACAAACGTGTCACAACGTGGGGCCATCATTACAGTGTCATACAAAGTAGTGTCACCGCCCTAAAAATCTTCTGCTTTCTTTCTTTTTTTTTTGGAGTATGTATTACAAATTACTTTGGCCACAAACAAGACATTCGGATTCTTCCAAGCATTGCCACAGATCCATAGAGAGAAAGAAAAGAGTCAGAGCGGAATGGGCAAGGGGCTGCAGCCGCTTTCGGCAACTGTCGAGGGGCAAAGCTCAAACATGTGGGTTTGAGTCATTCAAAGTTCTGAAAAAGAGGATATTTCCTAAAGAAAGTCTGCCTTCGCTTACAACCAAGTGCCATTCTTCCAAATACAGAGGTGTGTTCAACAAGAACAAATTTGCTGGCAGCTTGGGGGATCTTTCAGCCTTCAAGATCTCAACATGGTAACGTTTGCTAGCCATGTGCTTTATTGAATGGGTTTGCCCAGCGTGATATTTACTATCATCCTTTGTCTCTAAGTGATTTTCTGCTGGGGAGACGGTAAACATTCCATGTCCATACTCAGAACATGAAACACACACGAATCCTGCACTCTGAGGGGTTTGCGCTTAAAGAGGTGATATTTTCTGAGATGGGGCACGTGACTTTTCCAACTGACCACACCTCCCTCCCTTTCTGTGAGGAAATAATTACTTCACATGACGACCAGATGAATTCTCTGTTAAGCAAAACTTAGCCTCTCCTGGCATTCTTCGGAGGTCCCTAGGAAGATTTCTGTTTGCTGGAGCTGAGGTTCCTGTCTTCCTCCTTAGCTGTAAAAAAACAGTCACCAGCGCGGGTGCTGCAAGCCTGGACTGGGCAGCAGCCAGTGGCCCGCAGCAGAAATAGACACGTCACCTGTCTTCAGGGCCGAGACACCGGGGCAGGTGTTTCTCCGGGAACCAGGGGCCTCCACCACCGCACACCTTTAATCTCGGAATTTCTTTCAGCCGAGATGTCCGTGATTCGTAACTCAGTCACGTTGCCGGGGACTGTCTCTTCAGATAGATTCTCTCTCTAAGAACTTAAGTCAAGGGATCTTCAAACACTCGCTTGATTTATGTATGTGAACCTCTCGCTCAGGGAAAGAACTTATTTGGCAAGCATCACCCGAACGGAGGCCCGGAAGAAATAATTAGGACTCTCTCCTCCCTTTTGAATCTCAAAGACCCCCCTGCGCAGGCGTGGGGGGCCCGCGTGTGCGTGCGTGAATTAGCGGAAGAGAACTTGCAGGGGGCTGCGTGCCTGATCCCAGGTGTCCCGTTTCTTTTGTTTGTGCAACAACTCAATTCACTGTCACCGCATCAGCACATTTCGCCGCGAATCTCACCGCCCTCTCACTTTCGCTTTACTTAATGCGCGTCTCCATTTTCCCAAGGCCACTCGAGCTGTTTTCCTGTGCATGGCACACTGGCCTCAAATAACGAAAACTGCCTGCGTCTTGGAATCTAAGCCTTCATATTCTCCCATCTGTTATTTCGTCCTGTTGTTCCTTAACTTGCTCATCATTCACGCGGTGAAGGAAATTCCATTTGGTCCTTTTAAGACTGCCAGACTCGCTGACTTCAACACTCAGCCCCAGTTACTTCTAGAGATTTCGGTCCTTTATTGAAATGGTCCTTTTAATGTCATCTTTAATTTAATCAAATAGTGTCATCAAAATAACATTTACTCTATTACTGCAAATTCACTGCATTATTAACTAGTGTAACTAGACAAAAAAGATGGTACAAACCCCCATGGAAATATATACTTACTGTAAAAATGGATACAGTTCATAGATGTTCTATATTTAATTTGCAGTTTCAAAGCACTCTCTATGGAGAGGTTTTATGGTTCTGAAATAATTTAAAAACACACTTTACTCCAACTCATAGCAGGTCGTTTGTGCCAATTCGGGAAGTTATGGTGCCTTGTACTTAACAAAGGAACCCAAACTATAGTTTCTGATCGTGGTGAGCCTCTCTCCCGTTAGCAGTGGGAGTCAGTCCCCACAGCACGGGCGGGGCAGCCTCGGACTCACTAGCTTTCCTCTGGTGTCCTCAAACAGCCCACTCGTGAAGACCACAGCCTTTGCAGGTGTCCCTGGGGTCCGTATAGCTTGATGAAAGATGCCAAGTCATCGAAGTCAGTCAGACAGAGAAGGAGAAATATCCCATGACATCCCTTATATGTGGAGATCTTAAAAAAAAAAAAGTGTTACAAATGAACTTACAAAACAAAAAGAGACTCACAGCCTTAGAGAATGAACTTACGGTTGCTAGCGGGGGAAGGATGAAGGGAAGGGATAATTGGGGAGTTTGGGACGGGCATGTACACACTGCTATATTCAAAATGGATAACCAACAAGGACTCACTGCGTAGCACATAGAACTCTACTAAATGTTACATAGCAGCCTGAACGGGAGGGGAGTGTGGGGGAGAATGGATAAATGCATGTGTATGGCTGAGTCCCTTCGCTTTTCACTTGACTATCACAACATTGTTAATTGACTATACCCCAAAACAGAATAAGAAGTTTAAAAATTACAAATAGGTAAAGATGATTCCGAAAATTAAAAAAAAAAACAGATACCAACTCATCACTGCCACTTTGAATCCTTTAACCAGAAAACAGGTTGAGTGGGACAGAAGCAAACGGTAAGAGTGTTATATAATTTTAAAATCCTTCATTTGATTCCAAAGAGAAATATCGACTGGGTTCAAGATGTTGAAGAAATTATTTGCTAGGCCTTAATTTTCTCATCAGTGAAAAGAGAATTCTACGATAGCTGGACACATACTATCAAAATAACCCAGTGTTTCTAAAACGCTTATCTGCCCAGTTTCCCTTGAGATCAATAATATCATCTTCCAATTTGAATTTTTGTTATCAGAACTTGCTACGAGCTGTTTCTTTGTATATTTGAAACTAAAAAAAATATCAACAGAGCATTTCTATTTCAAGATTTCCATTCTTCTCCCTGTCAAGAAATTCTCTTCTTAAAATGATATTGGAGAGACTTAGAAATAAGGGTATTAAACTAGAGTTGTTTATTTTCAAAAGGCATGTATTTTTCACCTGTTGCTGGACCTGCCACCAGTCAAGTGCAGTGTGAGGCCCTGAGAAAGCAAAGACAGATGAGATCAAGCCCTGTGTCTTAAGGAACTTAGCGTCTCGTAGTGGGAACAAATGTTTGGAGAGAATTGTTTACAGAGTCAGGTTTAACAGAAGGCTTCACACAATTGACCATCCATCCACCATCCACTTGTCATTTCATCCATGCTTCCATCTGTCTGTTCCTGCTTCCATTCAATCACCCATTCATCCATCCTTCCATTCATTTACCCATCCATCCATGCTTCCATCCCTACCTCCATCCGTCCGTCCGTCCGCCCACTCACTCACCTGTAGGATGACAGACGCATCAGCGCTGAATCTCAGAGTCACATGAAAGCGCATGTCTTGCTTGAAGATCAAAGAGCGTGTCCAGGTCTATAGGGTAAAGCAGAGGCCCAGATACTGATGACACACCCCGTGTAAATACATCAGAGGACTGGAAACCTTGCTGAGGCCAAATGCAGAGATGAATGAGTCTGAGAAAAGTGGGCAAAAGGTGTGCTGTTCCATCAGTGGTCCTCAGCCTCCTGGACCCATGTGAGGGATGGTAAAAAAAAGACTTAACTGGGTTAGGGTGCAGCCTGGACATCAGGATTTCTGAAAGCACCTGAGATGACTGATTTGCAGCTAAGGTTGAAAATAAAAGAGCAGGCGTGAAGAGAGAGATTTCCGGATGATCAATCACGAGTGGCGTCTGTGCCCCAGGTCCACAGGTGGAGGACGGTGGAGTCAGACTATTAGGTCACGTGTCACAGGCGTGCGGGACTGCTGATCGTAAGGCAGGGACTAGACAGGGATGGCAAGACTAATCCCAGGCACCCTTGTTAGATGTTTCGAGTTGCTTATATCTGACTCGTAATGTTTGGCTCCCAAATCAGCCATGATTAGGATCACAGATCAAAGACAGGGCCGCCCCCGGAATAACAAGAGGTGATGAGACCAAGGCTTCTTGTCTGCCAGTGGAGCCCTCGGGGCGTGGTGCAGTCTGGAAGCAGTCGGTGTCTGCTGCTGAGGAGCCACTGTCTTGGCCTTCTTCAGCTCTCTAGAATTGTTCTCTGACAATGTCAATGCTTAAAATGAAAGGAGACCATTACCCAGTGGGAACCATCCACTTGCTTTAGGTTAAAGCCGTCAGAGATTGCAACCACTGTCTCATTTTGTCAGATTCTTACCAGGGAAGGACATGCATCCGTGATTTAACAGATATTTATTGAGTCAAGCGCTGTCAGGCGTGGAAAAGATCCAGGGGTAAGAAAGAGAAAAATGGCCTCTGCCTTAGTCTCGTATCTTACAACCTGGAGGGGACAGAGTGCTAAATAAGGAAGCTCAGTCCAGCAACACAGCCATCATAACCTCCTGTGTCATCAGCCACTGTGTTGTATGAATCTGGGATTGAGGTATCCAGCAGTTATTCCTAAAGGAACATGTTTAGCTTTTCAATTTAATGGCTTTATTTTTTTTTTCTTGTTAAATCGACATCATCTTTTATTGGATCTCTGTCTCGGTTGTGTTTATTACATACATACACATGCATGTGCACACACACACACATACACATTGATGTTTAGGAGACTTTATGTTAAAGGTTAAAAGAGAATTTCAGAACCTCTGGGTTTGCTTAGGTACCAAATCCCCATCGTTTCCTGGGAGAATCTATAGTGCGTTCTCCACAAAGTATCTTTGCGAGAAAGAAGTCACTCACTTGTAATTGGATGTCCCAGAAAGTAATCAGGTCCATAGGTCTGTGCTTTCCAACCCGCAGACCCATGAGACTCGAGTGTCTTCATCTAAAGGTACAGGTTCCCTTGGGAAAGAGACTCACGCCGAACACTCAGTGGTTATGTTCCAGGTCTCACTCTTCCTAAAATCCAGGCAGTGCTTCATAGATGGTGGGTGACAGCTGAAAATAGATTCATGTACGTTAGTAAGGAGAAAGGGAGAGATTACCATAAGTGAGTTTTTTTAAAAAAAATAACTATTCTATGACTGGGCAGAAGATTTTATAATTAAAAATATCTAAGTTGGCATGGTTCTCTTGAAACTCATTGGTGTAGAAAAATTTTGTCTTTGACAATCGAAGAAGATGCAGTCTGTGGCATGACGCAAAGAAAGCACACAAGAGATAGAGAATTATGGGATGCATGCATGCACGCATGGGTGCACGGACGGAGGGATGGATGGATGCAAGGATTTGTGAATGTATGGCTAGCTGGCTGGCTGGGTGGATAGATGGATGGATACATGGATTTGTGAATGTATGGATGGTTGACTGGGTGGGTGGATAGATGGATGGATACATGGATTTGTGAATGTATGGATGGTTGACTGGGTGGGTGGATAGATGGATGGATACATGGATTTGTGAATGTATGGATGGTTGACTGGGTGGGTGGATAGATGGATGGATACATGGATTTGTGAATGTATGGATGGTTGACTGGGTGGGTGGATAGATGGATGGATACATGGATTTGTGAATGTATGGATGGTTGACTGGGTGGGTGGATAGATGGATGGATACATGGATTTGTGAATGTATGGATGGTTGACTGGGTGGGTGGATAGATGGATGGATACATGGATTTGTGAATGTATGGATGGTTGACTGGGTGGGTGGATAGATGGATGGATACATGGATTTGTGAATGTATGGATGGCTGACTGGGTGGGTGGATAGATGGATGCATGGATGGATGGGTGAGTGGATGGATGGATGGCTGCATATGTGGATTTGTGAATGTGTGGATAGGTGGTTGGCTGGATGGGTGTGTGTATGGATGGGTGGGTAGAAGGGTGAATGAAAGGGCTGTTCCCCTTGAGAGACTCTTTACAAAGAGGCCTTGATCCTCAAACTTCCACATGCAAGAGAAACCCCAGTGTGAGCTTGTTAAAATAAGAACATTCTGGGGTGTCTATCCTAGAGATTCTGATTGAGTAGATCTAGAGAGAAACTTAGGGATCTGTATTTTTTTAAACAAGTGCCCCAGGTTGTTATGGTCTCTGGTGGACTTGCCCTCCCAGATCCTCATTCATCTCTATTTCTACATCTTCTCTCTCTATTGCCCGTCCAGACACCATTGCATAGTTCCATCACTCAGGAGGCGCTGCTTCCAAATTCACCTCAAAGGCTCTTTGGAAGGAACCTGAGTAGAGCAGGTCTCTGCGGCCTGGGACAGCTCTCATCTCTCATCAGGACCCTCTTCCAGGATGCCCCTGGACAAGCCTGGATGCACCTTCCACCTGGGAGCCAGTGGGCCAGGCTGTAGAGAAGCCTGGGAGAGGGATGCTCTTGGGATGCTCTTGGGATGAACAGGAGGGAGATGTTTGTCTCCTGAACTTGAGCATCTCCCAGAGGAGAGAGGGTGAGCCGAGCGTTTGACCAGCACATCCCTGTTCCCATAGGTGGTGGGATTTCGGGGTGGCCTCTCTACTCTCCTTCTTGATGGCTGAATCTCACAGCGGAGGGCAGAAATTTGACATTGGTGGGGCGTCCACTGTTTTCTGGAGGTCATCTGATGGTGAAGGAGAGAGGGAAAGGCCCCAGGGTGCTGAACAAGGGTCTTCTAGAAGGCTAGGAGTTTCACACCTTCGTGGTTTCCTTATCGGCCAAGTTTACTCTCGGGGACGACAGTCATTTTCTAAGAAAGTGGGATGGCTTCACATCACATTTAAAGGCTTAAATAATGTATTCTGTCAGACAATTCCTTGAAACGGTTTTCCAAGTGAATGCATCAGAAAGTGTCTAGAAAGACCGCCTGGCACAGGGAGGGGAAGGCATTCAGAAGATGTGGGCTGCTTGAACCAGAATCTGACTCAAGGTGGAGCATCCATTTCAGTTTAAAGTGCATACATATTAGAGACAGCTCAGTGGACTCACACACACATGCCAGCACCAGCCAGATCACAGCAGAGAACATTTCCAACACCCCCGAGGCTCACCTGTAACCATGTCCAGTCAACAAATCTGTCCTCATCAAGAGCCAACTTCTGTTTTGATTTCTGCCACCATAGCTTTCTGTTCCTGAGTTTTTAAAACTAGAGTCATTCACTGCACACTCTTGTCCAGTCACTTTTGCTCATCATTTTGTTGTGGGATTCAGGTACCTTCTGTCCTATTCCTGTGTAGTAGGCCGTTCCCGCTGACACGTTATTATTATAGACAGTGTCAAACGTGTCACATACCAGTTGAGAGAATTCTGTTGGAAGCACTCATACATGCACTGCCTAGATCTGACGATTCGTACTTCTCTCTACTTACATTTTACCCATTTGTCCATCCCTCTATCCATCCATCAGTCTGTCTTACTTTTTGATTCATTTCAAGATAAATTGAAGATTTTGGGCACTTCACACCTTAACACTTAAGCTGGCGTATCATTATCACATCGTCGAACTTGCGTTTTATATTTGCTTATGATTTTGCTGAGAATGTGCTTTTTAAAAAATAGAGTAATGTAAAGATAAAGCTATTACACCCAGCATTTATTGAGGATAGCTTGCACTAAGCACTTGACGTGTATACATGTGTTGTTACTTCTATTTCTAGATACAGAAGCTGCGCCTTGAAGACATAATTTGCTTGCCTAAGTTTACAGAAAATGTGGGTTTGGATTGTGGCTGATTCCAAAGTCCATTTACCAGCCAGCAATTTACTTTCATTTGAGTCTGAAAAAACAAAATTAAAAAAAATAAATAAATAAATAACAGGCATGCTTGGTTTTGTTGCCTGTCACTGCCACTTAACGAGCTGTGTGACTTTGGTCAAGTGAACTAAACTCTCTGAACCTCAAATTTATTTAACAGTCAAATGGGGGTGATAATCACAATGCCACAGAGTCATTGTTGATGACTGAATGAGATTTTTTAAATGCCTGCCTCATTCAGATTCATGATCTAACACTTGCCACTAGAAGGTTCTGGAACTGCTAGTCTGTAGAACAAGCTAGTTACTCAGCAGCCCGGTTTTGCTGTCGTTGCTGCTGTTTGTTCTGTCCTTGCTGAGCTGTGATTTGATTTCATCTCAGCAGCTCCCTCTGCACACACCAACTCTGCCCTTCCCTCTGTCTTCACCCCGTGACGCTATAATATCTAGAGGCTTATTGATTATTTGTTTGATTCTATTGTGGGCACAGGAGCAGTTCTTAGATTAAGACTATTAGATTTTCCCAAACGGCATTGCCGTGGTTTATACAATTGGATGAAACAGGTGATGTAATTTGGTCTCAATTTGCTCTAAAGTAGACTTGGAGGAAAGGGGTGCAGTGATCTGGTTCTGAGCTTGAGAGCAAGTGGGAGGAAAAAAGTGATCTCCAGGTGATATCTGTGCGGCTCATCAATTCCAGATATACTGCGTGAGCAGGACGGAGAATTCAGAGCTTTTTTTGCTTGGTTTCTTCTCTTTGCTCTGAGATAAAGAGCCTAGCTTTACCTATCCAACTGAAATATTAAACCGACTGATATCATTTATTTTTCCACGTGAAAAGATCTCAGGGAAAAAAAAAAAAAAAGAAGTATCAGGCTGAGTGTTTTTGAGGTGCTGGTTTAGGAAACTGTGGGTTAAAAGTAGATAACAGATTTCCCCAGAAATAAATTGTTCCCTGATGGCTGCTTGGGATGGAACCAAGTCGAAAATGTTCTTTTTTCTTTTCAGTGCACCCCCAACCCTGATATTTAAGCACATTTTCATCATACCATCTACAGACGTTTCAGCTTTGGATTTTACCTTGACATTACAACACATTGTATTATTGACTCTTCCAGAATAGTATTTGTAATGATGGCTGCAGAACATTTATTGGCTAATGCACGCGGGCTCAGAGTGTCCAGCTCTTTTTTGATCCCAGAAGCTATAGCCCGCCAGGCTCCTCTGTCCATGGGATTTCCCAGACAAGAATACTGGAGTGGGTTGCCACTTCCTGCACCAGGGGATCTTCCCGACCCAGGAATTGAACCCACGTCTCCTGCATTGGCAGGCGGGTTCTTTACCACTGTGCCACGTGGGAAGTCGTGCCCTTTTATTAGCTAATACTATAGTTTATTTAATGAGTCCCCAAATACTAAAAATTTACATTGCTTCCAGATTTTGCTTATTATAAACAAAGCGAAAAGGTAACTTGTGAGTGTTTTAGACTAATAAATATAATACATAATATTCAAAAATTTCCCGATACTAGATTTCCAGAAGTAAAATGACTGAGGAAAGAAACATATAGTCCTGTGTTCCCACTTCTTAATTTAGCACTTACCCCAATATATGAAAAAATGTGTCTGTCTCTCTGTTCTCTATCTCCCCTTCCTCTGGGTTCTCTCACAGCAAGGAATGGACCTGACTCGTGCTCGTTTCCGCCTTAGCCCCGGGCGTGATCTGTAGGAGATGTGAGTGAGTGGAGGACCTGACTCGTGCTCGTTTCCGCCTTAGCCCCGGGCATGATCTGTGGGAGACGTGAGTGAGTGAAGGAGTGATTTCCGCACACTGTCCAGAAACTCTACCCTTGCACTCGACCTGCAGAGGCCCCGGAAGAGGACCATGAGCCCCAACCCTAGGCAGGAGCCCCGAGCCCTGGACACTGCCCGGATGGACAGACAATGTCGTTGCTAATTGCCAGAGAGGCCCTGTCCTGGTGAGGACCACATGGCTCCCTGGGGAGTTCTCACCAACCTCGGAAAATGGGGCAGCCGTCTTAATTATGGATGCCATTGTGTTTCCTCATTAACCGTCGAGGGCGGGGGCAGGGGTGGGGTGGGGAGGACAATGACCGTAGCCAGTTTGCTTCACGTGTAAACTTTGACCTCGAAGCAGCGGGGCGGGCTTTTTCCTAAGGACCCTGTTGATGGTGACAATAAGGACTAGCCCCAGCTGCCAAGAAGGCCGATAACAGCAGAGTGGAGCGTGTCTTTCCTTTCTTCTTTTTTTTTCCCCCTTAAACTGTGTTCATTGGTTTTAGGAATCGTTAGCGTGGTTAAGATTAAAGCTATTGGAAATAGCACAGACTGCTTCATTTCATTGTGTTCAGTTGGATTGGATCCGAGCCATTTGCAAAGAGCAGCATTACCATAAGAAGGACTTAGCGTGTTTGTCACATCACGCCCCTTCGTGGAGAAGGCAGTGTCTTAAAAAAAAAAAAAAAAGTCTTGAAAT
>NW_011494867.1:5312660-5317907 GCF_000754665.1 Bison bison bison
GCCCCCGCCCCCTGTGCACTTACTTATCTTATAAGGTTAGATTCTCCCAAGTTACTATTCATGGAAAAGGGAGGTTCCTGCTGCTTTAACAACAGAAGAATAGTATATCAAGAGCGTTAGACTCGGTTAAAGACCCTAGTGAAGGGCCATGCAGTTCCATTTATAGGAAATGTCTGAAGAGGCGGGACTAGAGACAGAAAGTAGGTGAGTGGATGCCTTGGGCTGAGGAGGCATGGGCAGATTGGGGAGAAGACAGCTAAGGGAGCAGGATTCCTTCTGTGATCGAGAAAAGTTCCAAACTGAGTGATCATCCCAGAACTCTGTGGATGTCGTAAAAAAACAGCTATTGAGTTGTGCCCTCCAGGTGCGTGAATTGTATAGTAGGTGAGCTGTATCTCAGTAAAGCTGATAACAACAGTATGAAGGCCACAGTGTAACTCGATGGATCTGATACTCAAGCCCCTCCAGTGTCCCCTGGGCTGGGGCAGAAATCCAGGTGGGCCTGAGCAGCACATGGCAAGAGGGGCTTTTCACCTCCACCCCGAGCATCCTACTTCTGTTAATAGGACCTTTGAAACCATGAGCTCTTTTCAGAGCAGCATCATTGTGTTGATTGTCCATTACAGAATTGAATTTAATCCCTGCCCTCTTACAGTTTGGATTCTCTGTCTACCCCTACCCCACTCACCCCCACCAATACAGTGTAAGCCTCCCTGAAGGCAGAGTTTACAGTTCACTGTGAGCTATCTTTGAATAGTTATCAGTTACAGCAGCCTCCTACCCAGCAAGGCACTTGTTGTTGAGAACACACAATGAGTAGCTTGTACTTTCTTTCGGGAAAACTGATACTGTCTAGGGAGTCCAGTACTCTTGCCTGGAAAATCCCATGGATGGAGGAGCCTGGTGGGCTGCAGTCCATGGGGGTCGCTAAGAGTTGGACATGACGGAGCGACTTCACTTTCACTTTTCACTTTCATGCATTGGAGAAGGAAATGGCAAGCCACTCCAGGGTTCTTGCCTGGAGAATCCCAGGGATGGGGGAGCCTGGTGAGCTGCCGTCTATGGGGTCGCACAGAGTCGGACACAACTGAAGTGACTTAGCAGCAGGGAGACCCAGGAAGACTGCAACCAAGAGCTTGTGTTTGAGCTAGGTCTGAAAAGTTACATAGACACTCACCAAATAGAGAAACAGCACAGTAAGCCATTAGAGGTAGAAAGAACAGCACGGGGAAGGGCATGGAGCTAAAGAAGAACATGGTCTGACTGCAGAGTTTTGAGAAATTTGCTGAGGACTCCCTTGAGACCAGAGCTTAGAAAAATCGTCAGTGATACGCCATATGCAGACTTGTATGGTGAGTATTGACTCCTCTCTCACCCCATTTTAGCCAAACTCTTGGTGGCAGCTGAACAGGGTTTATGACAAAAGGAAGCAGATTGGTTCATGCACTAGAAACTCTTGGAGCTCTGGCTTCAGGCATAGCTGGGTCCAGGAGCTCAAATGTCTCGTTAGATTATTTGTCTCTCTCCATCCTTTGGCCGTGGGGGTCTCTGCTTGGCTTGCTTCTGTAGCAGGATCAGTCTACTGGTGGGAGAGGTGGGACCAGTCTCCCCTTCTCATGTGATGTTAATGACTGTAGAAGGAGACCTCTCCAGTATTCCCTCTCAGAGTATCTGCATCTCAGGGAAGATTCCAGCCCAGTTTAGATCGCATGCATTGTCCATGAGCTAATCACCGTGGTCAAGGATAAGCTGTTTAATTACCCACCGAGGTCATGTGTCTACCATCTTGGAAAGGGACTAGAACACCCACCTTGACCAGTAGGATCAGATGGGGTACAGTGTGCTTCCCAGAAGCAAAAAAATAAAAGGACAGTATGCTGAGTGAGCAAAAACCTATAGTTAATCCCCCTACTGTATCCCTTAGGATTTTTTACTTCCAGTTTAGATGTTAAACTACATCCCTGGTATCTCGTTCTTGTGATGCTGGATTTCAAGCCTTAGCTGAGAATTTCACACACACATGTCTGTCCAGTTCATTTGAGTAGAATATCAACATGAGAGAAATCTAATTCACTGCTCTCCTCCAGACCTCAGTCGCCTCATCTGTAAAATGGGGACAACAGCCCAGACATTGCTGGCCCTTCCTGAAGCTCCGTTGGGAATGTCCGGCATGCACTCAGAGAGTGAGCCTCCCAGTTCTTCCCAGGCAGGGTCGGAGTGCGTCTACCTGCACAGGACCGTGTCTGTTCACCTGTCACTTCAGCAAACTCTGATCCCCGGAGGGTCTCGCCGTGCCCCCAGCAGCCTCCGACCTCTCAGGAGAGAGCAGGTTGTTCCCTGGGTACCACAGAGAGGCAGCTTGGGGCAGGTGGCAGAAACCACGCCGTTTCCAGATGAGGCCGGGCTCCCCAGACATCAGCTGCCATGCTCGGAGGGGCGTTCAGACAAAGAGCCAGATTTAAATTCATGTAATGTTGCTGTTTGTAACATTGAATACTTAAGACATCTGTTCAGAGTCTCACATGATAAATGAATGGAAAGAGTCCAGGAGTGCTTTTTGAGATGGGGGGAGGGTGGTGCTGAGTGAGGGCCGCACACTTCAAAGCAGGATCTCAGTCAGACGTTAGTTATACCTGTAATATTGTACAAATTACAAGCAGTAGGAATAGTCCCAGGAAGGACGTCAGTCTGCACACAGGGGTGAAAAAGAAGGGAAAAAAAAAAGCCCTTGAAGCCTAGAAGACAGGGACTGATCATCTCTGGGGGAGGGTGGGTAAAAAAGTAGCAAGTTTACCGTCACTGGCAGGTGTCTGAATGTTCCGTTTAAATTAAGTGGCACGTGTCATAAAGGAGCAGGGGCACCCGCACACCCCACCCCGTGTTTCTGTTTCAGCTTCAGAGTCTATTTTTCTTTCCCTTTCAGCTCAGCTGCCTTCCCCTCCCTGACACTGGGTCACCCAGTGCTCCTTCTCGATGATCTCCTTTTACTTTAGTCCATCATGCTCCATGATTCAGTGGAAACATTAAAAAAAAAAATCGTTCTTAATTTTAATTAATGGCAAACTTATCCCAGCCCCGTTTAATAAATCTGGCCCCTGAACCTAACGAGTCCCTTCGCCTGTGAGGGCCTCCTGTCATTTTATTGGCCCCCAAGCCTCCCAACCCAGTGGCTGAGTAATTGACAAAAACTGCAGGTAAAAGCACGAGACACATAATTGATTCACACGATCCCTTCCGCCGAACACACTGAAGAGTTAATTATTTCTCCCCCCTGTAGTCGGGACTCAGCTGTTGTTTCCACTGGGATTAAACAGCTGTCAGCATTGTTAATGACATCAAATTCATGCATTAAAATCCCCTCGTCCCCTTCCCATAGAAAGCAGGGTTGTGGAAACCTCTGCCACATCCTCCTTTATGAAGGAGTGAAGAATCCAAAGAAAGATAACGTCCCTTATTACAAAACCACGGACCGGAGCTCGTGTTGATGGAATCTCGTAATGAGTAATTAAGCCTCTTTGCAAAAGTCAGGCTGTCATGTTGGCATTTGGGTACTTCAGTTCCCTGGTGGAAGCAGCTGGGGAGACTGGGAAGGTGATAAAGGGAAGAAAACCCAGAATCTTCTGGAAGGATCTCCACTTATTTTTTTTTAATAACACAAAATAGAATTACTAAGTAATTAAGCAGAAAGGAACTTGTGTGTTTAAGTTTCCCTCAGTTTCTTCAAACATCTGTAACAGCATACCAGATGGACAGAAAGGCACCCCTCTCTATTTAAGAATTTTTCTTTCTGGCTAAGTCTCTTATATCTTATGAGAATAAACTTCAGGGTTTGGTTCCTGTCTGTTGGTTTTCCCAAGCACTGTCTTAGCAAATGTAAGTTTGAATCCTGAGTTTGAACGAGAAACCTGTTTCCGGGAAAAAGTAAATGCAAGTATTTCTGGGTGTCTTCGGCAGCACAAATTGCCCTGCAGATAGAAAGGCAGGGGCAAGAAGTGGGGAGCAGTAGCCCCAAGGCTTCTGAGCCAAGGGCCCCACCTCTGCCGGTAGCCGGAATCAGATCTCTTCCTGCAGCCGGGGAGAAACATGCATGTGTAGAGTCGTGGTCTCCCCCCCCACTGGCGGATTGATTTCACTGAATATGACGAGTCCCAGGATTATTTCAAGATAATTATTAGTTAGCTTTCGTTTCCCCGCCACAAGACACAGCTCACAGAGCTGAACGTTTAGGGTGACCTTCAGAAACGTCTCACCTTTCTCAAGACACCTTGCGTTTAAAGTCTCTCCTCACTCACGCTCCTGAGGGTGCAGTGTGATTTCACAAATTACGAACTAGCGAGAAAACTCAACCCAGTCAATACACAAGTACGGAAGGAAGTCAGAGGATGAGAGAGGCAGAGACAGAAGGAAGGGACGTGTGAAGAAGAAGAAAACACACTTGTCAGAGGACCAGTTCTTTCGGATCCAGGCGAGAGAAGAACCATCCCCGAGGAACCCAGAGGTGTGCGGAAGCCAAGCAGTTAAAGAAATAGCCTCCTTCCAGCCCCATAATAAAACAGGAGAGTTTTATGTGTCACATCAATAAACATCTTAATTGAACAATGCGTGGGTTCTCCCCCAACGCTCGCCTCGTGCTGTACTTGCTCTTCAAAGAGTCTCCAGAAAGGAAGAAATCACTCAGGCTCAAGTTTCGCGGCAAGACGAGGCTTCATTTTCCAGAACCAGCCCCTGTGTTACGATTATCCACCAAAATAAGCTGTATGTTATTTTTAAAAGCATCATGTGATGTACAATTAATTATTGCCATTTTTTGTTTGTTTGTTTTGATTTAGCAAAAGCCTAATGTCGCCCTCATAGGGAACCTTACCCGATGGAAACCGCTCAGCCTAAATGGCCAACTGTTGGCAGTTACACTTGGCCAAAACGGAGGCCCACGCTCGGCCCCTGGTGTGGGGGCCCCCAGCTCTCCTCCCCGCTTTGGATGGGATGTTTAGGGTGTAACCTCCCAAGGTCCTCGGCCCAGGCCAGGAAGCAGAGGTAATTTATTACCCCAGCTTCCCGCCTGCAGGAGGCCCAGGGAGGCCTTGAAATTCGCAGCTGCGAGACAGGCTCCACCAGCGCAGTCACGGAATTTAATGAGGCCTCTCCGGACACCGAGAGAGATGGACGTTTCTAGGCTTGCTGGCTTCACTCAGTCAGCCCCGCCTTTCCCCCTGAAGAGACCTTCCTGGAAAGGCCTCACACGCTGGC
>NW_011494867.1:5318007-5327622 GCF_000754665.1 Bison bison bison
GGCATGACCGTCTGTGTCCTTTGGCTTGATCATTCCACGTTGCGACTCCAGACCTGCCTGGCCGCCTCAGAATGTACTGCTGCCAATAAAAGACACCCCCAACCACTCCCCCCCACCCCATCCCACACTGTTAAGCTTTGTCATATAGTTACTGTGGCGTGAGCGTTTACAGAAATGACCTCCTCTAATCCGGGAGTTCCCCTCCCTGCCCCGGGGCTGAATTCCCACTCCCAGGGGACGTCTGGCAATCCCGGAGACATGTTTGGTCATCACCTCTCAGGAAGAAGGACCCCTGGCATCTAAGGAGCAGATCCTGGGGACGGTGCTACATGTCCTACAGCCCCTGGCAACAGAGAATTATCCAGGCCCCAGCGTGGATCGTGTTGAGGGTGAGAAACCCTGGCCTGGAGTCTTTCTCAGCGTTTTTTTTCATTTATCGCCTCCCACCCCCAGGAGCCTTTTCAGACACGATTTTCCTAATCGCCCCCGCCCATGAAATTTTAATACCACAGATACACTGCATACCTGTTTCTGTACTGTACGCACAGCTGTGCTTTAAACATTCAAACGGCAAACATGTTTTTTTCCTCTTCTCCTTTCTTCCCTCTCCCAAAATCCAACTTTTACCCACTCCCTGGAGGTGTTATGGCCTCCATCGGAATTCGAAGTGTAAAGAAGGACTTTATCCATAAGTAACAAGGAGCCAGTGGAGACTTTTGAGCAAGAAAATCTATACAGTGATGGGATTCGTTTTTTTTAGAACAATCCTTACAGCCTTGCGGAGAGTGGGAGAGATCAGTCAAGATCCCAGGCTCTGGGAGGCAAGGGTCCTGCCCCATCAGGAGCAAACCTCCTCTCCCAACAATGTCGCCTTCTATTGTTAGTCACCATCCAGCAGTCACTGTCAACTTCCAATGGCAGTCACCTGCTCCCCCGCTGTAAGCCCCTGGTCCACTGGACACCCTCCTGCCCTGTGAGCTTCCACTGCCCAGGAACCCGGGTGAAAGCTCCCTCAAATAAACTGCTTCCTTTCCAATGATGCATTTGCCTGTTCCCCGACTCCGGGATGCTCTGGTACACAAACACAGATTTCAAGACTAGGTCTTCTTCATCCATCCCTGGATGCCCCTGCCCAGTTCCTGGCACGAGAGAAGGAACTCGATCATTGTTTTCTGGCTGAACGAATGAATGAATAAGGGTTTTCCTCCTTGAAGAGCTCCTTGCATGCCTTAATCTTGCCAGCATCTTGTGAAACACACCTACTTCTTTCTGATCTTCACCTTCAGGCAGTTTTGAAATGAGAACCAACGAAGCTGCCTTTGCTCTCGGTCTGCTGGGTCCCTCACCCCCTACCCACCAGCCCCGCACCCACCCCCCCACCCCAGCACACCCAAGGCTGTGTGGTCAGAATCTCAGATCCGGACCACGTGATGTGCGTGGGCCTGTGACTCTCGGAGCCATGGGGCACGCGATGGGGGCGGCCCAGGGCGCCAACCGAGCAAGTCATTTCTGAAGAAGGGTCTCGTAGCAGAGGACGGAAGCCTGATGCCGTGGAAGGAGCCATCATGCACGGCCAGGGCAGCTCAGTGCCAGCCTCACAGATGCAGCCAGGTCATGGGTCAAGGTCGGCAGGCCTCACGCTGTGAGCACCATGGCCTTGGGCACCTGCCGGCATTAAGGTCTGTGTTAAGATGACCCCAGATAAGCAGGACACCAAAATAAATAGCATAAAGAGAAGATTCCAGCCATACTGAGGGCTTAACACTTCCTCCTTCCATTTTCCCCACACTTGGTCTCTTGACTACAAATGCTTTTCTGTGAGTCCAGTCTTCCTGCTGAGGTTCAGCTCCCAGCCGACCCTCAGCCCCCACCACCCCTCTCAAAAGGGTTCTTTCTGGGAGAGAGCAGACACACGCACAAACGAGCAAACTTCAGCTATACTATTTTTTTTTTTCTGTTTATATATTTTTTTTCAATTGAGATAAAACTGATGTAACATAAATGAACCACTCAGAAGTCAACAGCTCAATGGCATTTAGTATCATCATCATTTTGTGCAAACACCATGTCTTTGTAGTTCCAAAATATTTTGTCACCTCCCAGTCAAACCCTGAATCTGTCAAGCAGTCCCTTCCTTTTTGTCCTTCCTCCCAGCCCTTGGCAGCCCCCTCTCTGCCTTTTGTCTCTATGGAATGGCCGATTCTCGATAGTCCCTGTAAAAGGAGTCACGCAGTATGCAACCTTCTGCATCTGTCTTCTTCCACTTGGTGTAAAGTTTTCAAGGTTGATCCATGCCATAGCCTATGTTAGCACTCCATTGCTTGTCCTGGCTTAATAATACTCCACCGTATGTTTATACCACGTTGGGTTTATCTGTTCGTCCATGGAGGCGGGGGGCAACATTTGGATTATCCCCACCTTTTGGAAATGGCAGTCCACTCCAGGATTCTTGCCTGGGAAATCCCATGGACAGAGGAGCATGTTAGGCTACAGTCCATGGGGTTGCAAAGAGTCAGACACGACTGAGCCACTTCACTTTCACTTTCACCTTTTGGCTATTGTGAGTGGCGCTGCTGCGAACATTCTTGAGCATTCATTTTGCTTCAGATGACCGTGCACGGCTCTTTTTATCTTACGGTGCATGCCCTGTGGGTTGTCCCATGGTGCTTACAAAAGGAACCCGTATCCTTACAGAGCATTTGAAAGCACAGCTGGAAGCACATAAAGAGGTAACACCAGCCATCTACAGACCCAGTGCCCAGAAGTAACTCCTGTATTTTATTTTGCTTGATTTGCAGTGCTGTGTCCAGCATAGTGATTCACTTAGATGCACATTCTTCTTTTCCAATAAGCTTTATCATACGGTGTTGAGTATAGTTCCCTGTGCTATACGGTAGGACCTTTGGTTGTTCTCTTCTCTGTATAATAGCTTGCATCTGCTAGTCCCAACCTCCCTCTCCATCCCTCCCCCAAACCCCTCCCCCTTGGCAGCCACAAGCATGTTCTCTATGGATGTGAGTCTGTTCCTGTTTCACAGACGTGTTCATTTGTCTCGTATGTTAGATTCCACGTATGTATTTATGTATTTATTTAGTGGGCTACAAAGCATTTTCACCCACCACCATCTCACAGGATTCAACTTAGCTAGCCCGGCCATGGGGGAAACACAGCATATCCAATCGCCTCCTATTAGAATCATGTGGACCACGCATGGTGTTTTGAGGCAGGATCTGCATTTTGACCTTGAAAGTAGAACCAGATCTTCTTATTCAGCTCAGTTCTCCCAAGGAGACAGAAGTCCCAGTGTTGCTTCTAAACACACGGACTCTCAATTAAGTATTTTTGTGGAAGAGCTTATTTGCACCATCTTCTGAAAAAGCAGAGGGGGAGAGTATCACCTTGAAAGTCCTGAGTTTTAAAGAGTAGGCTTCTGTAATTCTGTAGGATTGAGTTCCCTCGGCAGTAGGGGGAAAAGGTCACGAGTTCTTAGTTTTATTTGCCTTCGAAATGTCAAGGGGGAGTTATATAAGGAGCCAGGACTGGCCTCAGTCACATTTTCGTTCTTGATTTGTGCATAGAGCCTAAGGATCTGTGCTAGGGGGCTCTTTGCTCCAGGCTCACGGGGTATGTCTGTACTTGATGTATGTAACAGTACTTTCTGGAGCCTACAAAGCCTATGAAAGCTCTTCCTGTAGACCCAAGGATGTGGGGCCCCTGTCCTGACAGGGAGGACCCTGGGCTGTCAGGCTTCCCCGACATCCACACTTGGTCTGCATCTTGTCACTGGTGTGTTCACCATGGAAACAGCTTCACCCACACCTCCCAGCAGTGCTCCCTTCTTCTCTTGTTAGAAGTTCTCCAGTGCTTGTTATTGCCTGCACCATTTCATGATCTCTATGTGAATATTCAGAAATGCCAGGGGAGAGGGGAAAAATGCACACAGATACCTTCAGGGCTGAGTCGAGGGGGCAAGGACAAAGCCAGGAGATGTCTGTACATCCGGGTTCAGGATGATGTTCCTGATGAGTGTCACAGAAGTTCACAGCAGCCCCCAGAGGCAGGCACAAACAGCTCTGTTTGTATGATGAGGGGCAGAGTGAAGGAGTGACGTCATTTCCCTGCACTCCCCTGAAGATGGTTTATTTTCAGGGTGTTTGGCTCTGTTCACTATGCCAGGTGCCACCCGGAAAGTTAAATGGCTCCTCCAAACATCTGGTAGATTTGAACGCTGCAGCCCTCTGCTCTGCTGGGGAAACCCTTAAAGGGCATTGAGAGCCCTGGTTTTTGACTGGCAGGGTGTCAGACTCACCGTCTCTTCACTGACGGGCTCTGGGCCCAAGTGGAGTGAACCATGCACTCTGCAGGATCTGGCCCCAGACGAGCCACCCCGGGCTTGAGCTATACCCTGTAGGATTTGAATTCCTTCTCCTTCATTGCTCCCGGGAGGAGAAACAAAAAGCAAAAACAGCCTCCGTCATGCATCTGCCCGAGAAATAGGACTGTGCATTTGCATTCCTTCCAACTTGTGTGTTTGCAACACACAGACAGGCAAGTTTGAATCCCTTTGACTTTGAAAGCATGATTTTGAGCAATTATCTGGGGGAAAAAAAATATACCTCTTCCTCACTAAATAGGTCTGTCAAAGAGAGTCATAGTACAGCACGCCATTGCCAGAATACACGTTTGTGCTGGTTAACCAGCCCCAACCAATTAAGTAGCGGGATGTCGACTGCATTCAGGCCCTTCCTGGGCCACAGACAGGCTCGTGCAAGTTCATTTTCATAGTGGCGTGTATGTATCTTTAGACCTTAACTGACAGATCCCCACGGTGAATCGAGTAGGGAGTTATCAATTACATGGTTAGCTAGGCGCTGCCGCTGTATGCTCCGTGGCTTCCTGACAGAAGCAGGCAGAAAAGGAGGAAAGGACTAATATTTCTGATGCAGAAAGACTGTTAATATTTTAGACCAGGCTCCTCTATGTTTATTTAGTTGGGAGAAAATGTGCATTTGAATCCTGCAAACCCTAAAGAAGTTTGCATTAATAAATAGTGATTACCATAATACTCTGCTCTAAAATATATTTTATTTATCAAGTGAACACCCTTCTGAGCTCCTCTTTATCCTTCCTGTGATGGCTAAATTAATTTCATCAAATTTTGATTTCTTCGTGGCGATGTCGTGAACAGTACTCGAAATAATAAAATGACTCTGACTGCCTATAAAGCCATTTGCAATTGGAGAAGCAGTGATTTGGGCTTGCGTTCCCCTTGGCGGCCAGATAATATATTCCTTTGTTTTCCTTTGCAAAATATTTATCATGGGTTCTCCTTTAGCCTGAGTCTAATCTGGAAGTGGGCCGACCTTTTGTGGTGGTGGGCTGAAGCTGAGAATGGCATTCTAAAATATATCTCTCGGACTTCCCTGGTGATCCACTGGTTAAGAATCTGCCTTCCAAAGTAGGGGTTGCAGGTTCTACCTCTGGTCAAGGAACTAAGATCCCACACACCGTGGGGCAACTCAGCCCGCACAGAACTAGAGAGGTCTGCACACTGCAACAAAGGCTGAGTGCAGACAAATTCTAAAAAATCAATCAATCAATAAAATAAAAGATATCTCTCCCACTGAGACATCAAACTCCACCAGTAGGAATTTCTTCCCAGATTCATGGACTTGTGACAGGTAGACCATGGATGCCCAAAGTGTTTACACTTAATGGGAAAACCTGGACTGAGGAAGGGAAGGACTTGGCAAAGACGATAGAGAAACAGGGTCTGGAGCCAAGGGCTCCTTGTTCCTGGTCTTGGACTCTTGCTATGACATCTTTATTTTTTTAATATCGCCTAGCTGCTCTAGTGCGTGTGTTGTCAAAGACTTTAATGTTTGTGATTGATCGTGCTCATTGTTCCCAAGTGAGGTCTGCTGTCAGCCCTCGTGTGGATGGACTGAGGTCCAGGCTCGTAGCGTTGGGTCGTAGAGTTGAAGAGTTAGAGGTACCACCACCTGAAAGCTGTCTAGGTGTCCTGGGCGGAGGGCTGTTACAGGAGGAGGCTGCTTTAAGCCCACCTGATCTAAGTAGCTTATACACTTGGCCTCAAAGTCTTCCTAGAAAACACTTAACAAATAAAATGTTAGAACTGAATTTATTTTCTAATCCAAGATTCAGTGCAAAGCGCACCAACTATGAACAATACTTTAAAAGCGGGCTCCAAACTAAACACCTATAATGACTTTATTATTATAGGAAAATTGCCTCTATGGATTATAAAGTGGGCAACGTACTAACTACGTGATTTGCCCAAAACAGATCCTTAACTCTGACATGTAAGCAAGTAGAATGAAGATTAGTCTGTTGGGCACATGGCATGCTTTCTAGAGTTGAGCGTCACGGGACATTCTGTTCGAGTGGCTCTCCCCCTAGGAAGGATAGTGCATCCTGAGTCTTCAGTGGAGACTGACTGAGGATCACGCCTGAGTCTCGTTTTCTGTTAGCAAGGACCAAGGTGCTTTGAAAGGAGGAGGAAGGCGTGGACAGGTTAGGATCTTGGGATGGGTCCTCTGGCTCCATGTTCACCAGCCTCTTTCTCTTTCCTCATGGCCACCTCACTGGACTCCCTGACTGTTAGATTTGGTCACATAGCTGAGTTCTAACCAATGGAATGAGCCCCAGGATGGAACTAGCTTGGGTCTCTGCATGACTGCATGGAGCCGACCTCTCTGTAGTCAGTAAGGCTTTATAGGAACACAAGATAAACTTATATTGTGTTAGGCCTCAGGAACTTGGAAGTTCATCTGTTACAGCAGATACCTACATTATTTCAGTGACTATGGGAAGGTGGGACTGGTGAAGCATCTCCTCTTTTTTGAGAGCTATCCCTTGTCTGTTTCTCCCATGAGCCCAGTGTGACCACAGGGCACATGTCCTGTATCCCGTGGACCTTCAGCAGAGCTTGGCCCTCTTAGGAGCTGTAACAAGTAAGCCAGAAGTCCCCACTCTCTGGCTCAGGAGTCAGCAAACACTTCTATAAAGAGCCAAATAGTTAACACCTTATGTTTCACAGGCCATGTGGTCTCTTTTTGATTACTCAGCTCTGCCGCCGCAGTGTGAAAACATCTGCCAAAGGTGTAGGAATGAGTGGGTGTGGCTGTGTGCCGATAAAGCTTTATTGATAAGAACGCGGCTGAAGTCCGGCATCGACCCCTGGTCTTAGTTGGCCAGCGTCTGTGCTGTGCGGTCTCCCGGACTGACAGAGGGTCCTTGCACCAACTTCTTTCAGAGCGATCTCAACATACTTCTCAAGTAAGTCACCTAGCTTATTTCCCAACCCACAAGCTGCCCTCGGGCTCCTTCCACTGAAAATACTGTACAAATCCTCATGTTTCCGGAGTAGCCCTGTTAGAAGTGGCCACATTTTCCTTGTCCATTTTCATGACGTCCTCTGCCGTATCCATCGATGATCCCTGGCATTTTGGGTAACGGGTGTGCAAGGGATGTAACAGAAAGGAAAGAAACAAGGAAGAAGGGGCCACACAGAGAGGGGGGATCGATACTGTTTTGTTTTTTTACAGTTGGCTCATCAAGGTCTGACTCTCTTTGTCATTTTTGAGAGAATATGGACTAATACTGGGGAAAAATGAAAGAACTCAGAACCCGAGCCCAGATCCAGGTGTCTGAGTGCCTGCCTCCTCTCCACCATCTCTCCATCAGGAGCCACACCCGGAACACCCACTTCTGGGACTTCACTTTAAAACTGTTGAATTCCCCGTGACCTCGGTCCCAGGAGCAGGGGCTTCTGTGACACCCAGCCCTGACTCCTTCCAGGAAGGAAGGGGGAAATCTCCGTTTCCTGTCGGTCGTGGAGGGGTTGACATACACAAACCCTCTCTTGTGTCCCTCGGTCCCAGCCCATTGTATCAGCGAACAGGAAGCAGTGCAGCCTGCGAATTTGTGTCACCGCACACGGGGCGCCGCGCGGTCTCGAGTGTGGCTTGTCACCAGCACGGGGTTCACAGCAGTGTCAGGGTCCCAGTGCCACGAATCACTTCCATCTCCGGCAAGGATTGGGTGTGTCACGCAGACCACACTCGGGGCAGGCGGGGGTCATACACCACGGCCCTGGCCAGAAATGCTGACCACTCCAGCCAGAGTACAGAAGTTACAGCTGAAGCCTGAGTTCCAGCCGGCTGCCTCCCCCAGTTCCATCAGCCAGGATCCCTCTGATATAAAGACCTTGACTGGCCCAGGAATGCGGATGCTGTGTCAGAGGTCATGGCTCAGAGCCAGAAACGCACCGCAACGGCCTCCCATTCTCCTTGACGTGGTTTCAAGGGGCGTCCCAGGGTCAGAAGGATATCCAACGCCAGCTTGTCTGAGATGGCGTGGAAAAGGCAGGGGAAATGTCAAGATGAACTGGGGCTTAGGAAGACATTTACCGAAACAGGAGCACGTACACCCCTGGCTTCATCAGCATTTCCCCAGGCGAGATGAGTCAGACATTTGTATTTTTACATACGCAGCCAACACACTTGCAACTTTCAGCCGGGGATGATAGGAAGACTTATTGAAAATACTTAATCAATTTTTACGAAGAAACCAGAGGTAGATGCGCTTCCAGACCAACAGTTTTGAAAGTCGCCAGGAGGATACCAGGCTGACTCAGAGCTTTATGAAGACCCAGTCCTAGTGGGCGCTCTGTGCTCCATGGAGAACAGTTGGTTTGGACTTGAGCTGGTTTCTGTTTTGAGACTCCAGGCCCACAGTACCCTAAGTAGGTTGAGGCAGTGCTGATTTTACTATCCTTGGCATTTCAGTGGATTTTCTTGGGGTGGTTTCACATAAGTGATCTGCAAAGATTTGAGGATCTAAGGACAGAAGTGGCAACCCCACAGTCCACTTGGCATCATTCCGCAGTTCTGGGTCCACGGCCGACATCATTCATTCATCAGTACTCGCCTTTCCTCCCAAGCACGGAGGTGACTCTCCCAAGTCTGCGTTCAGGCAGAGCCCTCCAGGAAATTGTTATCCATTGACAAGGGTTAGCACATGTGCTAAAGCTCATTTGCCATTTCTTGATATCTCCAGTAGAGATTCTAAAAGTCCTGCTATTTTGATGTTGTCGTTCTCTTGAATTAAAGATTAATTGCACAGGAATGTTTGGACATCTCTTGGATAACATGCATTGTGTGAGGCGTGATAATTCCAGGATAAACAAGAAGTTCCCTCTGACCTCAGGGACTCAGGAAAACTCAGTATTTCAAGGTCATGGTACCAGGTTCTGCAAAAAGGGTGGCCAGGGAACTCAGCAAAGGGACATTTATCCCAAACTAAGTAGAAAAGGGGTCAGAGAAAGCTTCTTGGGAAATAACTCAGGGACTTTCTTCAAGGACACACTCACCATGGTAATTCAAGGACAGCTTTCAAAAAGAAACCAACCCTGCAATTGGATAGCATTGTAGGGCTCCAAGATTTATAATCTTTTTCTAAAGCACACAGAAGGTCTTTAAGATTTGATGTCTCCTTGCACCACAAACCAGAAGAAGAATATGTTTAGAAGTGGGCTGTGCTTATTAATCCAGTGCTGGCTTTATTGTTTTAAATCCCAGGATCTTTAGCATG
>NW_011494867.1:5327722-5335355 GCF_000754665.1 Bison bison bison
ATGTGAATGATTTCTTTTTCTTCCTCCTCTTCTTTTTTCTTTGGACAGTGGTGTTTTCCTACCTTGTAGCTGCAGCAGCAGGTCAGGATGCATTTGAAAATTTAAAAAAAAAAAAAAAATTCCCAGCAAAGGCAAGATTTTTCAAGTTAGTTCACACTGGGACCCTTGCAACTTATTTTATCCCTTTCTCAAGCAAATCTTGAAAGCTTGAAACAAATGGATGGCAAAACTGGAGGGTATCTCATTTTTTAATCCATTGTTTTTGTGAGAGTTTAGAGCTTTCCCCATAACACATGGAGGTTGAGAAAAATTGGAAAAAGACCTCTTCAAGGACTTTGCCGTATGCTCCCTCATGCTTCAAGATGCTTTTGGTATGACGGCGCATATGTCTTGATTTTTGCACGGGTCCCTCCATATTCAGAAGCAAGGCAAAGAGAATTCATTGTGTGCCGATGAGAGAGCAGCCATGTGTCAGCCCTTTTCTTCTTGGACTGCTGACCTTGGCAATTCTCTAAAAATGTACTCTCCAAAAATTTCCAGCAGGACTTTCCCCAATATTTAAATAGTGAGTTCAGGACAGTGAGCCCTGCTCCTTCGAATATTTGGTCCAAATGAAGCCAGAGGCCTCATCCCATCCCTTCTGGCTTAGAGGCAGTCCTGGCAGAAAAGAGATGACCCACTCAAATCGAGTAATTCCAGGAGAGTTTGAACAGTTTAAAAAGACTTTTTATAAAGGTGGGGACAGGGTGTTAGTGCAAGCGTGAGAGATGGGGAATTTCCCAGGAGCAGTGATGGGGGCTCTTGCCATCCTGGACTGGAAGGAGCAAGGAGAGGAAGGAGGAAGCAGGCTCTGGCACCAGGGGAGGGTCTCTGGATGGACTCTTAGCAGAGGCCCTGATCTTTGGTTGGGGAATTTCTGCCTACCTGTGGTGATACTCCTTTCTCCCAAGGAAAGACCCTAGGGTAATAAACAGTGTCCCCCTTTATTCAGGGCTTCCATTGTGGCTCAGCTGGTAAAGAATCCTCCTGCAATATGGGAGACCTGGGTTCAATCCCTGGGTTGGGAAGATCCCCTGGAGAAGGGACAGGCCACCCACTCCAGTATTCTGGCCTGGAGAATTCCATGGACTGTACAGTCCATGGGGTCAGACACGACTGGGCGACTTTCACTTTCACTTCCCTATATTCAAGCCCACCCAGAAACCAGATGCTGGAAGGAACTCAGTGATGGAGCTTGTATTGATCAACTTTGCTGAGCATGGAGCCAAGGACAAAAGAGTAGAGGATAAACCTGGGCAGGAAATTAGAAGATTCTAGCATAGCTGTCAAATTACCTTCTTCTCAGAAAAGAAAAACAAAAGGTTACTGGTTATGGTCTATACCATGCCTCTAAGTCTGTGCTTTCTCAGCTGTGTCCTCTGTCCATCACCAGGGCCAACATGTTACATGGGTACTGATTTATCCCTGCCCCTAGCTGGAAAAAGAAGCCCGACAGACTGTTAGGCAAAGCAGATACATGTGGTTCAGCTTTGTGTGCCGGGTTTTCTTTTCTGTCAGGAACTAGCCAAGAGGGTTACCCGAGTTCTCTGTAAAAACAAGCAGAAAGTTGGATGACACACAAAACAAGCCACTTAATCAATAGAGCTGTGGGACTAATGGTGACTCTCTCTTTTTTGGTGCTTTAACGCAAAATCATCACATAATAATTAGGTCTCATTTGTTTATTTTTGTTTTTATTTCTGTTACCTTGGGAGACCGACCTAGGAAAACATCAGTACGGCTTGTGTCAGAGAATGCCTTGCCTGTGCTCTCCTCTGGTTGCACGGTGTCATGTCTTACGTCTAAGTCTTTAAGCCGTTTCTAGTTTATTTTTGTGTACGCTGTGAGTGTGTTCTAACTTCATTGCTTCACACGTGGCTCTCCAGCTTCCCCAGTGCCACTTGCTATAGACTTCTTCCCATTGTGTGCTCTTGCCTCCTCTGTCTAAGATTAATCGACTGTAAGTTTCTGGGTTTGTTTCCGAGCTCTCTATTCTGTCCCACTGACCCACAGGTCTGCTTTTGTGCCAACACCAGGCCATTTTTATTACTGTAGCTTTGTAGTATTGTCTGAAGTCTGAGAGGGTTATGCCTCCTGCTTTGATCTTTTTCTTCAGGATTGCTTTGGCAATTCTGGGTCTTTTATGTTTCCATGCGAATTTTAGAATTATTTGTTCTAGTTCTATGAAAAATGTCATCGATAATGTGATAGGGATCGTATTTAATCTGTAGTTGCTTTGTGTGCTATGGCCATTTTAATGAGATTAACGCTTCCAATCCAAGAGCATAGGATATCTTCTCATTTCTTTTACTCACCTTCAGTTTCCTTTGTTGATGGTTTATAGTCCTCAGCACGTAAGTCTTTTACCTCCTTCCGGTTCGGTGGTGGTTTAGTCGATAAGTTATGTCCAACTCCTGTGACCCCACAGACTGTAGCCCGCGAGGCTCCTCTGTCCATGGGATTCTCCAGGCAAGAATACTGGAGTGGGCTGCCATTTCCTCCTCCAGGGCATCTTCTTAGGAATCGAATCCAGGTCTTCTGCATTGCAGGTGGATTGTTTACCGTCTGAGCCAGCAGGGAAGCCCTAACTCCTAAGCATTTTATTTTTGGAGATATGATTTTAATTTTTTCTTTACATTCCCTTTATAAAACTATCAGATATTGGGTTATGTAGATACTAGACCCTCCCTGTGCATTTTTTGAGTTTATAACTAACTGGGAAAGTGTTCCATTTTGGGCAGCATCATCAACTAACCGCCTTGTCTTTTCAAATGATTTTAAGAATTCTCACCTAATTTTGAAGACCTTCTTTTTCATTCAGTTAGTTCAATATCATGAGCTAAGTGCCGTAACTTGGATGTGTGATGAGCTCTTCTCTTTGTGCTCAAACTCTAGAGACGGGAAGGCCTGAGTGTGTAATCAGGCCCCACCGCACAGCCTCGGCAGCACCACAGGTCTTACATCACTCCGGGCAGCCCGCACCTGCCCTCAGGCTGGAGATACCGGCCCACAGCACGGACGGCTCCCTGCTAAGCAAGCTCAGCGTGGCCAGCAGTGCATGGCCCTGACCGTCAGTTCTCCGAGGTTTGATTCGTCAGCATGGAAAAAGACAGTCAGTTGAGGGGAAAATACAGAAACCAGGCCATCCTGTGGATTCGGGGACTGGGCATCCAATGGGGACCCTCTGCACGGAGGAGCGAGGGGAAAGCAGAACACACGAGGAAGCAGAAAGCTGGCAGAGAAGATGATGGAGCAGGTGTGCAGAGACGAGGTCGAGGTGCTGAGAGGGAGAAAGCAGAGGAGGATTCTGTGTGTGTGTCTCTGTGTGCATGTGTGTGAAAGAGAGATTTTTGAGACCAACCTACCTGTCTCTCATACCACGAGCGCCATTCCTTCCCAGACTTCTAGCTCCTAGCTCTGTCTTATGAGGTCTAATGGGGAAGCATCCTGCCCACATGTAAGGAACTCCAGCTAATCTGGCCAGCCTCCTGTTGGGGGAGGTGACTGTCCAGGTTCCGCGGATTTTCAAAACCCCGAGTTGCCCAAGGTCAGCAGCTGTGTTATTACAAAGGCCGTAGACTGTGTTTTATCAGCGCCAGGGTGCACATCACACTGACAACAGCTCTTTGTGAGCACTGGGGGAGCCCCCAGCGCCCCGGGTCATTCCCTCACCGCCCAAGTTGTGGAACAGCTTAGTGAAGGAGGGAAGGAAGAAAAGAGAGAGAAAGAGACAGAGGAGGGAACAAAAAGAAGGGAGGAAAGAAAAAAGAGAGAAAGGAGGAAGGTAGGCAGGCAAGCAGGAAGGATGGGCACCGTCTCGGCTTCTGACCTGCCGGGACCCCTCGGCTCTTAATGGAGCCTCTGTTGCGGTCTTCCTGGTCCTTTGTCTCCCTATTCACTTACATTTTTTAAAAAGGAGACAAAACAGGTGATGAGCACAGGGCACATGATTTTCCCTGAAGAGAGGGAGGCATCAGGCTGAGAAAAGGGAGCAGATCTCAAGGGGAGCTTGTCTCAAGACCACAAACCTGGGGAAGACAGCTTGTGTGGGTCTCGATGATTTCCTTAGGTTTATACAGTGCCTTTGAAAAGAGCAAGGGGCTCTGGGGATGAGCCCAAACATGGCAGCCTTCAGATTCCTGAGGAGGAGACCTTGAGATGGAAAAGGAACAGAAGGGATTTTCCAAGTCAGTGACTGCAGACTCAGCCCTTGAGATCAAAGTCAGGGAAGAGATTGGGAGAAATTCTTGCCAGCGTGCTTTGGAGTCCCTCTGAGCTGTTTCCAAGCTATGGTTTTCCCACCTTCTCACATCTGGTGATCAGAGGCAGCAAGACCTGGATTAAGCGTGGGGATTGTAGAGTCCCCGCTAAAGCCAGGTCCCTCCACTGAGCAACAGGGCCCTGGGCAAGTTCTTTCAGCCCTCAGGACATCAGTTTTCCCTTCTGTAAGATGTAAGCCCCAAGATCTACCCCTTCGAGCGTTGACATGAAGTCCCAACAAAAAGGTGAAGAGGAAGTGTCCTGAAGAGCTTGACACATCACCCTTCCCGTAGTAGCTTTCAGGAGACCTTACCTTTAATCACCACCTCTGTCTTCATGGCGATCATCCCCCGCTTTTGGCTCTTGTCCATGCGGGGCCCCAGAGTCTTGAAATCATCTCAGTTAAGTCTCCTTTATTCCTGCAATACCTGCCACAAAATAATCCCCAGTACGTATTCGTTACTGGATGCAGGGGAAAAAATGAAAATCAGTGACTGGGAAAGCACACTTTCATGTATCTCCTTCCACTGCCTGTGTTCCAGGGGTTTCCTTTCTTTCATTTATTCATCGACAAAACCTCTGTGCCTACAGTGTGCTCATTTGTGAAGAGACAATGAATGAAAAGTCGTCCTAACCTCGAGGTGTCTACCTAGCATTCATTCAGGAAGCATGCTGGGGGCGTCTGGACCGTGAACTCGAGGACGTCAGTTTTCTTCTTGCCTTTGTGTTCCTTTCTCTCCCTTTTCTGCACAGCCAGCTCCTGTGTCCTCCTGGACAGTGTCCTGTGCAGGGACAGTCACCAGCTCCCTTTTGGGAGATACTCCTGCCTTTTCACCTTCTGGCCTGTTCCTCCTCTCCCTGTCACTCCCCTTCTCTGCACAAAGACCTCAGCGAGTCTCCTCTTCAGGAACCAAGTGGAGAGTCATCGCCAGCCCTGACCAACTGTCAGAAGTGGCCAGATGTTTATATGTCTGTCCGCTTCTTTGGTTTGGCTACCATATGCCTTCCTGGGTCTTGCTAGTCACAATATCCAAATGCCACGTCAGCTCCTTAACCCTTGCCTGTATGTCAACTTCTCATGGACCTTTGACCAAAGAAAGACTGTTCTTTCTCTGGGAAGACAATGCTCTTAAATGAAAGCTTGTGGAAGTTCAGCCAAAAACGGGGTGCTGGAGGAAGGACACGCCCACTGAGCTGACCCGATCAGAGAGCTCAGCCCTAGTCATCCCTGAACAAAGGAGATCAGAACTAGAGTCCTTCCCCTGCGGTTTCATCTCTGGTTCCTAGATCCCAAACCCCACGCTGTAAAGCTGCTGTTGGCCATGCTATTCAGCCAATTGGAGGATGATAATCTTAGACGCATAGAGGCCAACACACTTGGACACTTGTATGAACATGTGTGTTGAACACTTGTAGGAAGCGCAGGAGGGCAGTTAAAACCAACAGGGTGCTGATGAGCCCATTTTGCATCAGATGTGCCTTTGTGTTGAGTGGTTCTCTGTGTCTGCATGGTTTATCTTTCCACCAGAGTGAATGATTTTATTAATGTCAGCTCCCCACCCCTCCCTTTATTCCATCCTAATTACTGTTATCAAAGTTTGCCCACCGCAGCCTCAGGCCCGACCAACAAGGCTACACAGAACCTAAAAATCAGCTGGAGGGTGGCGAGATGAAGCGGGCTTGTGGGGGGCAGGGGTGGGGGGAGGCCCTTGGCCACAGGGAAGTGTCCTCTGAACACTCCTTGAGGGATAAAAATAGCTCTAGGAGTCACTGAATGCTAAGTCGGCTTTCTCCCCAAACCTTGTAAGCAAGCAATCAGGATTTAACGACCCACAAATTTCCAATTTTTTAGTTTGTGGGGGGAAAAAAAAAAGTCCATCTATTTTTTTTAACCACAGAGACTCATCTTTAAAAAAAAAAAAGATTATTCAATGACTTCCTCCCTCTCTTTCCGATGAGGAAAACTGGACTATTTATGCTGCATTTTCAGCTTTTTTTATATATAATTTTTCATATAAATGCACATTTTCCCCTTCTTTCGGGGCGGAAATTTAACTTTTGTGGCAATGCGATGTGTGTTTAAATTACCAATTTCATAGGCAATATGTCTGATAATTGCAGAGAGATACTGAGTTAACTTGTAGCAATGAGTTTACGTGACAAAGGGAAAAATCAGTTTGTTTGCGGTAAGCAGAGAGGATAAGGTGCCGAAAACTTTACTATTTGGGGGTCGGGGAGGCACCATGGTGGGGGGGTGTGGGGAGGGAAGGCTGGGGAAGGGAGGCCCTGAAATTGCTTTTTATAATTAAAAAGGGAATCTCGGATGTTTTATATCTTGCATATTTACAATAAAACCTTTAAGTGCTTGTCAAGAGGGTAATGTGTCATTAACGGGGGACTCTGCCTCGCCTCTCCTCTCGGACATGACAGCCAGGCAGGATAAGAGAAGAGTAATTATAGTTCAGCAGGGCTGCCAGGTGTGATAAATGACTAATCAGCGCGCGGGAGCCGCCGTCCTCAAAGGAGGACTATTACAGTGTTATCAGCTGCAGGCCCGGGTGTACGGGGCCCCGAACAGGGGTGGGGACAGGACCTTGTGCGGTGCAAGCGGCTTGGCACGCCGCTCGCAAGCCCCGTGGCTGTCCCTCCGTTTTGTCACCGGCGTCTTTGTGTGGCTGCCACCGGGGGGGATGGGAACACACAGGGGCTCCAGCAGCCTGCCCGGCACTAATATTTCTATAACCCGCCCGCCGGCTCCGTGGCCACCTCCAGGCCGGGGGGTGCCTGTGGCAGGAGGGCAGTTCGGATGGCATCAGACGCTGCAAGAAGCCGGTTTACCGGGGTGGAAGCAGCCGGCATCCCCTCCTCCTGCTCGGGTCCCATGGACAGGCAGGGGTGGATGCTATGTGTAGTGTCTTTGGCCGCTTCCCCTCGTGGGAACAATGCCGAGTGGTTCCCTGGACAGGCTGACCGCGGAGTCCTGTCCCGGAAGACCCGGGGTGCTGCCCTGGAGAGGGACACTGGATCCTGGTCCTTACGCATTCTCTGACTCTGCTGAGGGGACCGAGCCCCCGTGAACCTGATTCGGTTACTTCTCAGGATCGGGACCGTTCCCTCTCCACGTGCGATAGACCATTGGAGGGAAATTCATCAGAACCCCTTTCAGACAAACTGCGCAGCACTGATGCTTTCCTTATTAGCCCTCTTGTTGGGTTTTTTTTTTTTTTTTTTTCCCAGCACACCAAAGGCTGGCCTCCGGGGAGCAAGACCATTTAAAATATCATGGCAAAAAAATGTACATGGGGAAAGAGGCATCTGAGTACAAGGAGGTGCT
>NW_011494867.1:5335455-5351640 GCF_000754665.1 Bison bison bison
TCCTTGTTGGGTTTTTTTTTTTTTTTTTCTCCCAGCACACCAAAGGCTGGCCTCCGGGGAGCAAGACCATTTAAAATATCATGGCAAAAAAATGTACATGGGGAAAGAGGCATCTGAGTACAAGGAGGTGCTTGATGTGAAAAAGGACATAATGTGCTTTTTTAAAAAAAAGAAGAAGAAAAAATAGAGATAGGACGACACTTTTGATACAAAGGTTATTTTTATAATACTTGCATTTTTATCAGTTGACGTGTTTTCACAGGGAGCCCTGACTGAAGTCACAAAAATTACGACTCGGGCACCCGAGCTCCTTATCTGACAAATGCAATGAGAACGGGCTTGTTCTTATCAGTGAGATCAGATTTCAGAAATGAACACTGAGGACCGCGGTGTTGGCTCTGCGCACAGATAACCTTGCAGGCACGAACTCCCAAACCAGAATAAAAGAATCGTCTGTGAAATAATGGGCCCGGAAACATGGCCTCGTCACACTGTAATAGACAGTGGTGGGCGGGGGGTGAGGTGGAATCAAAAGGGGGGAAAAACTCATTTCATCTCAGTTAATGGCAGGGAAACGAAGGCAGAGGAGGACTTTCTCTGGAGCGGAGCTGGTGCGACAAAGCCCGGGGTTTCGCCGTGTCATGCACCATTTGCCGATGCACCAGGGCCCTTTTCAGGAGCGCAGAAGCCATTATTATAATGTGAAAAAGGTGGAAAGAAATACTCCTTCTGGACACTGGAAGGGCAAATGAGGTGCAAGCCTATTTTTCTTTCTTTCTCTTTTTCTCTTAGTCTCTCTCCTTTTCCTTTACAAACAGACAAGGTTCAAGTCCCCCACCCCACCCCGTGGAAAGGGCACCAAGGAGCTCAATCTGCCCTTTGAGAAACAGCTTGTCTTGGCCCCCCGAACAGCACCTTTTGTGACTTAGCTGGCTGGGAAGGAGCACAAGTATGTCCTGATCGCAGCGTCTCCCTGCTCACTTTATTTCTGACTAAGAGAAAGCTCTTAGGAAGAAAGAGGGACAGAGGTATCTTGGAGCACGTGGCCAGCCTCAGCTCTGCCTGACTTCCTCTCTGTAACCCACCCTGCAGAAGGGTGCATGTGGCCAGGGCACAGAATGAGAAGATGAAAAGAAAGGTTTCCTTTACTTTACATATTTATTATTTTTTGTGGTCTTCAGCTGTAATAGAGAATGACTCCTGAACACTGCTGGATGGCCATCCAAGCTCTTTGTAAATTACAGAACCCAAGTTAGGACTTAGAGGCTGATTAAAATGAGTTTCCCCCCCTCCCCACCCCCTACAACTGAGACATAAATATGGTTGTTGCTGTCCTAAAGAAAAAAAAGAATTGAAAATGATAAAGTTCCAACCTGGCTTGTTCCTATGTGGTTTATGGGGACAGCAAGATTGCATACAGAGCCAGCATTTGCTTCTCAGGACTGCTAAAGTGTGAAGAACAGCACTGACATCCCAGTCTTCAATAAATCACTATAAAAATGTTTATGAACCCTGCAATTTACTGTCTTTTAAATGCAAATTGAAAGGGGCACCATTGCAAGTGTAAAGGAGATCCGAGGTGGCCTGCAGGAATTATAAGATGTTGCAGTGGGTTTGGAGGATTGTGTGATCTTAAACGGGACCATTTCCAAGTGATTTTTGCATTTATACCTCTCTGACAGTCGGGTTAATTTATTAACGAGCTTGCTGTGGATTTGCAAGGAGGGTGGAGGCTGGCTCCCTTAAACAGGGACTTTGAGCAAATGAAATTTTTCATTTTACCGAAGGAAGAGGAAACTGGTGATGCAAAACGAGATCCCAAAAGTAGTTTGGACAAAGTAAGATGAGAACATGGCCCTTTTAGGGGAAATCCGCTCCTGCTTAGCTTGTTTTGTTTTCTGTTTTTAAGAAAACTCTCATCTTCCTTAAATAAAATCTCCATTTGAAGATGTTGAAAACTTGTGGTTAGAGGAGGGAAACGAAAAGGGTGGACTTGAGCCATCCTGTGGTGATATGATAGACCCATTTATAGCCAAAGGCTCCCTAGAAGGTAGAGCTCACTTTATGGTTTGGGTACCACATGGATGGTTTTTCTGCCTTCTTACTTAGCAAGTGCCAGGCAGAAAAATGAAGCAGAAAGACTGTGACAGAGCTCTAGTCCAGGCTGGCCTCTTCTGAGTCCCGTTACGCTGTTCCTGATTTTAGGTTACATTTGACCCCTGGCTTCCCCACCTGTAAAACTTCCGCTGAGTCTGCAAGGAGCTGATGCATATGTCAAGTACTTAGCACGGGACCGGAGGATCCCACGGGTCAGGATCCGTAATTATCAGCTCTATTTTCCCTTTCTGCTGCTCCCCACACCTGCCTGTCTTCCCTAATGAACTTGGGAGAAGAGAGGATTCAGAGACTGTGGTCGGTTTACATCGCTGTATGGACGAGAATTAAGATTGCATTGATGCAGGGAGACGCTAGTGTGTATCACACCGCACTCCCCACCCCCCCAACCCGCCGCCCCCGCCATGCGAATCAGGCCAGCAGGGACAGGTACAGTGAAAGAAAAAACAGCCCATGAAAACAGGTTGCTCTGCAATTCTGCCCACAGTTCCCTTCCCGTTGCCCACCTGCCTCGTGTGGAAAAACGCCCAAAGTAGGCCGTGTTTATAGAGCCACTGCTTGCAGAACACTCCCCCAGCTTGCAGCATACTCCACAGAGCCACGTCCTCACTCGCTGCTCCTGCAAAAAAAAAAAAAGCATTTTGCTTGTTTTCAAACACCAGCCTCTCATGCGGGTGGGGGGGGGCCAGGCATGGATCTGTTCTTGGCAGCCCCCGCTCCAGCGTGCGTCCCTGGCAAGGCCTGCCTGCCGACAGCGCGGCCATGGAGCGGGCTGTCGGATCCGTAGTCATTACGCCATCTGCTTCTCCTGTCTTCTGCTCTTCAGCACAGGCATATGTTCACGGGGTTTGTGTGCATGTATATATGTGTCGGGCAGGGCGCTTTCTTCTGGGGGAGGAGAAGGAGGGGGTCACCCATCCCTGCCTGCCTTCCCAGAGACCCCCAACCCAAACTGAAATGAAATTTTAAATGATTGCAAAGTGAGTGCTCTTAGCAGGACATTTTCTTGGGGGGAGGGGGGCAGTTGTCATCTCCTGAAAATCATCCCAGTATCCCAGTATCAGTTTGGGAGAAAATGTAGCTTTTGTGTCTATAGATAATGTATGAGGTGTGTGACTAACTTTTGTTTCCTTTCTGGTCTTGATCACCTTCAACAGAATTAAAAAAAGAAATGGGTTCACTGTTATCTCTGTATATCATATGGGCCCCACCTCCCCATTCCAGATTTATGTTTTATTTTTAGACTTTCACAATCCTCCATTCTTTCTTGATTTCGGCTGAAGAGTAGTGTGGTGCCTATACAATGGACTCGTGCTACTGATCACACACTCAGCCTAACGGACGGTGGATTTGCACCAGATTTATGTCTTCCCACCCGCGCCCCCATCCCTCTTAGACCCTTTTCTATCTGTTATTCCCCTCGAAGGAAATACTCAGTCTGGTTTGTGGGAAGATAGCAATCATAAGGTCAGCCGGGCACGGGGTAGAAACCGGAATAGATTTTCTATGCAGATTTCATGCTGCCTTCCTGAAAATTTCTGAATATTTTGCAGCCTAATGTTTATGAGCATCCAAAATTCTTTAGGAAAAATTGGCACGATGCAAGTCAAACGGGGACATTTTCCTTTTGTGCTTGTGTCCCACGACGTGTGGACACGCACGTCCACTCTCCCCTTCTCATTCCAAGTGCTGAAACCCCTCTGCCTTCTGCCCTGAAGTCTGAGCTTCTCTTGTGAAGGATCTGCGGATGTTCATGCCTTGTCCTTAGGTCCAAAGCAGAGTCCACTGCCTGCACGGAAGGTGCTGCATGTGTGTTTGTGGAATTGAACAACTCTGTGACATGGAAGATTTCTGATGAAGGACTGAGACAAATATATAGAAATAGAGGTGCTTAAGCACGGTGGTTAATCCCTGGAGTCATTTTGAGTTCAAATCTTGGCTCTACTACAAAAATCCAGGTGCTGTTAAGACGAGTTAATTTAGTTAAGCCTCAGTTTCTCAGTATGTACAATGGGTATATTAATAATACCTCCTCCCTGCAGAATTTGTGATAAGATTTAGATGACCTGATGGGACAGGAAAGTGCCTAGAACAGTGCTTGGCATTAGTGAAGGGCTCTTTGTTATCCATAAAGCTTGTCAACCTCTACCTTGAAATGCTTCCAATGAAGGCCCACTTGAAGGCACTAATCTGACCATTAACCTCAGGGTGTATCTCTGAAGTTCTCTCCTGTTAGCATCCGTGAAGTCTGTGCACATCTCGAGGACCCCCTGAGGCAGGAGGCAGTGAGGCCTTGCCATTGCCTCTGCATAAAGAAACATCCGAAGTGCCAGTGAACAGGATCTACAGGGGTAGGTACCAACAGCTTGAAAGGAAATCCCAGAGATCTGATGCCAGCACCTTCTAGAAACCAGATGGTTGCTGGGTGGAGGGCCAAGTGGGTATAGCGACATTCCAGAAGTGGGAAGCAGAAGTAGGTTTGCTCAGCACAGTCATAGCGCCAACTCGATAGCCCAGCGCCAGTGGGTTTTGTTTTTATAATGGATTCTTCTAAGAAGGCCTGCATCCCCCTTGCTTTTGATGGCACAGATGACAGTGTATGGAGAAACGTGGGCATCAGTGATGAAGAGTTAAAATGTTATTCGGGGGAGAGAGATTCTTATTACTGTGAAGACATTTGAGTAATGCCCAATGTTTTCCTCGCTTTTACTTTTTACTGTATGCAGAAGGGCTATCTATGACAAAAATATCTAATTAAACCTCAAAGAGTTCTTTAAAAATAAAAGAAGTCTAAAATAAGGGAGTCTAAGCAATAGGAAAGTATTGTGCCATATTTTAACTGACATTCTTTGTTTTATTAGTGCAAAATAATCTTAGATTCAGTGCAAAACAGTATCTTATCCCCTGATAGAGATATTTAAAGGAATTCTTTGTACTTCGGGGCTTAAGGCCAGAATCCTTCCAGTGGATCCCCACCGCACCCCCGGAGTTTGACCCTGCTCACCCCTCCAGCTCCATCCCAGTTCCCTGCACCCCCACTTCTTCGGTTTCTCGGCTACCTCCACACTGGCACGCCATCAACACCTACCTCACAAGATCCCGCCACTGTCAAATATTCTTCCTCCTTGTCGCTCTTTAGACCCCATCGAACAGTGGCTCCAAAGACGTCCACCTCCAAATGGCTACAGCCTGTGGATGTGTTAGGTCACAGAGCAAACGGAGCGTTAAGGTGCAGAGGGAACCGAAACTGCTGATCAGCACACCGTAAAATTGAGAGAATATCCTGCATGATCCAGGTGGGCCTGCTATCATCACAGGGTTCCTTAATGGGGGCAAAGGGAGGCCGAAGAGTCACGACCAGAGCGAAACAGCAGAGGGAAAAGGCTCGGTTGGCATCTTTAAAGATGGAGGAAGGGGCCACAAGCTGAGGGATGCAGTGGCCTCTGGAAACAGAGAAAGACAAGGAAAGAAATCATCCCCCAGGGCTTCCAGAAAGGAGCGCAGTCCTGCCGACACCTTGATTTTAGCCCAGTGAGACCCACTTTAGACCTCTGAACTCCAGAAGTACAACAAAGTAAATTTGCGTAGTTTTAAGCCATTCAGTTCAGTTCAGTCGCTCAGTCGTGTCTGACTCTTTGCGACCCCATGAATCGCAGCACGCCAGGCCTCCCTGTCCATCACCAGCTCCCAGAGTTCACTCAAACTCATGTCCATCGAGTCGGTGATGCCATCCAGCCATCTCATCCTCTGTTGTCCCCTTCTCCTCTTGCCCCCAATCCCTGCCAGCATCAGAGTCTTTTCCAATGAGTCAACTCTTCGCATGAGGTGGCCAAAGTACTGGAGTTTCAGCTTTAGCATCAGTCCTTCCAAAGAACACCCAGGACCGATCTCCTTCAGAATGGACTGGTTGGATCTCCTTGCAGTCCAAGGGACTCTCAAGAGTCTTCTCCAACACCACAGTTCAAAAGCATCAATTCTTCGGCTCTCAGCTTTCTTCACAGTCCAACTCTCACATCCATACATGACCACAGGAAAAACCATAGCCTTGACTAGACAGACCTTTGTTGGCAAAGTAATGTCTCTGCTTTTGAATATGCTATCTAGGTTGGTCATAACTTTCCTTCCAAGGAGTAAGCATCTTTAATTTCATGGCTGCGATCAGCATCTGCAGTGATTCTGGAGCCCCCTGAAATAAAGTCAGCCACTGTTTCCACTGTTTCCCCATCTATTTCCCATGAAGTGATGGGACCGGATGCCATGATCTTCGTTTTCTGAATGTTGAGCTTTAAGCCAACTTTTTCACTGTCCTCTTTCACTTTCATGAAGACGCTTTTTAATTCCTCTTCACTTTCTGCCATAAGGGTGGTGTCATCTGTATATCTGAGGTTATTGATATTTATCCCGGCAATCTTGATTCCAGCTTGTACTTCTTTCAGCCATTAAGTTTGGAGTAATTTGTTACAGCAGCTGTCAGGAACTCATACACCTTCTACAAACCTTTCTCGGAGATTCCTCTCCAGCCCCACCACGGGCTCTCAGAGCACCCAGCGTCACTCCTCCATTGCACTGCCACCTTTCATCATTGTGCACTTATTTGGGTGATTATTTCCTTGATGCCCACCTCCCCATCCGCCTGTCACCCCCGGAAGAGCAGGCACTGTTTGTCTATCACTGTTGTTGCCGCGGCAGCTCAGGACCCACCACTGCCCTGGGAGGAACTCAGTGTCTGAGGAATGAATGAATGAATGAGTGAAGGAGTCAGTGACTCCATGAATACGGTGATTAATTCACCCACAGGAGAAAGAAGGACTAGCCTCAATCAGCTTTAATTAAGCTATCCCCCATCCGGTGCCAGCCAGGGAACAGCAATTTCATCTGGGTGATGAACATCTGAACGAGGAACGAAGGTGAAGTCCCCGACCCAGTCTGGTTAGACACAGGCCGGCAGCGCGGCCTCCCCTCCCAGGACAGAGGCCTTCCCCACCACACACAAATCCAGCGCCCCCCTCCCCCACCACCCCCCATCTCAGCAGGGGGAATCAGGCTGAATATTTCTTTAAGGCATGCTGTTGAGTTTCTTCTGGTGGAGTGAAGGATTTGTAGCAAAACCCAGCATGTAACTTGAGTGTTCTGCGGAGCCAGATACCGGTGCCAAGCTAAATTTGTGTGTGCAGCTTCTGTTTAAGGCAATTATATAGTGTGTAATACCCAGTAGAGAAATTAAGTCCAAGTACATTTTGCCCATAGAGATTATCCTCTCAGTTGGATTTATTTTAAACAAGTTTTGCTCCTTATACATTAAGGTGCATGCAATAAATCACTTATGTAATAAACTGCACTATATTACGTGGGGGGGAAAAAAGAGCCAAGGGCGGGGTGGGGGTAGACTTCAGAGGGAGCCAGACCTCAGGCCCACGGAGGGAGGGGAGAGGGGAGGCAGTGTGGCGGGCGGGGGTGGCCGTGCAGCGGGAGGTTGGAACCGGTACAAACAGCAGCCTCTCCGCCGCGGAGCTCGGGATGCGGCTGCAGGGAGTTGCTTATGTAATAACTGCAGAAAGAGTTACAGGATTGCCTCGTACAACAGCCTCCTGGCCTGTGTTAATTACCAGCAGTCTACAGTGAGGCTGGAGGCGGGAAACAAAAGCAATGTAAGATTTTATTAAAGATGAGAAAATGGGGGGCGGGTGTGCTCTTGGGGAACCACCGACTCAGGCGATAGAGATGGGTAGTCACGATAAATAGCAGGCATAATAATCCAGGAACAAATACAGGATGCCCAGCACAATTTGAATCTCAGATGGACAGAGACTTCTGGTGTGAGCCTATCCTCCGGAATATTTGGGATGTATCAAACTAAGACATCATTCGCTGTCGATCTGGAATTCACGTGTCGTCGGGCATCTTGTATTTTTCATTTTTAATTGTTAAAATGTATTTCTTTCTGGCTGCACTGGGTCTTCATTGCTGTGTGGGCTTTGCTCTAGTTGCTGTGAGTGGGGGCTACTCTCGCGTGGCGGTATGTGGGCCTCTCATTGCAGACGCTTCTCTTGTAGCAGAGCACGGGCTCCGGAGTGCAGGCTTAGTAGGTGCGGTGAACGGGCTTAGTTGCTCCGCTGCATGCCGGATCTTCCCGGACCAGGGATCAAACCTGGATCTCCTGCGTCTCCTGCATTGGCAGGCTGATTCTTTACCATTGAGCCACCAGGGAAGCCCCCGTCTTGTATTTTTACTTGGTAAATCTGACAACTCTTGCCACAGCAGAATTACCAATGACCACTGTTATTAGATCCATTACTCTGCACTCTCATTTTGTCAAGGGCTTCAAGGACGTTGTCTCCTTTAACCTGCACAAGCAAACTAGGGCAGCACTGTGTTTATTCCCATTTCGTGGAGGAGTAAACTGAGGTTTATAAAGGTTCAACTACCTGCCTGGCCTTTCACTCCATGTGTAAAGGGAGGATCCAGGCTTCACACCAAAGCCTGTCTGACTCCAAAAATTCATGCTCACATTCACTAACTTCTCCAACCTCTTCTGGTTGCTGATTTGGAGAAAGAACTCCAAGATGAAACATGCTGAAGGAGGCTGTCCGTTCTCCTCAATGCAGATACGCACTCGAGCTCAGAAATCCAGGCTGTTTAGGAAAGAAAAATGATAGTGCTCGGAAAACCATTTAGAAACTTCCTGGCACGCATGCCTGGCTTGCCACGGGGTCTGTGCCATGGGGCCCTGATGCCCACGTCAGGAACAAGACAACCCAGACCCCACTGTTTCCCCACTGGAGAGCCTCCTGCAAGAACCCTCCTTGCTGGAGAGCAAAGAACAGCCACCCCGCACAACATGTTTGCCATCTTCTCACTTTGAGAGCCCAATAAAGCTCAGTAAGAATCAGACGTGGATAAGCTGCTGGTAATTTATGATTTAAGGCAGCATTGTGTAAAAATAGGCAATGAAACCGAAAGGCAATCAAACTCTATTGTCACATGGAGCGAGAGGCAAGAGGGACGTGATCTACCATTTGCCGTCAGCCTGCTCCATGCCTGAAACCTCACGTGTGTATCTCATTTCACCCTCCCGGTTGTCAGCAGTGGGGCCTTGCTCATGTGTCTCTTCCTAAGACACAAAGTACCCCCACAGTCTGCCGTGGGAACAGTGACTCTTTCAAGAGAGCTCCTGATTTTCTGAGTCAGGACTCTGCATAGGACTTGGCCGGCTGGATCTCCTGTTCCACGTGGCCGTGGCTGGGATTCATGCAGTGGTGTTCCGTCGGAGAGAGGGCTGTTCTGGGGGGTCTAAGATGGCTTTTCCCACATGCTCAGTGCCTTGTAGGGCTCAGCCAGGCTCTGGCATGGTAGTCTCAGCGTGGTTGCACTCCCATAAGGCAACTCTTCAGCAAAAGGGCAGAAGCCCCTTGGTTTTTCTGAGCCAGCCCCAGTGTCATAGGGCATCAAGTCCGCTTGCACCAGGGGAGCAGTGCCCCACCACCCGATTCACAGGGAAGAGCATAGAGTCTGCCTCTGGACAAAAGGAGGACGGGAGAACCTGGAACAGATATTAGAGCTGTCATGGGCCTTCGCTCTTGTCTCCGCCGCCCCCCCTTTTTAAAAATATTATTTATTGTTTATCGGCATGCTGGGTCTTTGTTGCTGTGCTGGCTTTTCTCTAGTTACAGCAAGTAAGACGACTCTATAGCTGCGTTGCGGTGCGTGGGCTTTTCATCGTGGTGGCTTCTCTCCTTGCAGAGCGCAGGCTCTGGGCACGTGGGCTCAGTAGTTTGGTGCACAGGCTCAGTTGCTCTGCAGCATGTGGGATCTTCCCGAACCGGGGATCGAACCTGTGTCTCCTGCACCATCAGGTAGATTCTTAGTCACTGGACCACCAGGGAAGTCTTGCTTCTCCATTTGTCAAGTGAATTATTCCCCCAGACCTCTGTGTGGCCCAGTCCTCCTTACCCGCTAGGTCTCTTTCACGTGTCAGCTCTTCAAAGAGCTGCCCATTCTACAGCACCACCCCTCCCCCTCCTGTATGACTGTGCATCCCTGACCCCCCTCTGCCATAATCTACCCACAGCAGACGGCCCCTAGGGGCGTGGGCCCTGATTTGTTCAGCTTGCTCACGGCTGTTGCCCAGTGCCCGCGTAGAGCCGCGTCACGCACGTAGGTGACTCTGCGTGTGGAACTATCACGTGAGTAAGGATGCCCGGCAGTACCGGCCACTGGCCCAGGATTGGTGGGCGCCACCTCCTCCAGGGAGAATTCCTGGGATAACAGAGAATCCATTCATGTCTACCAGGCAGACTTGAATCATTCTTATTTTCCCTTGGCCCAGGAGTAAGGAGCAGAGCTGAAGAGTAGGTGGGAGACAGAAAAAGCGGCGGTCAGAGGCAGACCCCGTTAGTGTCAGCCCCGCCAGCAGGGTCTGCGGTTCCCATTATAGCCTTGGTGGGCGAGGCCGCCGTGTGACTGTGGGCGCACAGCAGCGCTCAGGAGCCCCCGCGCACGCACATTCCTCATCCCTCTTCAATGGCCTTTTGAAGCCCATATGTTCCGTCCACCCTGACTTCTGTTTATACTGGTGCAGAGTGAGGGCTGCTCAGATTCTGTGAGTTTCATGGGAAGGAATTAAATGTGTTTGGAAAATACTTGAAAGTCCAGCTGTGTGTGTTTTAGTTTTATATTTAGCCTTAAATTAGAGACTCCATACACCTCAAGTCATAAAAAGGCACTGCAGGGGCTTACTTCTCTTCCAGTTCACTGGGGCCACGCACCTAGGTGAGATCTGGGTCTTTGTAGTTTTTTTTGTCTTCATTGTTTAATTCCAGGGTTTACTTCTGGCCTTCATGCTTTTAGAGATCTCCTCGTGTGTTTCAGAAGGAAGTAACTGCTGTTGTTTTCGCTTGAATGTAGTAAAAGAAAAGGGAGGTGGAGAAAAATGTTTAAAGAAAAGAAAAAGAAAACAAAAAAGAAGGAAATGGAGGTGGGTGGGCAAGAAGGAGGAAGCAGCGTAAACCTGGACACTTTGGTGCCAGACCCTGTGCTGGGCAGGTGGGCACGTTAACCCTCAGCACCCCCTTGGAACAGGGGAACTGAGCCTTGGCCGGGCTGGGAAGCTGCCTGCCCTTCTCTGAGGCTCACTCTTGGCTCTCAGCATCACCTTACTCTCTGCCTGTGGGCCTGAGGCATCCTGGCCCCCCTCACCCCTTCCCCCAGCTAAAGTCCCCAGGAGCCAGTCTCGGGCCCGAGTCCACGGCTACTTTGCTGAGCCTTGGGAGGTGAAGGAACGCCTGATTCCCCAGCATCATTTCCTACCCACCCAAGGGCAGAGGCACAAGAACCAAGCTCGCCTGTGGCCACAGGCAGTGGTCTCACGTTGGAGTGTCCCGGCAAGCTGTAGCAGAGTGCCGCGAAGTCACAGGCTGAGAACCGCAGACACACGTCACCTCACACTCTGGGGGCCTTGCTCTCTCTGCAGGACCTCGCTCTCCCTGAAATCCTGGGGGAAATTCCTCCCCTTTCCTTTCTAGCTCCTGGCATTTCCTGGCACCCTTTGGCCTTGTTTGGTGCACAGGCAGTTCACCCCAAATACTCGTGGGGCTCTGTGTTAGTCTTCTGTTGCTGCTGTAATTAACTGTCACAAACCTAGGACCTCCGACAAGCCGGATTTGTGATCGTACAGCTCTGTATAAGGCAGAAGCCCAACATGAGCCTCTGTGGGCTGAGATTGGGGTGCGGTCAGGGCTGTGTCCCCCCCGGAGGCTCTTGGTAAGAACCTGTTCCCCTGTCCTTTTTACCTCCTAGAGGCCTCTCACTGGACTCAGGGCCCCCTCTGTCCACCTTCAAAGCCAGTGACATCAGGCCAAGCCCTGCAAACCCTGACGTCCTTCTGACTCTCCGTTCAGACTCCCTCTTCCGCTCTTGAGGACCTTTATGATTCCATCAGATCCTCTGGATAACCCAGGCTAATCTTCCCATTTTAACGTCAGCAGTCCACTTGTCACACGTCAGGCTCCGTGCTGAGCAAAGAGGACACCGCAGTAAATGACTCAGACAAGGCCCTATGCTCGCAGAACTTACACGCTGCTGAGCGTGAAGGGCAAAGGAGAAGTCGGCGGGCACATCCCAGGAAGTGCCAGCGGCGTGGGCGAAACTAGCAAGGCAGTGTGAGGGAGAATAACAATGGGGAGGGCTCACAGAACCAGGATAATCAAGGCGAGCACCACGAGGAACCCGAGAGCTCAATAAAGGGCCGTCATGTCCGCTGGGGAAGGGCGTTCCACACGAAAGGGCCAGAAAACGGTGGCTCTGAGGCCTTCAGAATAACCACTGGCTGCTTTCCACTGTCTCTCTTGGAGAAGGCGAGCCAGGATGGTGGTCAGTGGCTGTTGCAGTGATCCAGGGGAGAGATGACAAGGGCGGGCTGAATCATAGACCCCAGGGTATCCGTGTGCTGATCCCCGGGTTGCATGAACGTCTCTTTATACGGCAGAATGGGATCTGTTAATGTGAGTCAGTTAAGGATCTTGAGATGAGGAGTGACGGGTGGTTGGGAGTGGGATGAAGTCATCACAAGGGTCCTTACAGCAGAGGCAGAGGGAGCTTTGACTACGGAATTAGGAAACGTGGTGATGGAACTGAAAGGCTGGAGTGACAGAGGGAAGGAGTCATGAGCCCAGGAGTACAGGTGGCCTCTGTAAACCGGGGAGGCAAGGGAACCGATTCTCCCCAAGAACGCCCAGCAGGACCCAGCCCTGCGCACACCGCGACATCAGCCCGGCACACCTGATTTTGGCCTCCTGGCCTCCAGAAGCTGAAGAGGATAACTTTGTGGTCTTTCAAACCACTGAGTTTGTGTACTCCGTGACGGCAGCAGTAGGGAACTCGTGTGTCTTGCCAAGGGTGTGCTGTCGGATGGAGAGGAGGGACCCAGTTCAGAAGATCTTTGGGATTCAGTATTGGCAGGGCTTGGTCCCCGTGGGGTGGGGCGAGGAGAGGGGCAGAGGACTCAGGGTGAATCGGAGGTCCCTAACTTGCGTGCCTGAAAGGAGGACAGTGTTGCTGACTGAGATAGGAAGGAGAAGTGGAGGGAGCAAGGAGAGGAGAGAGTGGGGTGTGTCGAGATTGAGCTGAGGGCAACGCCCAGCAGGTGCCTGAGATGTGGTTCTGGAGTTCAGCAAATTTGGGCTGAAGATCCAGCATCAGGCTGGGGTCCTGAAACACTGTAACGTGAATGCGTGAATGAATGAATGAGTGAATTCCTTGGACTGAGGGCCCCGTTTCTTTGCTGGCTAGTGGCTGGGCACTGCTCCCAGCCCCTCCAGCCTGTTCTCAGGTCCTTGCCACGTGGCTCCGTCATAGAGGCTATCACAACACGACTGTTCACTCCTTCAGGCCCACAGGGACGTCTTAATCTCTGTCTTCAGGGAGGGCTCAGTCGCTTCTCAGGGGTCACCTGATTAGGTCTGGTCATCTCCCATTGGATGAACACCAAGCTCACTGCTTCGGGACCTTAATTCCATGTGTGAAATCCATCCACCTCCATTGGACAGCATAACTACAGCCTTGGGAGCTGGCTGTCCCCTATTTCTGGGTCTTCGCTCCATCCACCTCCATTGGACAGCATAACTACAGCCTTGGGAGCTGGCTGTCCCCTATTTCTGGGTCTTCGCTCCATCCACCTCCATTGGACAGCATAACTACAGCCTTGGGAGCTGGCTGTCCCCTATTTCTGGGTCTTCGCTCCATCCACCTCCATTGGACAGCATAACTACAGCCTTGGGAGCTGGCTGTCCCCTATTTCTGGGTCTTCGCTCCATCCACCTCCATTGGACAGCATAACTACAGCCTTGGGAGCTGGCTGTCCCCTATTTCTGGGTCTTCGCTCCATCCACCTCCATTGGACAGCATAACTACAGCCTTGGGAGCTGGCTGTCCCCTATTTCTGGGTCTTCGCCACTCCACAGTTGAGAGAATTGTAAGGGTGTCTGTTGTAGGAGGTGGGAATCTAGGGGAGCCTTTTAGAATCCTGTCTCCCAGTCTGTGATACTCACACATCACAGATGTTGAAACTGAGACTCAGAAGCTTAGTGCAACTTGCCCAAGGCCACTGACGGACAGCTGGGCTTCAGGTCCAGGGCCATGATGCTTGCAGCATCAGGCTGGACCTCCCCTCCCCTTCCTCTTTCCCCCTCCCCTCTCCCCCTCCCCACTCCCTCATCCTCCACTTGAAGGCAGTGACCTTGCTGTTCACCACCTCCAGAGGAGTGCAGGTCACCGCACCTGTCCCAGGCTTTGTCCTCCAGCCTCTAGAGCTTCCACCTGCATCCGGAGACTAGAAGGGAACTGAACTGGTGCCAGGGCCTTTAAATGGAGCCACGCTGGTGTAATGAGCAGCACGTGCACAGAGGGGCAAGCTAAAAATGTCCCCGACCTTCTGAAAAACAAAACAAAAAAGGTACAGCTAGGCCAGGTATCGAGTCAGCTCCGTGACATTAATGCAGTTATCCTGGTTCAGAGTCAGATTTATTCACCATTAAGCCTGTTTTAACTTGATTGCCAACAAGTCTTGTATTATTTAGAGGAATTGACGGAGCTGGCTGGGGGAGGTGACACAGAGGCCACCTCGCTCTTGCGGACTTAGTAGGTGATCACGGTGGCTGCGCAGTAGTGATCACTCTGTGGGCTCCTTGGAGCTGTTTCATGAAACCAGGAATATGATGCGAATGTCGCGCACTGGAACACTGTGAATGGTTTGAGCTGTCTAGCCTCCAAGATTGTCCTGTTTTTTGTAGCTGAATGTGGGGCTTGTGGGATCTTGGTGGCTGGGGCTGCTGCTCGAAGGGGGCTGTGGTCGTTCCACTCAGGCATTAAATATGCACTGGTCTCTAACTGGGTGCTAAGAACTGGGTCAGGGCCGGAGAGAGTGGTTGAGTACAAAGGAAACCGTAGATGCGGCTTTGGGGAACTTTTGCTGCAGACGTCAGTCAGACCTTCATACAAAGAAATGTGGTGTTGCAACCCGGGTCCACGCTATACGGGAGAGGACCACCCCAGACGGTTGTTGCTGTTTAGTTGCTAAGTGCTCCCCAACTCTTTTGCAACCCCATGGACCCCCATGGGCCAATCTAGCCCTCCATTCTTGTTTCTGTATTTAAATCTCTCTTACAATTCCTCTCTTCTTTATCACACCCAAGAAAATCAACACTGTTCCAGTACTTGTCAGTCTGTATTCAGATTTCCCCAGTTGTTCGTGCTTTGCTTGCTGTTTGACCCAGAGCCCAGTGGAGAGTCCCCTTGCGTTTGGCTTTCATGACACTTGAGTCTCCCCCAACCTGGGCCTGCCTCTTTGCTGCCATCTGTCCCCATGACCTTGGCGTTTCTGAGTCATCCAGGGACCCTCTGGCTACCACACTGAGGCTCACCAGCACGGCCAAGGCAGGCAGCAGGGAGGTCCTCTCAGCCGGGAGGGTCCAGGGGGCCTTCTGCAGGGAGTGGGCGTCTTCCTTCCCTGCTCCATCCAACGCGACCGCCGCTCACCGCTCCAGAGGACTCGGCATGGGGCCGGCATGACTGAGCCTCTGCATTTTAATCGTGTCTCATTGTGATCAATTTCAAGAGCCGCCGAGGGCCCAGTGGCCACTGTGCTGGGCCGTGCAGCTCCGCGCCGAGAGATGGCTGCGCTCAGTTGCTGATTATGGGAATGAATGGTGGGGCGGGGGGTGCTGGGGTTGCAGGGGAAGTCCAGGCCGAAGACACAGTGCGTGCAGAGGGCGAGGGGGTCCACAGGACAGGAAATAACACTGCTGTCTGCCAAGCCGGTGGCCAGCCAGCCCTGGGATATAGCCGGCCGCTGTTCAGCTCCAGGTCCTCTTTTCCTCCAGGTCACACCCCCCTAGTGCGGCGCGCAGCGGAAGGAAGGCATAAGGCAAGCGGCACCAGCCAGCGGGCCCTTGATGGCCCTGCGTCAGCGCTCCGTCAGCTACCCAGCTCTCTTCGTCCTCTGCTCCTGCCCTGCCCTCGGGGGACTCTGCGTCTGGGGTGCAGAGGGAGCCCATCCCTGCCTCCTCCTGGGGCATG